>NC_142632.1:8783458-9083614 GCF_059453375.1 Lepisosteus platostomus
AATAATAATAATTGATTACACTTATATAGTGCTTTTCTGGACACTCCACTCAAAGTGCTTTACAGGCAATGGGGATCCCCTCCACCACCACTAGTGTGCAGCCTCACCTGAATGATGCAGCAGCAGCCATAGTGCACCAGTACGCTGGGGTAACACCCCTACTCTTTTTGAGAAACACCCTGGGATCTTTAATGACCACAGAGAGTCAGGACCTCGGTTTTACGTCTCATCCGTAGGACGACGCCTTTTTACAGTATAGTGTCCCCGTCACTATACTGGGGCATTAGGACCCACTCAGACTGCAGGGTGACCTACTGGACCCACTAACACCTCTTCCAGCAGCAACCTTAGTTTTTCCCAGGAGGTCTCCCATCAGGTACTGACCAGGCTCACACTTGCTGAGCTCCAGTGGGTTACCAGTTGTGAGTTGTAAGGTGACATGGCTGCTGGTGATGGCATGTTCTGTACCAGCTTTAACAGAAATGTTTCATGTCTCCTGCAGAAGCTGACCTCTCTCTGTTCCAGCTCAGCGAGAGCCCCTGTGGTTCAGTGGTTGTGTACGTGATCCCAGAGTCCTCCCCCCTGCTCCCAGAGGTAGGTGTTGTCACCTACACACAGTGACCTGAAGCTGCATATAGTCTAGAGCAGAGCTCATCTTTCAAACCCATAGGCCTGTGCTGTGTGAGACACTCCTCCGTGCCACACACTGAACACACAGTCTCTCTTCACAGCTGCAGGGCCCCTGTGCTTGAAAACCATGCACAGAGCAGGGCATGCCAAAAACAAAACTCCTCCTTCGACGTCTGTGCACGACCCAGTGGAGGAGTCCTGGTCACACTCGTGTGCTCCTTCTGGTTTAAAACCTCCAGGAATGAGAAAGCACTGACACACTTTGCACACGAGAGAACAAATTGCATGACTATACACTGTATACAGCTTTCCTGCAGCTGTTCAGACTGAGGAACCCTATTTAACTGCACAGAGAGGACTGACACAGAGCCAGAAAAATAGCTTCCCTTAAGCGTCTAAGTGTCATGATATTTGAGGTGAGCCTGGCCGGTACCTGGTTGGGAGACCTCCTGGGAACAACTGCTGCTGGAAGAGCAATCTGGCAAATCTTCTGCCAAATTTGCTGGAAAATCAGGCAAATTACTCAAATTCTTTAGTGTTGAAAATCTGGCTTCTGTAGCTACTAAATATTGTTAGAGTCTCTGTCACTAGAGAACCCATATACCATTGCCTGTCTTTATTCCACATAATACTCAACATATTGTGACCTTCAGAAGTATAGGCATTGAAGTAATGATGGCCAAGGATGCTGTATCTGAATTACACTCTTAGCAGCAATCAGAGGAGCTAGTTGGGTTGGTCTCCTCTTCTCTGTCAGTAACAAGGTAGAGGCTGATATCTGTGACAGAGTGTCGAACCTCAGACATGCCCAGCTCCTGTCCTGGAGCTGCATCTGCAGGGCTGTGTTTCAGCTCTGCTCTTAATGGCTTACACGAGCTGATCATGCGCTCGAGAAGTGGACCGCTCCAAAGGGCTTCGGCTGGCGATGCCAGGAGCTGTCCTCCTCTGTCCCGCATGACTGATTTTGATGTTGCGTTGCCCCCCCTCCCCCCGCAGGGCATCAACGTGTACGTGGGCCAGCGCCGCACGGCCCTGCTGCGGGCGCGGCCGGGCCGGGCCGGCGGGCTGCCGGAGGTTCTGCAGGCCCTGAGCCCGGAGGTGGAGCGCGTGGTCCAGACCATGTCCTTCACCGACGCCGACATCAAGGCGGCGCTGAGCGATCGCGTCCCCATCGGCCGGCTCAGCAGGGAGAGCCTGGCCGACCGCATGAGGGCCTTCAAGTCCAGCCCTGGTAGGGGTCTTTTTAAAAGATCGTCATCCGGCGTCTCCTGAGACCACTCGTATCATCAGGGTCATTCAATCCCAAATTCATGAGAAATGCAGGTATTTCTTCAAAGTACAGGGTGGCTCAGAGGTACTGTAGTTAGAATTGCTGTCCGCAGTGCTGGGGCCCCTGGGTTCTGTTCTGGATCTGGGGTGCTATCTGTGTGGAGTTTGCATGTTCTCCCCCCCATGTTGTCATGGGATTCCTCTGGGTGCTCCGGTTTACTCAAACAGTCCAAAGAAGTACTGGTAGGTTAACCTGCATATTGTGTCTGTATCTGTGTGTCTGCCCTGCAATCTGCTTGCTGGGATTGGCTCTGTCTCCACCGCGACCCTGGACTGGAAGAAGGGTGTGGAGTGGATGAATCTGCAGTCCAGCGCAAGGTGCAAGCCTGTCTCTCCGCCATCACTCATGGCGCATAAATCCATTGATTTGCACAGCGGAGCGTTGCTGGAAACGAGCGCTCCGAAGATTGGAAAGGAAATGTGTTTTGGTGTGCGACACACTTCGTCTTCAATGTGAGTTCTTCACAGCTCCTGTGTAAATAGGAGGTGAGCAGCCTTTGGCCTCTCATTCCTGTTCTTGTCTCCTCCCTGCAGGTTATGAGATCACTTTCAGTCTCTTGAACCCTGACCCCAAGTCCCACCACCTGAACTGGGAGATAGAGAGCGCTGTTCAGAGCTACATTCAGCCCCTGCTGGACAAGCTAGCACCTGTTGCCAACTTTTCTGTGGATTCCCAGGTACTGGCATGAAGTGTTTGATCATTATTTTTTTCAATGCTTTTCTGATGGAGCTTACAATGGAAAGGTTCTCTATAGAATTAAAAATGAATAAGTTTGGGTTGTCATGTGACTGATCGGTTGTTGCCGTTCTGTGGTGTCAGATCCTGAACTACGCCGTCTTGGGAGTGAACCCTCGCTACGATGGCAGTGTCCCTGGCTTCACGCTCAGCGCGGACAGCCTGCCACACGTCATCAACCCTGTGGAGGCCAGGCTGGGTAAGGCCGCCTGTCATCCTGCACTGAGCCTGTCTGCATCAGCCTCCGCCACCTGTCCTCCTGCACTCCGCCTGTCTGCATCAGCCTCCGCCGTCTGTCCTCCTGCACTCCGCCTGTCTGCATCAGCCTCCGCCGTCTGTCCTCCTGCACTCCGCCTGTCTGCATCAGCCTCCGCCGTCTGTCCTCCTGCACTCCGCCTGTCTGCTCTCCATGTATATCATTTGTTCTCCCTCATTCTCTTCCTCGCCAGGCTCCAACGCCGCGTCCTCGTACCCGGTGCTGAACTTCCTGCTATACGTGCCAGACCCACCGCACTCCCCGCTGTATATCCGAGACCGGTCCGGAAGAGAGGTGCCAACCAACGCCTTCCACAGCCCGCGCTGGGGTGGCATCATGGTACTGTCGCTCTTCCGCCTGCTGCCCAGGGAGGAGACCGGGGTCTAGAGGCACCTCCCAAGCACCCCTGCATTGGTCTAGCTCTCCTGCAGCAACAGTCTCAGCACTCAGTATGAGTGTCTGTATCAGGCCGTGGACTCTTTGCATGGCAAAGCTAACAGATATGGAGGTGTTGAACTGGTGTGTGGATAAGGCCAGCAGCTATAACACCATGAAGGTCACAACTGGCCGCCCACTAAAGCTCAGCAAGCATGAGCCTGGTCAGTACCCTGATGGGAGACCTCCTAGGAAAGCTGAGGTTCCTGCAGGAAGAGGTGTTAGTGGGATCAGTAGGGGGGGCTCAACCCACTGTCTGTGTAGTGCCCCAGTATTTTGAGGAGGACACTATAGTGTAAAAAGGTGCCATCCTTCGGATGAGATGTAAAACTGAGGTCCTGACTCTCTGTGGTCATTAAAATCCCAGGGCATTTCTAGACACGAGTAGAGGTGTTATCCAGGTGTCCTGGACAAATTACCCCCCTGGTCTTTCCCAATCATAGTCTCCTAATACTTCCCATCTAATTGTTATTACATCAGATATGCTAAATAACATGCACTGCCGAAAGAAGTGTCTTCTGTTTCCAGTTATGTTCAGAGAATGAGGCAGAGCATGGCAGGTATTACAGTATCGCAGTGGGCAAGCCAGCCTCTAAAGATTGCAATAGATCCAGTATATTGAAAGAAGGCTATACAAGGATTAAGCAAGAAGCACTCTAAAATAATTCTTGGTAAATTCAAATAAGGTTTTCTTGATAAAAAAGCAGCCCGACTCTAAACTGGCGAAGGAAATTACACCTGGCCACATGAACACCAGTGCCAGTTCTCCCAGAAGCAGGTTAACCTACCAGTATGTCTTTAGACTGTTTGAGGAAACCGGAGCCCCCAGAGGAATCCCATGACAACACGGGGGAGAACATGCAAACTCCACACAGATAGCACCCCAGATCCAGAACCGAACCGAACCCAGGGGCCCCAGCACTGCGAAGCCTCTGTCCTTGTGATTGGGTAAAGACCTGCTGCTGCGCTGTGTGCACATCTGCCCAGCTGTGCTCCTGTCTCCCTCCAGGTGTACAACGTGCGTGAGCAGCAGGTGGAGGAGCCCCAGTTCCCAGTGCACGTCGACATCGACATGGTGCGCGTGATGGGCGTCTTCCTGGCACAGCTGCGGTGAGTCGGGGCTCCCTCTCGCCACGGTTCAGGGCCCATGTGCAGTTGGGGTCTCCCCAGCCCGCCGATTCGCGTATTCCCAATTCAATCTGGCGTGGAAGGAGAGCGGAGCGAGCCGAAGGCTGTGAAGCACAGCTTTCAGATCGGCGGCGCAGCAGACTTGGGGGGGGGGTGGGGTGGCGAGACCACTCCAGCTAGTGACCGAGCCTCTCGGGCCCCCTGCCCGAAGACCCACATCTCGGCGCGCTCTGGTCTTCATATCATAATGAACACTCCAGGTTCTGTGTCAGCAGTGTGAGTGACAGTCCTGCTGCCTGTTTCATTACAGTGAAACAGGTGTTACTCATGAAGACAGTTGATGTGCAGGCTGAACGGAGAACAAAGATTCCTGTTGTTTATTTTAGCTGATTACTATACGTTGGTGATTACTGTTGTTTCTTTTAGTTGTTGGGCGTTATTTAAACTAACTTAAAGCCAATGCATTAGTGCTTTCAATACCATATAAGGGATGCTTACGTATGGCTTTTAAACATACATACCATATACTGTGGTACATTATGAAACGGTATAAGGGTGAATTTGGTTAGATGCAAATCTGGCTATTTGTGACAGTTCTCTGCACCGAATCCTCGCAGGTGTTGAGAACCTACTGTGTACTTCCCCCGTGATGATCGAGGTGACGCCTGCTCAGCGCACACCCCACAGTTCCACACCCAGACCGCTCGGTCACGCTCGCCTGTCTGTGATCTGAGCTGCCGAGGGCCAGCGTTGTGACAGACGGACAGGCGGGTCTGGCTGAGCTGAGTGGGTGCTTGTGGGTAGGGTGAGTCGCAGGTCTCGGCTTGATGACGATGCTGCCTGGGGGTAGGGCGTGGGTGTGTCGCTCCTGCCTCTGATGCGTCACGTCCCTGTCCCCGCAGGCTTCTGCTGGGGGTGCAGCAGGTCCACGCCCCCCCCGGCTACCTGCTTCAGAGCCCCGGCAACAAGGGGCTGACGGACTGGGAGCTGGACCGCCTGCTGTGGGCCCGCGCCGTCGAGAACATCGCCACCGCCACCACCACCCTCACCTCGCTGGCCCAGCTGCTGGACGAGATCGGCAACATCGTCATCGACGACCACATCGCGGAGCAGGTGAGTGTGGCCCCGCCGGTCATTAAAAAAAATCCGAACCCACACCTCATGGCACAGCATGCCTGCATGGCTCTTTGCTCTGCTGCCACACGGCTCCTGGATCCTGGGTTCGAGTACTGGACCTTCTGTGTGGAGCTTGCACACTCCTAGGATGTTTCTTGAAAAGAGTAGGGGTGTTACCTCGATGTCCGGGCCAAATTCCCCCCTGGCCTTTACCAATCATGGCCTCCTAATAATCCCCATCTCTGAACTGGCTTCATCACTCTGCTCTCCTCCCCACTGAGAGCTGGTGTGTGGGGAGAGGACTGGTGCATCATCCAGGTGGGGCTGCACACTGGTGGAGGTGGAGGGGATCCCCATTACCTGTAAAGCACTTTGAGTGGAGTGTCCAGAAAAGGGCCACTTTTTTAGTGATTTTTCACCACACTGACAGATGGATCAGGTTTGCACCCCCTGCTGGACAGATTGCACTCCTTCCTTGCCCCAGTCTCCTGACTGAAGTGTAGGTTAAGTGGGATTCTTTCGGCAGCCGCTGGCTGTTCCACTTGGTTGAGGAAGACGTGATCTGAGCGAGGTCCTCCTCTGCTTGCAGGTGTACGGCGCGGTGAGCTCGCTGCAGCTGGCCGTGGCCGAGCTGGAGGCCGGGAACCTGGCCTTCGCCTTCCAGTCCAGCAAGGAGGCCATCCTGTCCTCGGAGAGAGCCTTCTTCGACCCCTCCCTGCTGCACCTCCTCTACTTCCCCGACGACCAGAAGTTCGCCATCTACATCCCCCTCTTCCTGCCCATGTCCGTGCCCATCCTGCTGTCGCTGCTCAAGATCGGCAAGGAGTACCGGCAGAGCCGCGCGCAGCGTCCGAAGAGGGACTGAGAGGGGCCCCGCTCGGCCTCAAGTGGACCCCCTTGACCTCTCTCCTCTGGTTTTCTATACATGCATCTACGGAGTGTGCAAGGAACAAGTCCAGGTTTATTTTGTGCTGAATGGAGAAGAAAAACACAGCGTTTCTTCTGATGCTTGAAGAGGGCTCCACAGCCGAAACGTTGCGTTTCTCTTCTTCTCTTTTCAGCAGGGAATAAACCTCTGCTTGTTCCTTTGCAGCCCACGCGTGCTGACGCAGCTCCCTGCCTGAACTGTACAGAATGAGGGTGTGTGTGTGCTTCCCCTGAAGAGGACCGGCATGGTAGTGCTTTGTCAGGGCGTAAGACCTACTGCATCCCGAAACCTTCTTGAAACGTTCTTCAAACGGTGCACGCACCTGGATCAGGAAGGTTCAAGTCCTACTTCTCGGTCCCCTTGGCACCATGAATAGAAATATGCGTCACAAAGCAAGCAGCTAGCCTGCCTGTCATTAGGCATGCAGTAATTGGAGTAGGTACAGTAGGTACGTCAGCATGCGTAGGCTGTAAAAGAACGGCAAAGGGTTTATTCCGTGCTGAATGGAAAAGTGTAGAAGGCTGCACAGCCAAAATGTTGTCTCTTTCCCTTTTAACATGGAATAAACTTTTATCTGTTCCTTTGTATACAGTAAATTACTAAGGCGTCTGCTCTACGTTGAGACCAGCGCACTGGTTTCAGAAGGGTTGTGGGGATTGGCTTTCTACCGGCATTGGGCCCAGCACTGAAATATGCTCATCACTGGATTATTTTCGAGTCTGCTGTTCATGGATCGCAGACTTTCTCGTTATGACGTTTTGGGTGCTCGACGTGTCTGTTCATTCGCTCCTGCAGCTCAAGGGATCCGCGATGGACTCGGTGTCGGAACGCTCTCCTCTGTCGGATGGTTTTCCCGGCAGGATGTGTTGAACGTGGAGGCAGTAAACACAGTACGAATGTGATTGATCTGGATGCCATGCTATTTCTGTCTGGATCAGTATATGTATGCGTGTGGTTGTGTTGTTTTCTTGAGTATTTGTTGTTTGTGTTTCTTAGAACCTGTTTTCTTGTGGGGTATTTCTTCAACATTCTTGATTGTTGGATTTATCTATTAAGAGAACAGTAAAGCAGATGCTGTATGAAGCACAGTGGGTGAGAGAGAAATCTGTGTGAAAACTATTTTATTTATTGTGTTGATGGTATATTTTAAGATTCTTTAACACCTTGATAATAACCCCCTACATGAACACGGCTCTTTGTATTATAACATTAAGAATTTAAATGTAGAAATTAGAATTACCTCACGGCCAGTGTTTTTGCATGAGAATGAAATGGATTTCCTATCAAAGATCAATTATTTTTATTTCTAAACTAGAAAACAGAGACTCTCGGGAAAGGGAATGTCAGTGTAGCTCCGAGATGAATTCTGGGACTTCGTTGGCACAACAAACCTTTCCTAGAGCAGAAAGTTTAAATATCACACCTGTGGTGTTCCTTGGCAAAAGAGTTACAGTTCCCAGCAATAAATCAAAGCCTAGACATTAAACAGAAAGTAAATAAAGTGTATAGGCACAAACAAACTGCTTGAAACCTGCATGTTTCTACAGAGGTTACCCAAGAAAGACTGTACACGATAGTGGTTGAAACAGGCTTTAAATCCATGCCTGCATACAGCACAGGTAGTAGTTCAGGTGGGTAGCTGCATCAGCATGCGTAGGCTGCAAAGGTATGCTGCTTACAATTGTATATGGGGTTGTACTGGTAACTTGCAGAGAATGACCTCTTAACTGGCTTCATCCTCTCTAGAAACCAGGAATGTATTTCCATTCCCAGGAGCTGACAATATTCCCGAAACTGCCTTGGGAAAAGAGGAGGGGTGCAGGCTTTTTGGGAAAAAGAGTTGTGGGGAGGTGGGGTGGGGTGAATTGCCCCTTATCCCCGTTGTGCTGTTGTGTGCCTGGAATGTGGCGCCTCTCAGGCTCACAGGCGAGACACGAGCACCCTGCTGCCAGCCTGTTTCACACAGCAGATGCCCCGGGCTGTCGCCCCGGTCCCCATGCCTGTGTCCAAGTGCATGAAGCCGAGAAACTGCAAAAGGCCCTACACGCGTTTCAGATTTTTAAGATATTAATCAGATGTTTTCAATTTGTTACATTACTGCTCCCTTTTTAAAATGGGAAGGTAATGACTCAGGGCCCCTTGCGACAAAAAAATACAAGTGTTGACCGAGTTAAAATCAGGCTTTTCCATTCAGCGGCCAATTTCAAACTTAAATCCATACACTCTGCCACTGACGTAGGCTTGAAGTGAGCTGTTTAAAAATTTTGTGCTGAAGAAATCCTTGTTTTCAACGTAATGGAGTGTTGCAGAGTGAGGTTAAGGCCCATGCCTGCTACTAACTTTGACCTGAACGTGTTTTTTTTGTTGTTGTTATTGTTTTGTACTTTTTATTTTTGGAGGGGCAAAAGGAGTCGCACCAGAATCTCTGTGAATCAAAATAAATAAAAACAAACACAGATGAAGTGTGACTTGTGAGTCCTCTCCAGTTCAGGGAAAGTGTCCCTGCTCTTTGTGTTGTCTAAGGCTGATGTTTGTGTTGGTTTGTTGCTGCTTAGCAACCAATAACTCTGCTATGGGCTCAGTGAAGAGGGTGATCGTGTTTAAATTTCTGTTTGTTTGTCAAGCAAACTTATTTCAAATACTGTCGGTTATTCCACAAAGTTTTAAAAAGTGAGCACACAAAGAGAAAATGGCCGACTGTTCCCGCACGGAGTGGCCGGTGCTTTGTCTATACAGAAGCCAGGAGCCTGGATGCCCTTGAGGGGTTTTATCTGCTGTCCAAAGAGACTAACGGACACGGTTACCCCCCCGTCCAGTTCAGCTGTGAATAAAATCCACATTCTTGAAAACACTTAATCTGTGGAACTGCTTTTCATCTTTCATTTTCATTGCTATCGCCGATTAAGGCAATAAATAGTTTGCATTTCGATTTCAGATTTGGGAGTCATCTTTCGAAAAGCGTCTCATTCAAACAAGTTTTAAAAGCGAGTGATGCACAGCACACTTAAGACTAACAAGCTATTTATCTGTAATGTCTGTTTCTGGGCGTCTGGTCCTAGAAATCTGATTTCTCAACACTAAACCGTTCTTGGATACACTGATATTGTAGGGTGTCTTTTATCTTTTTGTTTTTTTGCATTAGGCATTGTAATACTATCGAAATCTCTTATTTTTTCAAACCTACTTTATGTAGGTTTTGCACAATTTGAAATTATGAGGTCTGTTGATTGTACATTGCCTTCGATAAATAAAGTCGCTATTTTATAATAGAAAAAAAAAACACATTTTCTCAGTTTTCAGAAACTCATAGTAATTTGAAACTGGCGCAGGAGGGGCTTCGGGCAACGCGACCTAAACGACGTCACTGTAGCGTGTGGCCCCCCAGCATAAAAGTTCAGGGTTCGCTACAGGTTCCTCCGTTATTTTATTTGCAGCGGCGGAAGAAAAATATCGAAAAAGCCAAAGCCTTTTATACATTTATTTTCCCTAGTGGGCATTTAACGTACTCGGTGTTTTTATTTTATTTTCCACGCTGGCGCAGCGAAGTGGTAAACAGGGGATTATTTTATAGGTCGGAGGTGCACTTCCAAGCCGGAGAGCGCGGAGCGGGCTCGGTCGGTTGTGTTCCTCCGCCAGCGCAAGACGGTTCAAACGACTGG
This sequence comes from Lepisosteus platostomus, assembly GCF_059453375.1. Taxonomy (NCBI): domain Eukaryota; kingdom Metazoa; phylum Chordata; class Actinopteri; order Semionotiformes; family Lepisosteidae; genus Lepisosteus; species Lepisosteus platostomus. The sequence continues at coordinate 8,793,676 of NC_142632.1, forward strand.
GACAGCCGGCGCCATTTTGAAGAAGGCAGGGAGCGGAGTGAGTGCGTGGAGACCGAGGCGCACGCTAGAAGATAAACGGGGCATCAAGTTTGCAGCACGTGAGCCGTGAGCGGGCAGGCTGCTAGCCGTTTGTCATTTTTTTTTGTTTTAAGTCGCGGTAGTAGCGGTTGAGCGGTTTCCTCGCACGATGTCTGGCGGTGGTGTGATTCGGGGCCCTGCTGGGAATAACGATTGTCGGATCTACGTGGGGAACCTGCCCCCAGATATCCGCACCAAGGACATCGAGGACGTTTTTTACAAGTACGGGGCCATCCGGGATATCGACCTGAAAAACCGGCGCGGAGGACCGCCGTTCGCCTTCGTGGAGTTTGAGGATCCCAGGTGAGGGAGCCGGGCAGGGAGGAGGGAGAGGCGCCGTGGGCAGCACGCGCGGCCTGCGCGGCGCGGGCCTAGGGGGAGGCGCGCGCGCGGTGGGTCCCGTGTCTGCACGATCCTGGTGGTCGGGGCACCCGGAGCCCTGCCTCGTTTGTGCTCGGGGGCGTTTGTTATGCCTTTTTGTTTTTTCTCCATCGATTGGGCGCGGAGTCTTGTGCAAGTCGAGAGCTAAGGACCCGTTGAGCGTGCGCCTGGCTCTTACAGGTCATGCGGTGTTGTACCCTGTGGCCGGGGCGCTGGAAGTCGATTGCCTGGTCTGTGCGAGGGCGCACACGCGTGTTCCTGGCTACGTGGAGCTGTACCGAGCGTTGGTCAAGCTTATCTGAGCAGATCATTCGGAATTTCGATGAGGCCCTATAAAAACCGCGATGGTGCTGATATAAGCTTCTAGCCGGCTTCTCCCGCGACGCGGCGAGGGTCCCAAAACCCTCCAGAGTCTTTGTTCCTTTGTTGATTGTAAAAAGTTTTCTCTTGGCCACGGTTTATATGCTGAAGCAGTGATGCAACTTTTCGATCGCCGTTGCAGCGTTGTAAATACAAATTGTCGTCTGTTAAACTTTTTTTTGTTTCCTTCCGCTGGAGATGAGGGACGGGGTCGATAATTAGGATAACCTCGGGGTTTCCCCTAACTTTCGGGAGATTAAATACCAGATGGGGGAAATACTAGTTCACAGCGCCGTGAAACCATGCTTCACCTGCTACTTTTCAAGCATGCAGGATGTTTCCCCTATTGTGGTGGTTTGGCGCTCATTTTCTCGCCATGTGACGACCGCCGCCAGCCTTGTTATAGTGGAGGAAGCTGGCGGCGCTCGGAGCCTTCTTACGATTGCTGGGCCTGATTCTGTCAATCGCGGTGGAATAGTGAAATATTTGGAATACTGGCATTCACCGACAAATGCTTTATCTTTATTGTAGTTTGCGTTTGCCCCCACCTCATTCCTAACCCCATCTTTGTCTGAAAGAGTTCATGCGTCGACTTTGCTCACCTGGTGTCTTTTATTCCTGAGCTGCCCAGAAAATTGAACATTTATTCGTGCATGGGGGCACGTTCAAATGATAGTAGTGCCAATGGAACAGTTTCGAATTCATAATATCACGCGGTTATGAAAACGTGCCGTGCGGTTTGGTATATCGCGATATGGGACCTGCTGACGACTCGCCGGAAACGCAGATGAGACTGAAAGGCATGCGAATATACTCGAGGTACTTTCTGCAGCTGCTGTTCGCCTGTATACACGTGTCTTCCCCTGGCAAACTGTAGGGTGCCTTCCTGCCGTCCCTGCTGTTGTGGGGAAGCATATTTGTTTAAATTAAGCTTTGCTAACCAGCAAACAAATCCACTGTCTTTCCTTCTTGTACACCCTGGTTTCTGAAATAGCTTCAAGTCCTGCGTGTGGTGCTGTTTTCAGGGATGCTGAGGACGCAGTATACGGACGGGATGGCTATGACTATGATGGATACCGCCTTCGAGTTGAGTTCCCCAGAAGTGGGAGGGGCACAGGTAGAGGGGGCGGAGGTGGGGGGATTGGAGCCCCCAGAGGCCGATATGGCCCCCCCTCTAGGCGATCGGAGTACAGAGTCATAGTTTCAGGTAAGCCTCACTACTGGATATTGCAAATCTCTATGCATGAAGTACAAATGGAGTCTGTTACTCTTAATGCAACAAATGATTCTATCTTATCAATTCTTCAGTATACTAGTCATGAATGATCTTTTTATCAAGAGAGAAGTTCACATTTGGAAATATTGCCCAATATTGTGAATTTCTAACTGCTGTGAAATCATTTCAACAGTTACAATTAGTCATTGGGCAGTAATAGTAATAATAATTGCTTACACTTATATAGCGCTTTTCTGAACACTCCACTCAAAGCGCTTTACAGGTAATGGGGAGTCCTCTCCACCACCACCAATGTGCAGCATCCACCTGGATGCAGTGAGTGTTTTTTTGTGGGTGGTCAGTTACAAATGCATCTTTCATCTGTATTGATCTGGGTGCTGTTCAGATTGCTTCTGCTGACAAGCTCTGCAATTCTTGTAGGTCTTCCTCCAAGCGGCAGCTGGCAGGATCTAAAGGATCACATGCGTGAAGCAGGTGATGTATGTTATGCTGACGTTTTCCGAGATGGAACTGGTGTTGTGGAGTTTGTTCGCAAAGAAGATATGACCTACGCTGTACGAAAACTGGATAACACTAAATTCAGATCACACGAGGTAGGTTTGAGGTTTTCTAACTGGACCTGCATTGGATACAAAGTTCATAAATGTTGGATTTTTCTTTTAAGGTAAGCAAATGAGCTGGATTTAATGACATTTACTGGGACCTTCTTGTAAGTGAGATGTCCCAATGAATGTCGCCTGTAGTTTAAAATGTCATTAGGCTTGGTGCCAAGCTCAGAATGCCATGCTGGAATACTGGCCCTGTGGTTTAAAAGATTTAACTGACTCATTTTTGCCCATTAGCCTATTCTAAAGAGGTATGTATGTTGGGCACTTTTTGAAACTAATGAAACGGCTTTCTAAGACTTGCATTTCCTGAAATATCTAATTTATGTGATTTCCCACATGTTTCATTTTCCCTGAAGCAGAAGGTGTCTCATTGATCTTATAGTCTGCATGAATGTGTGCACAGAAACTGCTACTTTGACAGTTACCTCTTGCATTCCAGAAGCTTCCCAACTTTTGGTCAGACCAGCGAATCTATTCGCAGCTTAAACACCTTTTAAAATTTAAGCATTTTATTGTGGTCTAGTATTTTGTGCACAGCAAAAAAAATACCGCCCCCTATATTAGAGGGCTGTTGGTCTGCTTCTCCTTTGGTCTTGCTTACCAGGGCACATACTTGTGCTAATGAGGGAGTAGATCTCAGCTTTAAACGGGGAGTTAGAATGATCCCCACCTGGCTTCCCTTTCTCCGTATCCAGAGAGGGTTGATTATAATTGGCCTTTAGGCAGAAGTCAAGAGGTTGTGGCTTGACGCAGGGCGGCTTGTAAAACCCTGGGATTCAAGTGTGTGCAGCTCGTGCTGCCCACTGAAAGGCACTAATGGGTTCACGTATCCCAGATGCCTCAGCAGTGAAAGGTTGGGGACTACATATTGGGATGCAGCCTAATTGCCTTTCATGTTGACAATGTCTTACTGGGGTCTCTTAGCCTTAATAATCCCCCCCGTTGATTTGGGCAAAGGCCATGTTTTTAAAAAAACCGTTAAACCTGTAAACCTGTTCTGGTTTAGCAGTGTCTTCTGACGGATGCAGGGATTCTTGTCAGAGGGGGAATCATGGCGCGTGCAAACCCGTAGCGGGGCCTGACATGAAAACCCAGTTGTTTGTAGTAGATGGAAGGGGACAGGCTGACAGGAAAGACAGAGATGGTAAGTGTCTGTGGACGGCTTCCCCCGGGGTGTTTTTTTCATGAGCCAGTTCTCTCCGTGTCCACCAGGGAGAGACCGCGTACATCCGTGTGAAAGTCGACGGCCCCCGGAGCCCCAGCTACGGACGCTCCCGCTCCCGGAGCCGCAGCCGCAGCCGGAGCCGCAGCAACAGCCGCAGCCGCAGCCGCAGCTACTCGCCGCGGCGCAGCCGAGGATCGCCGCGCTACTCGCCGCGCCACAGCCGCTCCCGCTCCCGCACCTAGGCCCGCCCGCGCCCCGCGCGCCCCCGCTCTCGGGGTCCTTCGTTGTCGTACAGAATTTTCTTTCCCTGTTTTATTAAAGTTTGCTACGGTTTTTGGATATTAAATTGGTTTTGCTGGTGACCTAGTTCTTCATAAAAGAAAAACTGGTCTGTGGACATGTCCCCGTCCTGTCCTTCCCAGTCCTCCCACTCCGCAGTCGACATTTTCCCTGTGTGCCCTGCCTGAAGTGTATTTTAAACACTGTATAGCCTGTTTTTTTTTTTTTTTACAAATTGAAAGTCTGGGGTCTTGGAGCCGAAAACAAAATTGGTATTGCTTTGTCTTCCACCATTTTGTCAAAGGTGGGGTTTACTGCTTGCTTGTTTGGGCGGGGGGTGGGGGTGGGAGGGCTTAACCTGCTTTTGTGGAACAGCGGGAGTCATTGTAAAAAATTTTTTACCTTTTCATGTGTCTTTCTATAGACATCTGAAGCGAAGGATTAAAGAATGCTTTGGAATAAAGGATTGTGAAGCACAATTCATTCATAGTAGGATAATCAAAGCGTGTCTAATTGGAGGAGGAGGAGCAGTCAGATCAATAATGGAGGCAATGGTATGACACCAAGTGCTTCAGTCACTTTTAAGAACTTGGCAGTATTGAGTTTGAATAGACAGCACCATGGTACTTGGTTTTTAGTCGCAGAATGCCATGACTGACACTTCAACCTTTTTTAAAACTTTAGTTGTGCTTTGCCATTTTATTTGACATTTATTCTCCACCCCTCCCCCTTCTGTCATTGATCAATACTGCTAAGCTTGCATGTCCTCGTCTGACTGAATGTAGTAATGCTTGTGCGCCGTCTCGTGCAGGGGTGTTTTTCCTTTTACCAGGTTCACATTTTTACGTGTTCTGTGCAGGAGTTATGTATCTTGATTTAAAGACCCTAGCATGGCATTGGACAGTAAATGTAACTTACCAAAATTGCAGTTTCCGTAACTTTTTTGTAATACATTAACATAGTGCCTGTGTAGCGTCCTAATTCCCTCAGCAAGCTGTAGTTTTGGTTAAAAATCTGTAAGTGTAGATATTTGAAGCATTGACCCCCTCAGTATGTTAAAAATACTTGCTTATACTGTGCTGCACCATTGACTTGCCTTGGGAGCTGATCATTGTCTGGCATCCTCCATTTGTTTTGTATATATTAATTTTTAACTAATAACCAGCCATATGATCTCCTCCTAGTTGCATCATTTTTAAGGAAAAAAAATAGCTGTTTGATTACAGTCCTGATTCTAACTTGTTGCCTCCTTTTTTTTGGTTTGCCGGTATTTAAAGGTTTGGATTGGAGGCGGGGCTCACTGGATCCCAATCCTTGGAGCCGGATCATTGGATCAATTCATAATCAGAATAGGATAGGGAAGGATGGATTCATGGAGCGGGATCATTTTACCGGGAACTGTAGGAGTGGATTCCCCCCACCAAACCACATAATCGCGGAATTCAAAATCATCTTTTTAATTGGCTATTCAAAACCAAAATCTCAATTTATCTTTTTTCTTTTAATTTTTGGAGTCCCAAAGGCACACGGTCATGGGATTTGGCTTTTTTATTTTTGTATAAGAGGAGCAAAGCGAGGACCAGGAGGCTGGATCAATCTCCTTGGATGGAATACGCATGAGGAGTTTGGTAAATAGATGGGAATAAAGTGGGAGGGATGGGGGTTGGTGGCTTAGGTTTAAAGTTCCTTTTGGGATGGTTATTGCCCTGATAAAAACTGGCGAGATCAGGCCTTTAATTGGATTACTTCAAAGTCATTTTGTTTAGTTTGTAGTTTTTTTTTCTTCACAATAAAAATCTAAAACTATTTGGGAGTTTGCCTTTTGTTTGTGTATTCAACATGGTGATTTCCTATGGCTTTTCTTTACAGGCACTGGACGAGTATGGTTTTCTAGGTCTGTTGTGTCACTTCGCCACATAAATTTGCTGGTGTTTATAGCAGAGTTAAGCACGGTTAGGACATCGAGTGTTTGGGAAATGCCCAGAGGGAGACATACCAGAAAGAACCTTGTCTCGAAGTCAGTCTGCGTGATGATTTGAAGGCTTTTACATTATGCTTCATAGAGGATACTGAATCCTTTTTTAAAGTACCTCTTATAACGCTAGATCCTAATTTCTCATTTTTCATAGACGGGATGTAAGATTTATTTTTAGTATGTTGGTTTAAGGGTGCTGAGTCAGGCTGTATGAGTAGTGGGCAACAGGATATAACTTGTGGGCTGCTGAGTGGCTTAAAGCACTATTCCCTTTTAGCTCTGGTATGAGGCTGTAAGAATCCCCGCATCCCTGAGAAAGATGTGAATTAAGATCCATTTATATTGCATTGGGAAACATCAGGTAAATGCCGTTTGTCCATTGTCGTCTAGGGCAGCCCTTTTAACTAGTATACATTACATACTAAATTCAGTTCTAGATTCTTTTTCATTAGATTTTGCATCCCATCATTGTCAAAATGTGGGATGGAGTTGTTGAACCAAAGATTATATATCTAGATAATACCGAAAACATGCTGGTCACCATTTCATCCTTGGTTACCTTAAAATGCAAATGATCTGCCAACGATTTTAATCCCAGGTCCTGGAGGGTTGGTGTGCAAGTTGGTTTTCTAAGTCAATTGGAAGCAGCAGCTGCAGAGTTGAGATGGTGATAAATTAGTGCAGTGGAGTCATTCGGATGTTGTTTTAGAGAGCTCAGTTGGAATGATACCTAGAAGACTAAAACAAATTGGACCACCCCACTCCAAGTTCTGTTCATCCTTTTGAGTTTCTAAATGAATTGCAGAATTGGCTTGAATAAAAGAACTGTGGGTCCTGTAGCTATGTAGTATCAGATGGTATTAATTTTCTAGTGTGGAACTAATTCTGGAGTAGAACTGAAGTTATTTCCCTTTGCGGTTGTGTTGCACTGCAGCATGTATGGTTTGATTGTGTGGTTACTTAGGAAGCAAAATCCTTGGTATTTCAAGTTCTGCAAACAATATAATGTGGTTGATTAGTGATTCATATCCCTGGTTTAGGAAAAAAATATTTTTAAAATGGAACTTGGGAGCTGGAAGATGTAGGAAAATAAGCCAATAACAGTTGATTTGCATGTGTCCTGTAATAATTGATATGTCAGTATATGTTTCATACATTGAGAGGCAGTAGGGATGGTGTCATGAAATGTGTTACCATGTACTTCATACATTTTGTGCAGTGTTCTGGGCATTAATATCTTCATTGGTTTTATCAGTCTTCATTTAAATAAAATTTAAGATTTTTAAAGAATGTTTGTCATGTTTCTTTTGGTCATCTTGAACGAAAATGGATGGAGATACTGTATGAATAGTAACTCCTTGTAAATGTAGGACATTTTGGAAGTGGTTTAAAAACACTTGAAAAGGTTTTTAAGGTTGTACCACTGTACAATTAGGGCTTGGAGCTGTCACTATGTCATGAAAGATCACAGGTCACAGAGTGAAGGGACTTGATTTCTATTATGTTATTAAGGGCAGCACAGTGATGAGCATTGCTGCCTCACAGAGCTGGGGCCCTGGGTTCAATCCCTGGGGTGCTGTCTGCAGGGAGTTTGCATGTTCTCTTCTGTGTGGGTTTCCTTCTAGTCCAAAGACATACAGTCATGCTTGAAAGTTTGAGAACCCTTCAAGGTGGTCATTATTGTAGATATATGAACCTGAACTCTTAATGAATGTCCTAAATAAAGACTTCCCACACATAAAAAGGGATTTGAACTGATAGATTATTAGACTCTATGTAACAAATCACCAGATATTCTTGTGTGCAAAAGTACATGAACAGTCAATAACACCTATAACCAATTATCAGTCTCTGACATCTTGCTGGAGGGATTTTACAATACTCCGCTAGCTCTGCGAGGTTTGAAGGAGAAGAGACCCTCTTCAGGTCCTGCCACAGTATTTCAATAGGATTTGGGTCAGGGCTTTGGCTTGGCCATTCCAGGACACAGAACCTCTTCTTCCTAAGCCATTCTTTAGTGGACTTGCTTGAGTGTTGAGGACATTCTTCTCAAGAATTCCTTCATATTTCTCAGAATACACGATTCCCTTAATGATGTCAGGTTGCCCAGGGCCAGAGTAAGAAAAACAGCCCCATCGAGGACACTCGATGTGTGTCTGCAAAACAGTGGATTTGCAGAGTCCGAATCTTCTTGAAATGGCTTAATAACCTCGTCCAGATTGATGAGCATCTTCTCCTTTTTTTCTCAGTTCTGCTGATGTTTCCTTAGTTTGGGGCGTGATGCTAGACCTGTAGGAAGAGTAACTGACCTGCTTTCTTGCAATTGTTTATGTTTAATCCTCCCTAACACATCAATTCAGATTTTCAGTTTCATTGGTTATCTCAGTTAATTGGTTAACACTCTGCCATTGGCCCACCTGATCCTGCTTCACCCTGATGTAAGTCATAGAGCTAAGGGTTCACATATTTTTGCACATTGCACAATTTCTGTATACTGCCTGTATTATTTTGCTGCATGGACATTTTCTTTCAAAACACTCCCATTGGTGAATAATAATACTTTATTTCAATTCGGAAGCGACAGATTCTGATTTAAATATGCATTTTGTGGTGACAAAAAATCTCAAAGATTGATATGGGTTCACAAACTTTCAAGCATGACTGTGCTGATAATTGGCTTCTGCAAAATTTACTCCGGTGGGAGTGTGTTTCCTGCAGGGGGTATCCTGCCTCGTGCTCAATATCTCCTGGGATAAGCTCCGGGCCACTGAGAATCCGAATTGGATAGGTGGTTCCAGAAAGTGATGCGACACTGACAGCGGGGCCGTTTGTGTTATGAAACCAGAAAACAACCTTTGGGAAGAACTCCAGAAGTCAACGGACTCCTGCAGCTGTGTCTAAGGTGAGTGGAGGGCTCCTGTTCGCTGTAAGGGACTGTGACAGTCAGCGTTCGTTCCCCAACGCCTTTTCCATCTGGGGTGATAGATCCACGGTGCTCTGTCTGCCCCACGACGTCATGGGAGACCAGCCTCAGTCCTTGGGAAGAGAGGGAAATGTCCCCTTTTCATTAATGCAGACTTGCCCAGGCTGAGTTGCTCGTCCATGGACGTGCGGGGTGTGCCTTCATCCGTTTCTGAGACCACCGAGATGATAAAGCTACGTGGCCCAAGTTCCCCTTCCGATGCAGATTTAGTGGTTCAGCTGCTGTGCATGCTGGGTGTGAGCTACAAGTCATAAAATGGTAAGAAATAAGTTGATTTCCTGGGCTGTGATGAAAGTACTTGGAAGAACTAAGCAGTACTTCATGCTGCTGTGCGTGAAAGATCTGGGGTAGCTGCTTCTCCTTCACTCAGAGCTGGGGGGTTCTCAGTGAACATTTTGGGTCTGGGGATGTGCCCCCTAAGCATTTTCCTCTAGCAGAACCGGACCCAGAGGACGAATCTGCAGGGAAGCGTTTTTTCAAAGTGACAGGTGGGTCCTTGAGTCTTGCACAAAGGGTGGCGGGGGGATGGAACAAGCTACCCAGCCATGTTGTCAGAGCCGATAATGTGGTTTCTCTCGAGTAAAGGCTGGGGGAAATGCTTGGATCAGTAAGCTGCTGAGAATCAGACGAGCTGGGTGGACTCGGTTCACTAATTTCAGATCTAACTGGGGCTCCTCTCTCTCTCTCTCTCTCTCGAGTGTAAACTCGTGTTCACCCCAGAAGAGCTGCTTCCCAGATATCCTGGAGTTTCTCAGGGTAATTGCATTTGAAACGGCTGTAGAGCGTTAAATGACAACACTATATCATACCGCAACAAAGTTTAAAAATACCTGTGAACATCTTTAACCAAGCAGGAAGATAATGTCAGGTGCTGGAAACGCGGAGCACCGGGCAGACCAGAAAGTGATGAATTGAGTGTTTAATTTCGGAATCATCAAGAAAGTAGTACCCTCTGATCCAGCTGGAACAATTATAACATTTCGCTATGTAGAGCAGTATTATGTTCGCTGTAACTTAGCGAGGTTGCTCGGGCGGGGATGGATGATGTACTTTCCACCCATCTGGTGTATACATCTTGGGTGCTATTGTTTTTTTTTTTATGAATGAAGGCTCGAATCGGAGCGAGAACATTAAAAAAGGGAAGCGAAAGACGATAAAAGCTCTTGACCGATACCGTATCTAGCGATTTTGTTTGTTTTGTCACGATTGCAAACAAAAAAAAACTTTCTGCATCGCGCCTTGCACGATGCTCAGATGTGATGTCACACAGAGGTCAAAACGGGATGCGGACCGGCCGCTCCGGACACACCTCGACAGAGGCCAAACTCACCTCGCTACCCCCCTCCCCCTCACCCGCACCCCCCACTCCGCTCCCCACACCTCTCTCCCGCGTTGCATTGTGGGCTGAAATAAGATGCGGGCAGAGAGGAGCAGGAGGAAAATGCTTGCAGCGCGAGGGGAGTGGCCGCGGCTCGGCCAATGGGAGGCGCCGTGGCGTGCGGCAGTGCGGAGGGCGGGGGAGGTATTTTAGCCGGGCAGATACCCGCAGATCAGCTACGAGCAAATCTGTGCAGACCGACAGCCAAGCCAGCCGAGCCGCAAGCCGCTGAAGCAGTCGAGCGAGACAGCGAACCCGAGCCTAGCGAGGTGTGCTGGGTGCGAGGCGGTGTTTTGTGCAACATTAGAGACGAGTGAGCCGCGCCGATAAAGGTGAGTGACCTTCCTCCCCCCCCCCATGAGTGGAAGTGGATTTAAGCAACTAGGCAGTTGTGCTTTTTTAGCTGTCTGCGCTATGGGGTAGAAAATCACGTTTCACAACACGACGCGACACCTGACTCTCATTGGTTTTTATTATTGCGAGTGGAGGTGGTTAAGGAGCAGCGTCGGTGCTTGTTCTGTACGTAATTACAGTGTAACTCTTTTTTTTGTGTGTTCAAACCGGCAATGCCCTTTTGAAAGAGCTTTTTTTTTTTAAGAGTCCCATGTGTATTGACGCCGTTTTTCTTCGACAATCGCCGTGTCTTCCACGCCACTCGTGGCCTGATCAGCATCAGCTGCGAGCTTCTGTTTCGCCCTCCTTCTTGGAAAGGTCTTGTCCGAGCAGCGTGCAGCCGGGTGTCCGCTCGGTCTGCGGTAACGCGATGCCCATCTTGGACGTTCTCGTGTTATGGTCGCTGCCTATTCGGATGGCGATGAGGGCAGAGGCTGTGCATGTAGCGGGTTCAAAGAAGTGAGCTGGGAAGGGGCTCATTATGTAATCCTTCTGATTGAATTAACACCGGGCTTGGGGGGGCAGCGGAGCTGTTCGGGATGTTGTGCTGCGTGGCTGAAAGTGTGCGCCTGACGGGAGCGCGGCGTTTTGTGCATCGTAATTTTCGCTTCAGTCAGAAGTCAAATAGGACGCTGGGCTGTGGGGGTGCCAGTAAAGACGACCAGTCATCTCCTAAACCTTTGCAAAGCTTGAAACCGCCCCCCCCCCCTCTCTAATTTCCAGCACCTCATTTTGTGGCGTGGGGGGGGGCAGTAAACATTCTTCATCACTTTAAGCTGCATCGCAAATGTTAAGGGCGCTGTCGGTTTTTTTTTTGTCAAAAAGACAATCTGTCGACAAGTGGATTGATGTCTTCCTGGCACACTAAGATTCCCCCCCCCTTACACTGGGAGAACCGATTTAGCTGCGGCTGTACTTGTGTCAAGTGCGGCCACTCGCTATACGACGAGGGAACGTCTCTAGAATTAAAAACGTTCCCCTTGAACAGCAGCAAATGGGCGCTCTCGCCTGCGTGCGCACCGGCAGCGGGGGTATTGATGTCGCGTCACGTGTCATGTTCGGCCGGTGGGGTAGTTCCGGTGCTCGCCTCCTGCTGTCTGTTGGACGTGTTTGAAACGTGGGTTTTTTTTTTTTTTTGTGGCGGGCCTTGGATAAGCCTCCGCGTGGGTTTGGACGAAGGGTCCCTTGTAACGTGCCCTTAACGTTTTGCTTATTTTCTTTTTAGCATAGCAAGACAATCCCGGGTTCCTTCTTGTGGTGTCATTTACTGAAGCAGTGGGGGTGATGAGATTGAATGGAGAGTGTAAGGTTTTTATGCTTGGATTAGCAAGATGTCGGTATTTTAGGACCTATAGTTGGGTTTTATTTAATTCTGTAAAATCCCTCTGCTTGGGCAGAGAGATTCATATCCAGCAGCATGAACCCTTCGAGGCCAGCCTGGAGTGCTTCCTGTGGACTATCCAGCTATAAAGTCATATCTCTTTAATTTCCTGGTTTTACTCCCAGGCCCCCGAATGACTTTTCTGCTTCTATTAGTAAGCATTAATACTGTATGGAGAGGGGTGGGCGGGAGATGCATGATGAGACTTTGCATTCCTGGCCACCGGAGGTGTTTGGAGTCCTCTGCTGTCCTTTCCGAAGAGGAGGTTAGGGGGGGAAAAGGACCACTCTGGACTGCTGGTGCTCGTCTCGGTCGGGCCGTTCAGAACCCGAGCCGGCGGCTCTCGTTAACGAAGGAGCCCCGGGTGGCTTTACGGACCTGCCCGTTCCCGTTGGCGACGGAGGGATGCAAGCTGTGCTCCCAGCATGGCTCGTGGCCGCTGAGCTGACAGCAGAAGCTGTCTGGTGGGCGGCTAACTGTGGTTCAGCTGACATCTGTGAAGGGCTCAGTCTTGATGGTGTTTCACTCGGCAACCATTAAACAGCAAGGTGCAAGTCTCAATGGAGAAACTTGCTTCCTCTTAACCTCTCTTGTCCACATCCTGTTCCATCTGTACACCTGCCAAAACTCCACAAACTTAAAAACATTCCTACAGTGCCGTAGGAGTGCTGTAAAGGAGGGTTTCTTTTATCCGGCTAATTTAGGGGAGATTCCATCTTTCAGGCCCTTTCCTTCCAAAAAGGGCATTTGACTTGATCCGTTTGAAATGGCTGTGAATAAAAATGGCTGCTTTGTTTTAAACCCTTGTAATAAGTTGTGCTCAAGGGCTTTATTTTACTTTTTTGCCCCCTCCCTTTGTAGAGACGCCATGTCTGACAGGAAGGCAGTGATCAAGAACGCTGACATGTCTGAGGACATGCAGCAGGATGCCGTGGACTGTGCCACTCAAGCCATGGAGAAATATAATATTGAGAAGGACATTGCTGCTTACATCAAGAAGGTGAGATGGCTGTTCGTGAGCGCTGTCTGCCTGCGTTTGCAGTACATGTTTTTTAACCATCTGCTTTACTCTTTAAATGTTGGTCATCCCCTCATTCCTGGTCGAGGTCACCACAGCCTGGCGCCTGTCACAGAAACACAGGGTGCAAAATGTGGACTACTCAGGGTGTGAACACCCACTCATAGGAAGAGTGTGTGTGGAAGCCAATTAACCTGATCCACATGTCTGTGGACGTGGGTGAACATGCAGACTCCACACAGAAGGCAACTCATTCTGGAATCAAAGCCAGGACTCGGTGCAGCTGCGTCCTATGCACCACTGATTAGCTTTATTGCTCTAGTTCAGGGGGTGGCTGCAAAGGAACAAGTAATAGGTTTATTTCATGCTGGGGGAAAAAAAAGGAGAAAGAAAACTGTTTGGGCCTTGAAGCCTTCTTCAGGTGTGAGCCTCACAGGCCCCCTGAAGTGGCCGAAACATTTTCTTTCTCCCTTTTTTTCAGCATTGAATAAACCCATTACTTGTTGCTTTATTGCTCTGCTGACTGAATGGTAACAAATGGGTTCAGAAGTGTTTGAGTCTAGAGAATCTGAGCCGTTTGTGCACACAGGAGTGCAGTGACGCATACATGTATAAGCACCCAATATACATTTTTTTACACCATGCTGTTTAATACACAACAGGAGGCATATTAGCCAAGCAATACAAAGTGCCACTAAAAGGAATGACATCCCATTCCCCCATCTTCCTGCAGCCATGCTAATACTGTTGTCTTGGCAGGAGTTCGATAAGAAGTACAACCCCACCTGGCACTGCATTGTGGGTAGGAACTTCGGCAGCTATGTGACGCACGAGACGAAGCACTTCATTTACTTCTACCTGGGCCAGGTGGCCATTCTGCTCTTCAAGTCGGGCTGAGCCTCGGCCGGTGCAGGAGAGCGGCACAAACCCTGGACTGCAATGCACTGATGGCGGACGCCACACCTCCCCACACACTTCAAAAAAAAAAATGCGACTACAAAACTGGCTGTGCGCGACTGCATGGACTGTATACAATATTTAATGTGTATATGTTGCATTAAAAAAAACTTACTTTTCTTTAGTTGCCTGGAAGAAAGTGAAGCAACAGGAAGAGATTTTTGTTAATGCTTTTTTATTTTTGTTATTGCACTGAAGTTGTAAAAAAAAAATAATAATGCTTTAACGGTGGCCTTTAAGTGAAAATAAAGAACTTATACAGTTACAAGGAATGTTAAGTCTACTTTACGTAGGGGATAAAGGTTGTTGATACTAAGGAAGGTGCATTGTTAAATGTTGTCAAAGGTTGTATCATTACCGTCACTTAATATTCTTGCATCTGTTTTCTGTGTTTTCGTGTTCTGGGATTTTTTTTTTTGTGCTACACTTGCTTCCATTCTAAAAGGGATTTGGAGTCACAAAGCTTTCATGAGTGGGGTGAGGTCCTGGTGCTCCTGTAGAGAGGGATCTCCAAGTGCACACTAACCTGGAACTCATTTCCTAACGGAGCTCCTGGTGTTGAGCGGTGTAAACATCTGCTGAAATCCTGTCTGGCAGGGCCCGCACATCCTCGTTGAACTATAATACATGTGCTTGATTATCCTAAAAATGTAGGTAATTTTATTACACTAGAACTTCCATCTTGCAGAAATATGTGCTAGAACAAACTTTTAAGTCTAAGAAACCTGTAATGTGCAAAATCGGTCATGTTCACCTTCAGTGCTGGTTGATGGAAGGAAGCAGACTTTGTTCATTTTAGGACTAGAAGGTGGTATTTGAGAAAGATCTTCAGTTGAATAAGGAGAAGCTGTAGCAGCTGTGAAGGATAGCTGGAGTGTGTGCCTCCATTAATAAAATGTGGATCTAACCAGCAACAATAGGAGTCTTCACCAGTACAGTACTAGGAGACAAACTCAAAAGTGCTGAAAGAGCAGCTGCCATGGACGTCTATAGAGCAGTTACGTGTTGTCATTGCTTCGGTTTCTGTATGTTTTCCCTTTTGAAACAAATTACTGTGTGATCCATGCGTTTTTTTTAAATAAAATACTTCTTGAGTTATAATGCTCCTGGGAAAGATGTGTATGTATGTAAAATGTGCTCCATAAGCTTTCAGCCATGACCATACTTAAAGACTCCTGTACATCTTTTTGTCACATTAAAAAATCTGTGACCAACACGTCATAAATCGACGGCTTTCTATTTGTTTCAGATGTCTGATGAATGTGTTGTAGTCTCTAGTAAGTCTCCCACGCTATGCTGGCCTTCATAAAAAAAAAAATCGTATATAGCAAGATGGGGTGATGACGTAATTGATCAGTTATGGTTGGGGGGATATCTGCTGAAAACCAAGTCCCCTTTCCAGTGAAAACTAAACGGTCTAAGAAATTAGTCGTTTGTCAGGATCACTTCTGTTGTCCGCATTGTTGTATCTTCACATGGATCGAAGAATGGCACGTAGGCGGGTGTGGAACAACGAACTATATATATTAAAGTAAAGTTTGGTTGTACAGAACTTTACACTACTGCTCCGACATCTTACTCACGGTAGCTCTCTCCTGCTGTTTTTATGCTCTCTACTTCTCCCCGGTTTTTTTCCCTTCGCTTTCTGGTGCCAAAACTATAACAGCCGGGGGACTCCTACCACAGGAATATGGGGTAGAGCCATCTGGTGGACTATTACTTGTAATTCCAATATTACATAGACATGTATATGTAACTGTTGTTTCTCAATAAATGTTCACAGTATGAAATAACTTTTTTTTACACACATCTAAATCCCTAGTCTAGGACGTGCAGGGTAAGCTGCCTGACTTCCGCGACATCGGGGCGCATTCTTGCCCTTCCCGGAACACGATCTCACTCCTATCTAACAGTCTTTCAAGGAGGTGGGAGGACGTCTCTCTCGTGTGGCGCGTCGTGCGGCCGGCAAGTCTCCACTCTCCGGGGACGCCTTCTCTGGTTCCTGCGGTGCCACAGCAGGACCACATTCTGCATCAGAGCTCTCCTGAGGCCCAACAGGCCCTTCTGGAAGAGGCTCCAGCTCTTCTGGGCATCCTCTATCTCCCTCTGAGGAGCTATCCAGTGATGGACTTGGATCTAAATAACGTTTTCTGATTTGATCAACATGTCTGCGCATTCTCTGTCCTTTTCATATGATCACTGTATACGACACAGGGCCTGAGCACGTCTCTATGGAAGCAGGTATCCATTTCGGCCCCAAACTGAAGTTTTGCACGAACAAGGGATCTCCTGGTGAAAAACTTCTCATTTTAGTTGTTTTGTTATGATCCAATTAGTTTTTTACTACACGCATTGTTGCACTTTTTACTGAAAAACTATCAGAGGCATAATGTGATTCGTTTCATTCCTATCTAGCTATATTCTCTACAGTGCCGTTACTCATATTAATGTTCAAACGTATACGTTAAGTTTATTTTATCACCGCAAATGTCACTGTGTAGTGCCATATCAAAGAGCACCACCGAATGCGAGAAACAAACAGGATGCTGTCACTAGACCCGCCTTCGCGACCCCGGATGTAGATACTGGTTTCCATCGCAACCCCTCCCCCCCTTGCCCACGCCTCTGTGACTGTCATGGCTGCTAAAACGGTGCCATTGAGGATGGCTCTGCCGCTTTCCTACGGCGATACCGTAAGCTGCCAGCTCGCAGCTTGTACTGGGGTTACCGAATCTGGGGCAGCGGGGTCGGGCGGCCAGTTCAGCCGCTGTTACTCCAAACTATGTGCGCTCCACCCGTCCGACAGCGAGAGCTCCAAAACTGAGATGAATCTGCTCTTTGACCAGCTGATCTCTGAAAACTACACAAATAACTATGGCGATAACGCTAACATTAGCCCAGCGGTGAGTAAACATTAAGAAGTAAGCGTATTCTTTTGCAGGTATTAAAAAAGGGAGTTGGTTTAGCCGCTTGATGATAACTGTAGCACATAAAAGGCGATCTTTTTTATGGTAGTCGCCAATTCCCTGGCAGGCAGTTTGTGCGGTGTAGTGTCACTGCTCACCCGGGGTCGGTCTTGTTTTCCAGGATGTCTGCGCCCTGCTCCTTCAGGCCAGTCGACTTGTCCCCTTCAGCCAGGAGCATCTCGTCAGCAAGCTGTGTCAGCTGATTCATCACCTCCTCAACCGGCTTCAGGTAGTGTGTGTGTGTGGCGACCTCTCTGTCTGTGATGAAAGAAAAATTGTTTAATGTTGTTTAACTGGTTGTTACAATCCAGAAATGCAAAAGATCTGACCTTGACCAACCAAATCCGTGCCCAGTGAGAACAGGATTTAGAGGGACAGTGCTCATTGTTATATTGTTGTTTATCATTATTTTTGCCTCACCTGTAACCATTTCATTAATCATAGCTGGATATTCTTGTGTGGACTCAGACTGCAAGCACAGGGCACAGGATTGATGATTACCATGGCATGAAGAGCTTAATGGACAGTTTTTTTTTAAATGTAAGTGTTGTAGTCAGCTCCTTTTGTGACTGGTGTTTTCATTACCCCCCTGCAGGTGATTGTGGATGAGCAGAGTCTGGACTCCCTGGTGTCGTACTCCATCAAGGCACTGCATGTCTGCAGTTCTTGGACCCACAGTGAGATTCTACGGGCTTTGGCTGCCCTGGTCTATGGCAATGGGCCCAAGTGCCAAAGGGTACGCTTTGATAGATCTTACTAGCTTTCCAGCAACCCCTCTCATTCTCTGTATGCTAGGCTTATGGTTCCAGTCTAACAGCTTCCTTAGTGAGTAATCCATTTCAGCACCATCTGCCAACCTAATTTTCTCGTATTAGTAATAGAAGGAAATGATTGCTATCCGGTGTTGACTCGCTCTTTCCTTTCCATCCCAGCATCTCCCCAGCTTGCTGGGCCACGATGGGATCCTGCTGCTCTACAGCGACCCCCGCCAGCCCGATGTGGAACTGCGCCGGGCAGCGATACACTGCATGGCCAACCTGTGTCTGGGGTAAACTGTTCACAAATCACTGGGATAGCTGGCTGAAAACATGCTGACACCTCGCAGTCCGTGTACTGTGCTGCTACTCTGGTTTCTTTACCTCAGCACACACTGCTGTAGAATCGGTACAGCAATAGTAGAAAGGGCTGGACTTCCCCCTGCAAACACCTGACTGTTGTGTACATGACTAAAATATAGCTGAAGAACTGAAGAGGTTTTTCATAAATTGTTTGCATGTGATCAACACTTATTTGGCCTTAAGTAGTGCAGCTATGATTTTTCACTGAGATGGAGGTATTTCCTGTTCTGGGTGTAATTTTCATATTTCATTACATCTCAGATGGAATAGGTTTTATACTTTGGATGCACTGAGTTTCAGCATGGTGCTCCTCTCTCCTCGGGATTGCTGGAGTCTGGATGATGGCGGAGTGCTCTGGAAGGTCAGCTGTGGACTTGCTCACTTTTTTTTTGTCCTTCTGTGCAACGTCAGTATCCCTGGACAGCCCTATCTGGAAGAGCCATATCGAAACATCTGCTTCAGGACCTTCCTCCAGGTGCTCCAGTCCGCCAAACCTCCCGGCGTGGATGATATCATGTTCTGCACGGTGAGACAAACCAGTTCTTTTTTCCCCCCCGCATGTAATATGAAAATCTTCATTTGCGTAGTGCTGATAAAACAGAAGTTATGTCCAGCTACAGAGGGGAAGGTCAGTGAGAGACATCTTTCTCAACGGACTCGGTTCTTCTTTTCACAGCTGCTGCAGAATGCACTGAAGGGCATGCAGTGCTCTCTGAATGGAGGGAAACTGAAACTGGGGCTTGATGAACAGCTGGGCTCTTTGCTGGCTGCACTGAAGGTACAGATGGGTCTCTAAAGGCATGTGGCATAGCAAGTTAGCTTTGCATTCAGTGTGCGCAAGCTTGCTCTTGTTACAAGAGTGAGTAGAGCCGTGCTGGTGTAGGTGTGAGTTTTCAGGTGCGCTGCATTACAATCTAGGAGCACAATGCCCTGGATACAGCTGTTTCTGAAGATGTTTCTAGTCTGCTTTGATTAACAGTGTAATTGCTTCTCAGATGGCAGCACTGCAGTAACCTTGTGTCTCTTCTGTTAGAAATACATGTTCTTTGGGCTGCCTGGGATGACCCTGGAGATCCCAGCTGTCCTCTACCCTGCTCCCCTCCCGCAGTACGAGGGCTCCCCCTCTTCTGTGAAACCTGAAATGCCACAGGACACCCATTGCACTCCAAGACAGACAGGGGTATGTATCTTTTCTGGATTCGATACGTGGGTAAAACTAAAAAGCCCTTTCAGAAGGGGAGAGGTTTCCATAACGGGTGATAAACTCTTCCCTGAGCAAGTCACTGTATTTCCTTGGGGAGGGGGGAAAGATTCATTGCTTTAAATATTTTCATTGGCAGAATAAACGGAGGAAATCTCGCGGGCGGAGCCGGAAGGCGGGATTGGAGGGCAAGAGGGATGAAGAGGCTCCAGAGGCTGGGGCAGATCCTCCGAAGGAGGGCGGAGGGGGAGGAGACCCCCTGGGTTGGGGGAGTCAGATTCCTAAAAACCCTGGATCTCTCTACCGCCATGCAGGGCAAGACAACGCCCGCCCCTTGTACCCCCTCTGGAAGAAGATGGTCAGCAGCTCGGATTCGGAGTTCTCCGACCCAGAGGGCAGCATGCAAAGCAAAATGAGGTGTTGTATCCAGCTGTTCACCTCACGAGTGCAGAAAGGCTGATGCCTTAGACGCCTCACTGATCTCTTCATCAGATCATGAGATATGCAGCTGTGCTTCTGGCTTACAGCACAGTGTGGAGGTGTATGTGCTTCAGGTGTCCTTACCTCTTACCAAGTCCCCTATGCACCTGTTTTCTAGGCTGTACCAGGCGAAGGTGCGGCAAGGGGCACTGCACTGCTTCCTGTCCACAGTGAAGTGTGTGGAGAAGAAGGTTCTGTATGGCTACTGGTCCTCCTTCATCCCTGATGCCCCCGGGACTGGCAGCCCCCCCTCCCTCACTCTGCTCACCATTGTGCTCAAGGACCCCTCCCCCAAGGTCAGTGCAGCTGCCTGGGCCAATCAGAGACACACGTGAGGTCTCTAGTAGGGTCAGGCTGGTCTGTAGAACTGGGTTATTGCATTGTTACTGTAGCACGTAAGCAGCATTGCAGGAATTTGAGAATGCACTTTTTTCAAAGTCAGTTAGCGCAACACTTGTGGGAACGGAACTGGAGATCCACTTTTGTCTGTGTTGTAGTTAATGGATTTTCAAGTGGCCTTCTATATTGTTCTAGTCCACTAGTGTGGGTATAAACCAGCCCAGTGTTGCCAGTCTCTCTCTGTCTTGGCACTCAGGCGCGTGCTGGGGCCCTGCAGGTGCTGTCGGCCATGCTGGAGGGCTCGCGGCAGTTCCTGTCGGCGGCAGAAGACACCAGCGCCCAGCGGCGCGCCTTCACCCCCTTCTCTGCGACGCTGGCAGCTGGCCTCCGCGAGCTGCACCGCTGCCTCCTGCTGGCGCTGCTGGCCGAGTCCTCCTCGCAGACGCTCACCCAGGTCATCAAGGTACGGGCCGCTCCCGGGCACAGCACCTGCGCGCTACCCGCCACGGGCCCGCCCGGACCTCACGGCCCGCCTCTGTGTTTCAGTGCCTGGCCACCCTGGTGTCCAATGCGCCTTACAGCCGACTGAGACCCGGCCTGCTCAGCCCACTCTGGAGGCAGATCAAGCCCTACATCCGCCACAGAGGTATGCTTGTCTTGCCTCCATCGAAACCCCTCGCTTTCGTTTAACTTCCATCCTCCTGCAGTAGCTTTGCACTGGGAACGCTGGGGTGTTGGTGTTTGATGAGAGCTGGACTTCGAAAGAGTAGATTAACATGGGATGGTTGAGAGGTGACATGTAGATGCAAAGTGAATTATAATAATAATAATAATTGCTTACACTTATATAGTGCTTTTCTGGACACTCCACTCAAAGAGCTTTACAGGTAATGGGGATCCCCTCCACCACCACCAGTGTGCAGCCCCACCTGGATGATGCACCAGTCCTCTCCCCACACACCAGCTCTCAGTGGGGAGGAGAGCAGAGTGATGAAGCCAGTTCAGAGATGGGGATTATTAGGAGGCCATGATTGGTAAAGGCCAGGGGGAAATTTGGCCAGGACACCAGGGTAACACCCCTACTCTTTTCAGAAACACCCTGGGATTTTTAATGACCACAGAGAGTCAGGATCTTTGATTTACATCTCACCTGAAGGCTGGGGCCTTTTTACAGTTTAGTGTCCCCGTCACTATCCTGGGGCATGAGGACCGACTCAGACCACGGCGTGAGCGCCCCCTGCTGGCCCCACTAACACCTTGGGGGGTCTTCCATCCAGGTGCTGACCAGGCTCACACTTGCTGGGCTTCAGTGGGCTGCCAGTGTTGGGCTGCAGTGTGATATGGCTGCCGGCTTCTCTCTTTGCATCTCCCCCTCTGTCCCTCTGTGCCAGATGTCAATGTGCGGGTGTCCAGCCTCACGCTCTTGGGCGCTATTCTGTCGGCCCACCCCCCGCTGCCCGAGGTCGAGCTCCTGTTACGGCAGCCAGGCACCTCAGGAGGGAGCAGCAGCAGCGGCAGCGGCGGGGTGACACCCCAGAATCCCCGGATGCCCTCCTCTTCCTCCGAGAACTGGAGAAACCCCCCCTCTCACCCCAGCACCGGGAAAGCCTCTCCTCCTGTGTCTCGGGACCCCCCCGTCGAGAGCCCCACGGAAGACGAGCCCTGCTGGTTGCTGCGCCTGTGCGTGTCGCTGGTCACCCTCCCCCGCGAGGGCCCCCACTCGGACAGCGACGCGGGCACCGCCACGGGCAGCCCCTTCGAGCCCTCGCCCGTGAGGCTGGAGGCCCTGCAGGTGATGACGACTGCCGTTGCTTTGCGCCGCTTAGGAGGTTACAGGTCAAACAAAAGCTGCTCACGTCAAGAAGGTGAGATGGCTTTTCTGGGATGGGCTGGGAAGGAAGGCAGAGGTGGCCGTTCGTGAGCGCTGTCTGCCTGCGTTTGCAGTACATGGTTTTTAACAATCTGCTTTACTCTTTAAATGTTGGTCATCCCCTCATTCCTGGTCGAGGTCACCACAACCTGGCGCCTGTCACAGAAACACAGGGTGCAAAATGTGGACTACTCAGGGTGCAAACACCCACTCATAGGAAGAGTGTGTGTGTGTATATATAGAAGCCTGATGGACGTGGGTGAACATGCAGACTCCACACAGAAGGCAACTCATTCTGGAATCAAAGCCAGGACTCGGTGCAGCTGTCTCCTATGCACCACTAATTAGGAGCTTTATTGCTCGGCTGAATGTTAACAAATGGGTTCAGAAGTGTTTGAGTTTGTTGGGGAGGGAGTCCAAGATGAGAGAATCTGCGGGTCACCGCGGGTATTTCTGCCCCAGCAACAGGAGATGTCATTTATAGTAAAGAAAGGGAACGTTTTTTTTGTTAGGAATAGACTGATTTACAGGGCCAGTCTTGCCAATTTAGTTCTGAAACAGAGGAGGAAATGCCGGAGACTGCACCTGCAGTTCTTTTTTGCAGTACTTCTCTTCTCATCCCCATGAGTGGTTCCTTAGTGGCAGTGCTGTGTGTTGACAGGTGCTGGCTCACCTGGTGAAGGGGTATTTCTCCATCGCCCAGTCCTCCATCCTACAGCTGGGAGAGGTCAGTGCGCAGTGCCTGAAGGAGGCCGACCCCTCCATCCAGTTGCATGGGGCCAAGGTGAGAGGTTCTGATCGAGAGTTTTGACGTCTAGTTTGTGTAAAGAGCAGGAATTGGACTTAGAGATTGGCCGAGCTAGCTGCAAGTTTTACCAAATGCATGTTTGTTTTCCTAGAGTTCTTCCTCCTGAGACATCAGTGCGACCTGAATGTTGAGCTTATGAAACAAGATAACGTTCTTGGAATAAAATGATTTCCAAGGCTAGTCCTATTCTTGATGGTCTACAACATTGCAAGTTCTAAAGGCGTTAACAAAAGGAAGACTCTATAAAGAAGTGAACCCACCACATCCATGTTCAGTTATTATAATGTGGTAACCCCTTATTTTTCCCAGCCTTCACTGCCCTGGAGTTAATCCACTTTGCAGACAGGGAAATATTTCTTTAACCTCCACTCTGTTTGCCTTGAGCCATGTGCATTACCTTGCATTACCTTTTTCATAAGCCTGAGTATCTGTATACAACATCACATGCTTAACATCGGTGGCGTGTAATGTCGATGTCTTGAACCCCGTGAGAGACTTGGTTTAGTGAAAGCTTGACTAAAAAAAAAGCAAGGAGACAGTGTGGCTGAAATTGCTTCGTAAGACCATTTCTGTGAGTTCATAGCACTGTCTGATCCTGACTCGTTTTTCTTTCTCGCTCAGCTGCTGGAGGAGCTGGGGTCAGGAACTATCCAGCAGTACAAGGCAGATTCCCCTGTTCCTCCACACTGCAGAGTCCCTGTCAGCCAAGTGAGTAATTGTCTGCTCCCCACAGCCCGTAACTCAACAGGTTTTAGATTTTCAAATGCAGCACAATTTCTTGAGAGTGAGCGTTGTTTCTCTGCAGTGGGACAGCTGTTCAATGAAATGTGGTGACTCTAGTCTTTCCTAGCTCCCTCCCAAGCTCCGTCATTTGTCTTTTGCTCTTTGGTTTGATTGTTCCTGCTTCAGGCTGTGTCCAGTGGGTCCAGTTAATTTTAGCAGTTAGTGTCCATGAGGTTGTGGAGGCAGGTCTGAAGATCAGTCCTTTGTGTGTTTCTATTTGTCCTGTGCTGTGGCCTTCCAATGACTGGACCTGTTAGGGTCTCTCTGCCCTGTGTATTGCTGATTGGTCCCCCCCTGTGCTCTAGGTTGTCCAGTTCTGGACAGAGGTGCTGGGGGGGCCACTGACGGGGGCCCTGCAGAGCGAGCAGCACCCCACTCTGCAGACCAGCGCCTGCGACACCCTTTCCTCCATCCTGCCAGAGGCCTTCTGTTGCTTGCCGGTGAGATCCCAGGTCCAACCAGCTTGCGAAAGATTTACCACCCTTGAAACTGGGGATCGCAATGAGTTTTCCCCCCACTGCAGAGTACCCGAGCCCTTGACTTTGGAGGTGAAGGGCACGTCCTACAGCCCCCTGTGTGTCTCTCCCACAGGATAAGAGCCAGGTCCTGTGCATCACCGTGCTGCTGGGTCTCACCTACAGCGAGAACTCCCTTGTGAAGGCGGCAGCTGTGCGGGCGCTGGGCGTCTACGTCCTCTTCCCCTGCCTTCGAGAGGTCAGATGCCCGCTGAACGGCTTTTTTTTTTTTCAGACCTTTTCTGTCGTCTTCCAATTTTGTTTTTGTTTTTTTAGATTTAGATTCATTTAGGTTTTTTTCTTTACTATTTGTATTCTTTCTTTCCCTTCCCTCTGTCCGGCTACGGTACTGTAAAGTGTTTGCACCTTCAGTTAGCTATAATATGGGTACAATTTAATAATACTTCCTTACACTTATATAGCGCTTTTCTGGACACTCCACTCAAAGCGCTTTACAGGTAATGGGGATCCCCTCCACCACCACCAATGTTTAGCCCCACCTGGATGATGCCCCAGTACACTCCCCACACACCAGCTCTTAGTGGGGAGGAGAGCAGAGTGATGAAGCCAGTTCAGAGATGGGGATTATTAGGAGGCCATGATTGGTAAAGGCCAGGGGGAAATTTGGCCAGGACGCCGGGGAAGCACCCCTACTCTATTTGAGAAACACCCTGGGATTTTTAATGACCACAGAGAGTCAGAATCTAAACCAAAATGCAGGAATTTATTTAGATTATTGTCAGTAGTTGTAGATGGTATGACGCACAGTGAATGGTGAATATAACGATCTGAGACTTTATGCCCGGGTGTTTAACAGTGGCGAAAAGTACTGATGACCTCCTGTGTGATATAGCTGACAGGGGTTAAGCTCTCCAATGATTTTCCAATGAATCCCATTTTGGAATGTGTCCTCTTCTTTCTGAATAAGGCTTTGGCACCCCGCCTTCTCACGCTGCCACCCTCTCTCTCTTCTCCTGCCCTCTCAAACCCCCCCCCCCCCCCCAAGGATGTGATGTTTGTAGCCGACGCGGCCAACGCCATCCTGGCCTGTCTGGATGACCGCTCTCCAAACGTGCGTGCCAAGGCCGCCTGGTCGCTGGGCAACCTGACCGACACGCTGATTGTCAACATGTGAGTCTCAGCTTGGCCTCGCTCCCGCGCTGCCCACGGGCACCCGGCACCCTGCCAACAGCGGCTCGATTTGGCTTGCTTTTCCGATTTAGGTAGACGTACGCGGCTGTGTCCAGGGGGGACAGATTTCTCGCCGCTGTTTACCCATCTCCATCCTTCTCTCTGCCTCCTCCTCCTCCTGTCTGCAGGGAGTCGGTGGGCCAGGGCTTCCAGGAGGAGTTCTGCGATTTGCTGCTGCTGAAGATGTTGAAATCTGCCACGCAGGCTTCCAATGACAAGGACAGGGTAACGCATCACTGCTACATTACTAGGCTTGGGAGACACGGCTATAGAGTGCTGTCATGTTTGTAGGAACTCCATGTGATCTAAAGATGTCTGTTTATACCCCCCCCACCTCGACAAAGTCTCATTCCTTTTCTGCCATGTTGAGTACCTGTCCAGAACTTTATGATATATAGTGGGGCTAATTCCAGACCTGGATGGCCATTGTGTCTGCAGGTTCTCTCCAGCTTTTTTAAAATCTAGGAAGAGGGAGAAGCTGTCTGGTTGTGTCTTGTTTTGAATAAAAGCACCTCCCAAAGGAGTTTATGTCTGTTCATCCTATTAAGCCAATAACCAGTTAGTTCAGCTTGTGAAGAGTTGGACTGAATCCTGCAGTCTCACTGGCCCTGCTTGGCCCGGATTAGTCAGCCCTGGTATGTGCAGCAGGGCAGTGCTCTTGGCACTGAGTGGTGCTCTCAGTGACTTTTCCGAAAGGCCTCCAGTGAAACAGTTCAGGGGATTTTCAGTTGTAATAATAATTGCTGACACTTATATAGCGCTTTTCTGGACACTCCACTCAAAGCGCTTTACAGGTAATGGGGATCCCCTCCACCACCACCAGTGTGCAGCCCCACCTGGATGATGCGACGGCAGCCATAGTGCGCCAGAACGCTCCTCACACATCAGATATCAGATACCATTAACACCTCTTCCAGCAGCAGCCTTAGTTTTTCCCAGGAGTCTCCCATCCAGGTACTGACCAGGCTCACACCTGCTGAGCTCCAGTGGGCTGCCAGTGGTGAGTTGCAGGGTGACATGGCTGCTGGCTGACGCAGGTTCTCTCTCTGTCCCGGCGCAGGTCAAGAGCAATGCGGTGCGCGCCCTGGGCAACCTGCTGCACTTCCTGCAGCCGCAGCACGTGTCCCGCCCGAGCTTCGCCGGGCCGCTGGAGGAGGCGGTGCGGGCGCTGATCGGCACGGTGGGCGGCGACGCCACCATGAAGGTGCGCTGGAACGCCTGCTACGCCCTCGGCAACGCCTTCCGCAACCCCGCCCTGCCGCTAGGTGAGCCAGCCGTGTCCCGTGACGAACCAGGGAGCTGCCCAAGGCCGCAGAACAAAGACAGTTCAGCTGCTGGCTTTCCGGGAAAAGCCTTGAACCAAATTATTTCACGTCCTCCATTATTTGCTCACAGATGGGCAGAGTTAATAATAATACGTCCTTACACTTATATAGCACTATTCTGGACACTCCACTCAAAGCGCTTTACAGGTAATGGGGATCCCCTCCACCACTAGTGTGCAGCCCCACTACTCTCCCCACACACCAGCTCTCAGTGGGGAGGAGAGCAGAGTGATGAAGCCAGTTCAGAGATGGGGAGTATTAGGCAATGATTGGTAAAGGCCAGGGGGGAATTTGGCCAGGACACTGGGGTAACACCCCTACTCTATTTGAGAAACACCGTGGGATTTTTAATGACCACAGAGAGTCAGGACCTCGGTTTTACATTTCATCCGAAGGACGGCACCTGTTTACAGTATAGTGTCCCCTGTCACTATACTGGGGCATTAGGACCCACACAGACCACAGGGTGAGCGCCCCCTTCTGGCCCCTCTAATATCTCTTCCAGCAGCAACCTTAGTTTTTCCCAACAGGCCTATCATCCAGGTACTGACCAGGCTCACACCTGCTGAGCTCCAGTGGAGCTGCTGGGTGATATGGCTGCTTTTTAAGTTTCAAAATTTGGTCAGAGATGAGGACTGAGTTCCTAGCCTTGTTGGTGTCGTATGTAAAGCGCAGCAGACGTGTGGTCTGGCAGGTGTAGCTGAATATCTGGAAGGCCACTTATACATCTCCTGTTCCGTCATCCTGTCGGCCTCTCAGGCACTGCCCCCTGGACCTCGGACGCCTATTCAGCTTTGACAGGGGTGGTGAAGTCCTGCAAGAACTTCAAGGTGCGCATCAAGTCCGCCATGGCGCTGGCAGTGCCGGGCAGCCGGGAGCGGTACGGCAGCGGCGAGCAGTTTGGGGAGGTGTGGGCCGCCCTGGCGCTGGCCCTGGAGAGGAGCGAGGACACGGAGGACTTCCTGGAGTACAGGTACTGCGCCAGCCTGCGGGCGCAGCTCTGCCAGGCGCTGCTGCACCTGCTCGGCCTGGCGCGGCCCGCGGACCTGCCCCGCATCCGGACCTCGCTGGCGGAGCGGGGCCCCGCGATCAGGGGGTACCTGGCGCGCTACCACACCGGGGGGGGCGAGGGGGACGACCCCGGCGAGTGTCCGGAGCCCCGGGAGAGGATGAGGGTCCTGGAGGGAACTCTGGGGCACCTGCGCAACCTCTCCGGGGACGACGGCCCCGAGGGGCCCCTGCCGTCAGTGGTGCCGTTTCTGGAGGACATTCTGAAGAGCTGCAAGGAACTGAGCCCAGCCTGAGGGGGGGGAGGACAGCCGGAGCCCCAGCACGCGTGACTGAAACACCCCACAGAGCCCCGGCCTGTTCAGCCGGACAGACGCCACTGGGCTGAGTTGCTGCTGTGACAAACGCGAAATAAAAATATGGAATATATAAATCCTGATGTATACAATAAGTAGTTGCATGCAAAGTAGTTTACATTTTAAGGTAGGAGGGGGGGGTTGTGTTACAGTATGTTTGAGGTATTGCACAAAAGCCTACAGCCTTAAAAGGGTGGAGACTACAACACTCCTGGCGCACATGGTTGTGTAGGAAGGGGTTATTTCCCCTGCATATAGGAGATTCTCATTTTAAAATTTCTTCTGTAGCTTCTCGTTGCTTTTGTAGGTACAGCTTACACCTTTGCAGCCCATAATATTCTTAATCCTCGTAGTGGGCGCACACCACCTTATAAACGCCTGTAACAGTTATTTTGTTTTTCGGTCATAATCATTGTGGAGCTGTATGATGCAAATGCAACTTTACACCTTTTACCCTGCTGTTTATTTTCTGGGTAGCGTCTTATTAAAATAATATTTAATTAAGGTACATGCATGAAAATTAACTGGAAGTAATACATTCGATCACGAGGTGTTGAGCAAAATCTAAAATGTTTTTATGAATCCCTCCATCATTGGGGTGGTATTCAGAACATTCTCCCCTGTGGCCAGGAGGGGGAGCTGTAGCCATTTGATTTAGGAGGTGGTGCTTCTGTTGGAGGTTGTGAGCTGAGCTGCAAAAGTTTTGCAGTTCTCTCTCGGAGACGCAAGGCTTCGGTGTCGCCGAGCCTTTGACCTTGAAAGATTCTTCGCAAAACCGTCCCATCAAGCGCTGCAGAACGATCCAGCGCAGCGCCCAGTTTGCTGCGTTATCGACTCGCCAGCAGAGGGAGGCCTGCCCACGCACACGTCCTCAGTCTGCACATGACCCTTCAGACGTACCAGCGCCAGGACGAGGAGGTAAAATACAGGACCGTTGGGCATAAAGAAAATGGTAATGTATTGTATTGCACTCTGCACTCTGTGTCCTTGGTGTTTTGCGAAAGCTGCACACACTGGTAGCTTCCAAAAACCATAAATGTCACAAATGAGATGGGCCTGTTCTGCCCTCCTGTCCGTTTGGTAGTTAATAAATCTCAGGACCTCATCCAGCTTTTTCTATGAAGTAGCCAGGGCCTCAAAAACATGGCTGGTTAGCCCTTCTCCCACAACTTTTTGCTTATTTAGGCATCTCTTGTTCTTGGTTTGAAATGCACTTCATCGCTTCTCCAGTAGAAATAGGTATTCCAGTGTATTCTGTCAGACTTTTACTCCCTTTTTAACTGCTGAAGCACTCAATCCTTTCTGTTTTAGTTACAATAATCGCAACAACAAAGTCTTGAGCAATTTGTTTTCCCCTTGGTTTCGTTGGAGTCTTTATTTTCTTTCCTCTGCAAAGCTCAGCCCACCCGGTTCTGTTCTGTTTACAGCCAGTCCCCCAGAAAGGCAGAAATCCATCGTTCACTGGGGCCCAGTTGTTGCTGCTTCAGCTGTGATAAAAAAGTGTCATTGTGCCACACCATAAAAACATAAAAAGTGTGAGACATTTCTGGTCATAAACATGCCTGTAATTCACAATTCTGGATAATAAAGCCTGCGTGTGGATACGGGATATTTTCCTCTTGGCTGTAGCTGCACCCAGTCTCTGGAATTGGTTCTTGTGAAGCCGGGAGAGATGCACTCTTGGAGCAGGAGAGTTTCTTCCATTCCATAGTGCAGGAACATTAGTGATCAGCCCCTCTTGGCTTTCAGTGGTCCTGAGACTCCAGGCATCTTTGTTCTCTGACCTCATTAACCCTCCATATCTAATCTTGGCAATATGGATGCTAATCACCGCACAGCAACAAGAGCCTTTTGGCTTCTTTTACAGCACCTTGAGTAAGATAAGATGTGCCCTTGTTCAAAATTTTTTTTCTTTTTATTGCACCACAGTGAAGTTATGCAAGATCTTCAGTAGCTGAGGGAAGGCTTCTGCCTCTCTGTCGCTTAGTTTGGGAAGGGGCTTCTGCAATAATTCTGTGTATCTCTTGCTTGCCTGTCTAAAATCCCCTATAGGGGGGTCATTAACATAATAAGGTTTAAATTCTGATTTCTTGACTGAAGATTGACTAAAGGCCTCTCGATTAAATCTTTAGAAAACGCTACTGTATCTTGCTGGCTTGGCCTATTGACCATTTTGTCATTTTAACTGAATTGATTATAAAAGCCTGGCTTTCCGCTTCATGGAATTGATGCATTGTTTGTGGTTCTATCTATACTCCTGTATTATTAAATTGAATGTAAAAATGGTCATTATCATACCAGTTCTTTAGGATTTGAGATGAAACATGGCGATGGAGTTTCTTACTGGTGTGGTTCTGTGATCCGATTAGAACATTCCGATGTGGGCGATATTGCTGAGGGAAGGAGTGACTGCCGTGGAGAAAGGCGCTATGTTTAGCTAGCAGGGGTAGCTGTGGTTGTTTTGGAGATCATTTGCTTGTTTTGGTTCAGTGGCAACCAATGGATCTACATCTAAAAGGGGGCAAAATGGGCAGTTCCTTAAATTCATGGCACTGAGCGGAGCAGGCTGACTGTACCAGACAGTCACATCCTTATCAGATCCTGAGAAGCAAACAAACCCCTGCAGTTAATATTGGAAACAAGGAACCAGTACAGTTCATCATTAGCAACCAGGCAGGGATTCCCCGAGACCAAAACACGGTTAAAAATTATCCCATAACTTCCTATTAATGAAGCGCTATAGGCACTGATACTACAGCACACAGGGCTGCGTTTCGCTCGGGGTCAGGCACAGGGTTGGTGCTTGAAAGGTCTGTAACAGAGACCCTGGTCTCTTCTGGAAAATATTCTCTTGGATGAACTTCATCGTAACTCTATTCACCCAATTTTTTTCCCCTTCAGAGAGATGTAGCATTTATTTCCATTTCTCCTGAAGAATCGCAGCGCTTTTAAGTTCTCGATCTCGAAATTTATTTTTCTCCCCTGTTAACTGACCAACCACACCTGTGGAGTACGTGCTATGTTTCAGTTAATTTGCAGCTCATTTCTGGGCTTGTTGTACTCAAACCCCCTTGCCTGCACTCACGGGGTCTGATGACATCAGGAACCTGAGTGTCACTTAAGTCACCACTTGCCTGTGGGGAAAAGGCTTCTACTTGAGAGTTGGGGGGACTGGGACAAATTCAACCTGTTCTTTGCTGCAAAGTCGAGAAAATATGACAGAGAAGTCCATTAATCTTACAGATCTGACTGCGGGCACTGAATACATTTTCACAGTCATCGCAGGGGCTGCAGATATCTCCACAGCAGGAGCCCCTGTCAGCCTCTCTCAGTTTTCAAGTAAGACTTTGCCTTGTCCTGACTGAGACACTAGATGCTTCAGAAGGTCTCTTCATGCTGTTCATAAGCCATTGAGCAGATTTATATGCAATAACCAGCAGATAATGACTTCTTAATGAGCAGCAAATATGAATCTGATTCTTAATGCGTCCAATTTTTACAGGCTTCTTCCAATCCGGGGTCAAAAGGTAGCCGAAGCCTATTCTGACAAGCAACACACACAAGGCAGGGTGCACCCTAGACAGCAATGCTAGCATTGATTCTGGCCTGCAGACCTGTAAAGGGAGTACTTGAGTTACAGACGCCCAGATTCCCTCTTGCCTCTGCCGAGATCTGCGCAGCTCGCTCCGTTTTCTAGACCGGTGCTGCAGAGGATGAAAAAAAAATCGATCGTTCTCTCGACCTTCTGCCCGGAGGAAGAAAAGAAGCCACTTTAGCTGAGGAGATGGCTCTGGCTGTGTGCTAAGCTGAATCCGTTTGTGCCTCCTAAGCGTTCCTGGGAGTGTAAGGGTAGAGCAGTGGATGAATTTCCACAGCTGTCGTGCCCGTGCTGCCAGTTGGATTCGCTGCTAAAGGCGAGCAGCTGGAGAGCATTTGGCACGTTGATCCTGTCAAGGTGCTGCAGTTCCTGTCGCCTGCTTAAACTCTGGTTCTGAAATAGCGAACTGTCGCACTGGCTTAACCGCAATCACAGCTGGCGTGTTTATGCAGTTCTTGAGGCACAGAAAACAGAAGGGTTGCGGTTCTTGTCCTGTATGGCTCTCTCAGGACGTGGTTTAATAATGCTAATGTTGCTTTATTAGCCCTGTACAATTTCTTGCATTAGGAATTAATCTTTTCACACTCCCCAGCTTGCTTTCCATGAGACACACAGACAGGGAGAGAAGCTGGGGGTCAGAGCGCAGGGTCAGCCATTGTACAGCGCCCCTGGAGCAGTTAGGGTTAAGGGCCTTGCTCAGGGGCCCAACGGAGTAGGATTCCTCTGCAAGCCGCAGGATTTGAACCGGCAACCTTCCAGCCACAGGCCCAATCCTGAGCCACAGAGCCACCTCTGCGCCACAGGTTTAGAAACCTGAGGTAGCTGTGCTGAGATTTGTGAATAAAGGGCACGCATGGTGACGATAAGGTCTTTTTTTATGGCTGGAAGGTAATAAACCAAATGTATAAAAAATGAGTGCAAATAAATGTATAAAGAAATCGCTAAATGAGGCAATAAAAAAGAAAACAGACCAGGTTTATGGAATGTTACTTGGAATCGTATTTCTTTCAAATTTAGAATTGGCCAATTTAAGGATGTCTGAAGGGTTCAAGGTACTGCTGTTCTTGCGTTCCACCTGCACAGCGAAAGAGCTGCGCGTAGGGTGCAGATTGACTCGCGTCAATTAGGAGCTCTGTGGGCAACTAGGGGTTGGCAAGGAATAGAGATGCCTGCTTGTCCCAGAATTTGGGATAGATGTGTGGTTTTGATTTGGAAAGGGCTTCCTGACAGTTTTTTTGCCTTTTTTTATTTGTGTGGTTCTCAGAACTCCAAGAACTATAAAAAAAACACTTGATCGTATTGCATTTGCTGCTCTTTGTGCTAGAGCCTGCCAGACCCTCAACCTCAGAAAAAGATCTGTTGTTTACCCCCACGCACTCTGCCTCTGTGCCCACCTTTCTGCCCCCCCCGTCACGGTGATGAGTTGCAGTGGTGGGCACTGCCTGCTTCGCAGTGCACATGACCCAGGGCAAGGCCTGAAGCAAGGGCACTTATTATTCATCCTCCCTGGGGCCAGCTGTTTACTGCCTTCCCCTATGAGCTGTTCTCAAGGAGAATGCAATTACCTTATCATAAACGCTTGATTTATAGGCCCAGCAAGTGACAAGAGATGTTTGAGCTTCGGAGCTGTCCTTTGATTCGTGCAGTGTGCAGCACAGCAGCTCCCCAGGCCCTGCAAGGCCAGCCCTTGGGAAGAGCAGAGAGTAAGAAAGAGGCACTTCTTTATTAAGAGGTGTGACTTGTGTTTGCTTTGCCAGCGCCTGTAGATGGGTAGGGAAGGGAGGTCTAACAGTGAGGCACACCAGCTGTGCTTGCATGTGCAACCCAGCATCTCAGCCAAGCAGTCGTACCCTCTCGTTGTGCCAAGCGGGGCTCTCTTGCGCTCCAGGAGCACGGAAGAGGTATCGTTTTGAGTGGGATGGGTTAACTCGTGCAAAATCGGCTCTTTGCGAGATGAAATATCGTTTCCTTTTTCCTCTCCAGTCGGGTAGCCTATAGCAGCCTCTAAGAAGGATCCTAGTTGTGCCCTGCAGCACCCTTGTTCTATAAAGTGCAGACTTATCTAAGGAAACCTCCAGCACTTATCTACACGTGATGTTGAGCAATCTGGTCATAAAGCAATAGAGCTTGAGATGACAACACAGAACAGCCTTCTCTCTGCCTGGAGCTGTTCATTCATTAGGGCTGCCCTGTCTGTGAACGCTGGGTTTCCACTATCATTTTGCTCTTTAGATTAACACCCCACACAACGAATCAGAAGTGGTAGACCTGGTGGTGTGTGTGTGTTGGGGCAGTTAATTTGGAAAGTGGTCTTGATACCCCCCCCCCATTCCTAAATCCCATCTGTCCTCCCATGCAAATATAGAACAGTCCAGTGTCAGACCGGCGAGTGTTAAGCAGTCTCTCCGAGATCAGCTGTGGAATGGCTCTTTGAGACCAAAGGAGGAGTAAGTCTGTTCTTGTCCTGTGATCTGCTCTGCTCGGGGCGCAACAGGGAAGTTGGGGAAGGAAGACCGTTCACACTCCTGAGGCTTCTCAGGCAGCGCGTGTTGGAATGTGAATGGAAATGTCATGTTACAGTCACATGACTCCCAAAACCCCTTTCCCAGATAACCTGTCGGACAAGACTGCACCCTTGCACGTTGTAAAGGGTTGTAAAGGAAGTGTTGCTTTATCTCCAGGCTTTGGGCGGCTATATTCACAACCCTGACTGCTCTTTCTACGGTCACACAGACCTTGAAATTTGGGGTTGGGGAGTGGGAGGGTGTTTCGCTCTTGGGTTACCCCGTGGTCAGTGTGTGTCCAACTCTGTGAGACTCCTGGAAAGCATACCCCGCTCAGACACAGAAGTATTCACCCCCGTGCTGAGCAGAGAGGCGGGCTTGTGCCCCAGTTTTCCAGTTTTCGCATACCCTTCTGCTGAAGCAGCTCCAGGAGCCCCTTAGAGGCAGAGCCGGGAAATGCTCCTCACATGTTGGGCTTGCTGGGTCGAGCAGCTAGCCTAGAACATGGAGATGATAAAGGGAAATGGCCTTCCAGCAAGGCTATTGTGAAAACTGTGCTCTGTGGAGCAATGGAAGGAGAAACGCACCTGATTGGGACCAGGGGGATGAATGCATTAGAGGGCATTAATTAAGCTGATTAATTAATTAGGCTGGTGTGCCCCAGGGGATACTGGCAGGCCAGCGTGAGGCTGTCGGGTGATTGTCATTGTGAACTGTTAGAAAGGTCTCCCCAGAGGCTGGTTCAGAAGTGTACCCCGTTTTTTTTAATCCGCCATGCACGTGTTTTCAAACTGCAGGGTGTTCACACGGAGCAGTTCAACTTGCGCCTGCTCCCGGTCCCTTGCCAGTGCTCGTTGAATGGGCTGGGCAGAGGGGTGAGGCTTTTTTGGTTTTTGAGAGGGGCGCCTCCCCCCCCCAGTGCCCCTGGGGGGCTGCGCTTGTGAGTGTGACAGTGCGAGTGTGTGTTAAGCAGACGGTTCACGAGCTCACCGGTGGGATCAGCCTCCTGCACAGGGGGCGGTGGTGATGGGAGAGGAGGTCAAGCCTCACGGCACTTGCACTTGATGCAAGGGTCGCCGCGGCGCCCGCCCCGCCCGGGGGATGTGCAGACGAATTCATTGTGCGGCGCTGCTCAGCGAGCGTAGAGAGACAGCGGCCAGGGGCAGAGTCCATCCTCCGAGGAGGCCGGGGCGAACATGCTGATCCGGGCACATCCTCGGGCACTCACCCTGATCCTGGGCAATTAAACCTGCCAGCGCCGTGACCCCTCTCAGTGCCCGGCCCCTGCATTCTTCACGGGCAAGGGCGCTGGACCGAGACAGGAACACGACTTCAGAAAGGAAAGAAAACTAAACAGACCCTCTGACTCAGTGCCTTGATCTTAATTATGACCTTCTTTTCTTTTATGTCGAAATTAAAAACGTATAAACGGGAAGACTCCTCACCTGTCAGGCAAGGTGGGTTTTCTTTTTCATCCTGTTTTTTTTGCGACCTGACTGCGACCTGACTGTGTACCTAATTTTTAGATACACTGAAGTGAGGTCATTGTTCCAGAAAGAGGATTGGAATGTGGGCTATAAGGCAGAAGTGGAAGTTAAAGGGATGTGCATGTAAAACTTCTTTACGCAAAGGGTTGTAGGGGTAGGAAACAAGCTCCCCCAGCCTGACCGTGCTGACACCCTGGCTCCAGACAACCAGATGTCACAGCCAGGCCAGAGGACTGCCTTTCATGGGTGACCTTTCTTATGCCTTTTGTTGCAGTACTTCTTGACTGATCATACTGAATAAGCCTCCATATTGCAATCAGGTTCTCCAGCTCTTTGAGTTTCCCGTTTCGGTCCTTAAAGGCAGCCTTAAGATCCGGCCGTGTCCTCTCCAGATTTTGAAAAGTTATAATTCTGTTCCTGACTAAAGAGACTGAGCTCTTCTTTGCAAGAGCTGAGAAGAACAGCGCTACTCCAGGTCTTTGCATGCAGCCCTAGGGCAGAACTCTTTACAGCATCCCATCTGCCATCAAACGCACCAAGTCCACCTAATGCTGTTATTTGTTTAAAAATATGTATAGTATTTATTAACATTCTGGTAGTGCCTGTAAACTGCTATATACAGCAGTGCGATTCAGCAACATGGTAGCACACAGGTTTCATTCTGACCATTGGCAGTGCTTCAGCCTATGAGTAACGTAAACTGTTTTCCAGTTCTTAACTTCTGTTGTATAAAAACATCTACCTCTGTTCGTTTACCGAAAAGAAAAAGGTCACAGTTTTGACCAATGGCTGAACTAGTCTTAGGAATGCTGAAGGCGTTCTTGCTTTGGGTTGTACTGTGTGCTGTCTTAGCTTTGGGGTTTGTTTTTAAGCCAGTCGCTTCTGGTGCGAACAGGAAGTCCGTCATGCTGCTCGGAGCTGTTACTGCTGGGCTCGGGTGTTCACTCTGAATTTTTTTTTTTACCTTAATGGCGAACATCCGTGTTTAAAGTCAGGTGACAAGGACACGTTGTCTCCTCGCTGTAGGACAGCGGAAAATGGTTCAAATACATTTCTTAACGGGTGACAAAAAAAGTTTTTTGTGACTATTGTTCTCTGAATTGTTGAAGTTCTGAAAGTTAAAAAAAAAAGCATTTGTTCCGATAGTGATTTCAAAAGCAGCTGGAATTAAAAGTGCGCCGTGTGTTCAGGCCTGACGATTTGAAAAGTGACGCTGGCCCTGTGAGATTTTTCCCCTAGCTTGTCACCTTGTGGTTATCGTGGACAGGTTATCAAGTGAACACCTACTTAGCACTGGAGGGTTTTCACTTCCAGACTCAGGTGAGAAAGTGAGCCTTTCAGCCTATTTATAGAGCCAAAGCTCGTTATTAAATATTAACTATTGTATATTGCTATGTGTTTGTCTGTGATGTAATTGTCACAGTCTATAATTAAGGTAAATATTTGTAAGTTGTAGTTTTAAGCTGATAATTAACAAAGATAAACTTGGACAAGTGGATATACAAGCCAAGATGGATAGGAAGCAAATGCAAACTGTTTTACATTGCAAAAAGCAGTGAATAGGATTCAAAATAAAATTCTTAATCATTTACAATAAAAAATACCTCTTGTTTGAGTGAACAAGGAGCATTTCAAAGGGATTGTAGCCTTTGCAACATCATGCCTTAGTTGTCACAGAAGAAGCCTGATCGCTCTCAGTTGTCAGGTCCAAACGCCGAAATCTAGTTCGAATTGACATTTGGAAAAACAGTTTGATTTTTTAATTTGATTTCTTTAACTTTGGCTTTAGATTTAAACAAGGCTTTACAGAGTAAAGGAAGTGTGCCTGTAAAGATTCCCATCGGGGGGGAAAAGAGTATCTACAGCTCTGCTAAGCAGGTCAGAGTCTGCCTCTCTGGAAATCCAGGTGGCTGGCAATAATGTAGAGCTGAACTCAGTACATCTGCGACAAATAACTTGCCTTTTAAACCAGGTTACTGACTATTTGGTTAAAGTGCTGAACTTCTTATCCAAGTAAGATGATGGACAGGAGCTTTAGAACTGGCAGCTACAGTTTTCACAATAGAGGGCTTGCTGTGCCATAGAAGCCGCAAGAATATATGCATCTTGTTAACAAGAATAAACTGTGCACTAACTTCCTTGGGAGTACTGATAATTATATCCAGGAAGGCAATACATTTCTGCAAATTCTGTTGGTCCTGGTACTCAGTTTTTGCGTTTTTAATGCCTGCCTGTTATCTACTGATCGAACCTGTTGCTGTGAAAGTAGGATCTTCGCACACTGAGCAGTTGAGATCCCTATTTATTTGTCCCAGCAGGGGGAGTATGCAAGAACATTAAGGTTACAAACGAGAGGGGCCCATCTGGCCCGTAACTAATCGATCCAAGACTCTCATTTCTTGAGAGAAACCAGGGTATTGGCTTCAACAGCTTGATCGTGCCACTTGTACCACACTCCTACAACTCTTGGTGTAAAGAGGTGCCTCCTGATCCTGGTTTTGAATGCACTTCTCTGTAATTTCCACTTCTTCCCCCTGGTTCGTGTTTCACTGTTCACTCTGGAGATATGATGCAAAAACAAGACCTGGTGAGTAGCCGCTGAGAATGCTGTCCTCCACACAGCCCTGTACCCAGTTCAGTTGAGGGGGTGTGCTGCCGTAATGGGGTCCTCACCTGCCACTAATGGGAATCATATTGTATTAGAGCTTCCTGGGGAACTTTGTGTGTGATCTTGGTAATGGGGGCTTTTGTCTGCTGAGTAACTAGGCAGACAACTCTGTTAGCAGTGTTCCTGCTTGGCCGAAGTCAAATATAAAACAAAAATGGGACCAACGAGGACAGAATAGGGAACCTAGCGTGGGTGCCACCCCAGTCTCAACGTGAGCTGTGTGGAGAGACAAGGCTCTCTCTCAGTTCGGAATGACCAAGCTGCCTGTGGTAAAAAGTGAATGTGCTGATTCTGTAAGTGTCAGTTATTCATTAACACTAAAGAAAAAAAGTCAAGAAAAAAAGGTCTCGGAGTCTGGAGGAGATAACCTGCTACTGTTGCTGTCAGACCTGGGAAATAAATCGCTGACAGAAAAAAAAAAATTCCCTGCTGCGAAGGTCATCTCTCTGCCTTAACACTTTCATCCTGCTGCTCTTTGTACAGCAGGAATATATATATATATAATCCTTCCTTGCAGGTTCAGGGGGTGCAGGGGTGCAGTCCTGAGGTATGCCCAACACTGATGTTTTTTTGCAGCTTCTTGTGTTGCATGTCTGTGTGTGTGAGCAGATATTTTGTTCCCTACTGAGAAAACAAAAACACAGCCTAAGCAGTGTATCATGGTATTTCTGGTGCCCAGCTTCAATATTGTACCAAAGCGTCACTGGACGGCCGGGGCCAAGCAGTACAGCCTGAAGATCATAGTCTGTCCACTGAGCCGCAGACGCCTGCCACTCAAATGTCTTTTTCTTGCTTTGAGACACACTGAGTAGCAGCTGGGAAGTTGAGCAGCTGTTGTCGAATTTGTGCGTTTTGCACAGAGATGATTGGGACTTGCGCTTTTCGGGGTCTTCAGTGTTGTGTAACGGTTTGTTTTTGTTATCTGGGATTGTTTGTGGAAGTGTGTTGGTGCCATACTGTATGAGCTCCTTCTTGCTATGCCCTTTCATTGAAGAATAAGCTTTCTTTTACAATGAAGAGCTGGAGAGTACCCGGTTATACAGCGGGGCATTTACTGGCACAATCCGACTGAAGCGCCTTGCTCTCAGGTGCTAGAGCTGTGTCTCTTCTATGATTTGAACCTGCAGTCCTCCAGCCTATCGCGATCCTTAACACTGATGGGGTCGGTTAGTCAGATCCAACAGCTGAGAGCCCACAAAATGGGGCCTGTGCCGCTGGTTTGCAAAACTTGTTAATGGAAAAATAAACATTGTTAGCTGAGTGACAGGGCTCAGTTGATGCTGCTGTACAGTCGGGTTAAATAACCAGATACTGGGTGTTAAAAAAAACAAACAAAAAAAACACCTGAAGTCCAGAGTTCAATCTAAACAGCCAAGAGTGGACCTCCAAACACCTTTGGCACCAAGTGAGGGTTAAAAACAGAACGTGTTATTCTGCAATCATTAAATAAATAAAATACCTAATGCTCAGTCTGGTCCAGAGCCAGAGGCGGCCGGACTCGTGTGTAAGCGAACGGAAATGACTTCACCTTGTGGAATAGGGAGTGTGGACTTCTCGAGCTGTGCAGCACTCTCGGCTGTTAGGCCTGAATGATTCCTGGGCTGCATGAATAATTCATGGGCATTTCATCGAGCAGGCAAAAGCCCCTGCGAGGGTCTGTCTTGTGAGCAGGGGGCAATTCAAAAGTTTATGTTCTGTTTCATGCCCAATAAAAAAAGAAACTTTTCGGAACTCTCCAGTCAAGAAGACATCATGACTTACAGCCCATCCCTCGGCGCCGTCATTGCAAGACTGCTCTTGTGTGTGGGTGTGCTGTGGAGGAAAAAAATCCTATACAAAAATATGGCTTGCATGTCTGCAGCAGGCGATAATAATACAGGGGGGTGGGAGCTGTGCTGTCCGATGCAAAACTGACTTTTAAGTAGAGAAAAATTGAAAATGTTACTGCTGGCTTTCTGCTACTGTACGGTTTCCCCCCAGACTGATATATTTTATTTACGTTTACAAAGTTGGGACCAGGTTTGCCCTCCTGTGTTAAAGCCTTTGAAAGTCGCCCTGATACGGGCAAAATCGTGGCCAGGGATGTTGCAGATCTACTGTGAATCAGGGGTTGATGGAGTCACACAGATCCGCTCCAGCAGCTACGTGCCCATTTCCTGTCTGTGATGCATCTGTGACACATGCTCAAGGAGCTGTTCTGGTTGCCTCGCCAAGTATTTCCTGTGCTGTCTGATCACCAGGGCACGTCTAAGGGCAAAGAAACTGAAGCCTGATCGAAGGAGTCAGTGATCTGAGTCCTGATGACTTTTCTCATCCCTCCCAGTGGAAGTGTGCACATCCAATACTGTGAAATCATCTTGGAACTAGATGCTGTATGTTAATCAGCTATTAATTCCTTGCATTTATGTACAGTTTTTATCCCGAAGGAGCGCAGAGAGCTACGCACAGAGGAGGGGACCCACTTCGTCCAACACTGCAGCCTCTGGGTAAAACTGGCTGAGGTGGATGAATTGACTTTGCCTGGTTTTAAAAAAAATCCCCTCGGCCCCATCCACACCCCCTTGCACAGAGTTTCTCAAACCTGAACGCAGCTCATGGGGGAAGAGGGCCACACTCCAGCACCATTGCCGATGGGCACGCTCTCGTTCTTTAAATACACCTCATTTATAGCTTGTCTCCAGATCTCCCCCCCCCCCCAAGTGAAAATAATAGAAGTGGCACTGCGGTCGGCACGATCCTGTGTGCCCCTCGCCAGGCCGCGGAAATGTGCTGCCCGCTCCGTGGCAGCTAGTTCATTCGTAGCGGGACTTCGGAGAGCTCCCCTGCAAATTCCGAGAAAGTGAAGCAGGAACAAATGCATTGGGGGGCTAGTCTGGGAGCGAGCTTTTTCCTTGGGCTTTTTATTATTATTAAAAACGAAGGTAGTTTAAAGGAGAGAGAGCTGCTTGCGTGACATGTACCGGCAGAGCTGACAAGACAAGATTTGTGGACACATCAAAAGCCCTCCTTTTATTTGTTTTCGAGTTTGTGAACTTGTGTGTGTGTTTTCTCCTGCTCCTAGCGGCCCATTCCCACACACACATTCCATTTCTCAGGACTGTAATGGCCTCTGTCTGTGCCCGTGCATTAATGAGGCTGCTGAGGCCCGACTCTAATCTGTAGGAAGCCAAGCAGGTAATTGCCTTTGAATTTTTAATCGAGGGAAGGGAGGGGTTAGAGAGGAGGGGGGATCAGGGAGGGGTGGTGGTAGTTTGTAGGGGGGGTCAAAGTCACATACACCCCCCCCCACCCCCACCCCCCCAACCTCTGGCCTCACCCTGCAGGCACGCCTCGCCAATCTGTCCAATCGCTCTCCGATGACTGTCCGGACAGCTCCGTTGGCCAGGGCTGCACCCCGGCGGTCAATCAGGAAAAGAGGGCAGTGTATGCTCGGACGGGCCGTGCTGGGGGAATGGGCTAGGAGTCTGTTCTGGGAGAGCGCACTGGCTGCCCCTGCTCTGCTCCCTGTCCTCTCCCCCTCAGTACGTTATGCAAATTCCACAAAACAGGAAATTTAGACACAAACAGTATCCTCTTTCATAGTGGGCAGCCTCCCAGAAAATGAGGCAGCAAAGAGACAGAACCTGTTCCCCTGTCCAGGTCTCTGCTCCTCGGTGCTGTACTCTGTCTCGTTACGTTGCACGCGCCCAGTTTAACGGTTTTGCGTCGTGTGTGCTGCAGGATTGTTCTGTGAATGTCTTGTGCAGCAAGGAAAAAAACAAATTGTGGCTGGAGTATATTTTGCACATATCTGTACTGTGACAAACCCCTTAAAATGTGCACAAGCACTGATAAATCTTTTACAGGGTTGAATTTGTGCCTGTGGTTTGGTCACATTGTGTGCTGAGCATCCAAATAAACAGGACGTACAACAGCAACAAGTTCCCAGTTTTGCCACTGTGAGTTAGCATCAGGAAAAACGTTTACAGGCGGTGAACCGGCATTTTAACGCACAGATACGGTGGGGGATCCATTTTGCTGATTTACAATTGTTGACCGTGAAAATCACAGGTTAGTGAGGAGCGTGGCCAGCTCTGGAATCTGGCTTTGCAGACGCTGTGTTGTAGGATTCTTTCACTCCAGGACAAGCGTAGATCTGTTGGTTGATCCCCGATCCCTCGATTCCACATTTGGTCCCAGCTCACCCCCAACAGGCCTCAAGCCCTTGACATCGCCAACGCATCCTGCACGAAAAGCTGCAGCTACACCAGCAATCCCAGGACGTGTGTGGCTCTGCTGGACGAGCCCGCAGGGAGAGCGGCGCTGCTGGCCTGGCGTTGCTGATGGTGCAGTGTGATGCTGGAGATGGAGTGTGAGGAGGTGGTGATTCAGGTGGAGTGTCAGGACTGGAATCCTCGTGTCGACAGGCTGCGTTTGGCTGTAACGTCCTGCCAGGTAAGAGATCACTGGCCGTGAGCAGGCCCTGACCACGAATGACAGTCCAGGGTCTCTTCATACGGGGGC
This sequence comes from Lepisosteus platostomus, assembly GCF_059453375.1. Taxonomy (NCBI): domain Eukaryota; kingdom Metazoa; phylum Chordata; class Actinopteri; order Semionotiformes; family Lepisosteidae; genus Lepisosteus; species Lepisosteus platostomus. The sequence goes on from NC_142632.1 coordinate 8,836,589, forward strand.
AGATTAGTTCCATTGGGGTTTTTCCTGAATTTCGCCAGGTTTGACATCCAATAAGTTACATCACCTTTTTCACCTGTGCCTAATCAGCTCTCCAGTGAACAAGGTGATTTAGTGCTCTTGCAACAGTCACTCGGGCGTATCATGAATAATCAATCAAAACACCCAAAACATACTCAAAATTGTTTCGTTTTTTCTAAGAATGACTATGCATGAGTACAGTGATACGTTTTTTTCTCTTATGCTCAGTATAGGCTGCAGATCAAAGCTACGGAGAAATTCCTTCAGTCTCCGCGAACGCGATAAACAGCCCCGCTTGTGAACACGTGTTGTGCACTCTGACGCAATCCGAGTTTTGGTTTCCGGGTATGAGGTGTGTCGCTTTATTTTTTGAAGGCTGGAGTGTCAACAAATGCGTTAGCTTTGATTTTGTTTTAAAAAGTCCATGTTTTTTAATGCTGTGTCCACAGTTCTTTCCGGGCTCATGTGGTGCTCTGTATTCCAAAGCTCCGCACCTTGCTTTGTTTTGGCATGTCTCTGTGCCAGATCGTGCTTTGAAGCTTAAGGCGCTGATTGAACGGGTGTTTCTCCTGCTTTTTTTTTTTTCTTTTGGCAAGAGCTCTTTTACTTTACGGTTCTGATGAAGGGCTTGAAAGGCCAGTTTGACTGATGACCTACCCGACGTGCTCCATCCTCGTTCGGCTAGAGGCTGGTTCAGTCAGCTGATTGGAAAGGTCATGTTCTACTTCTGAGCAGCAGCGGCGAGTCTTTGTATGTCGATGCCGCGAGGAAGCAGTGATTTATGTGTCCTCCTGGAGCAGAGAGAGGGGGTTACCTGAGTCGCTTTCTTTTCAGTGTGTTTGCATGGCGGGTTTTTTTTCCTGCTTGGAGTTGTTTCGTCGCAGTTCCTGCCAGCATGAATCTGGCAGGTGGTCCTGCACCCAGCTCAGTCCTGTGACCCCCCTCCCCCCGCCTCCCACTGGGATGAGGGGGACCCCTGTGGGCACTCTTCCCTGCCCCGTACGTGCCCTCTGCTGTTCGACACTCTTTCCTCCGAGCTCCCGCCGGCTGTGTGCCTTGGGAGTGGGGGGAGGTGAAAACTCCCACCCTGCAGGGGGCGCTGTTCTGTGACAATGGCCAACCATGTGCACCAGCGCACTCAGCACTAACAGCTCTCGGCCAGCAGCGTGTCATAATACAGAAGGCCTTCCATAACCTGCAGATATGTGCCACTGGGGCCTCCAACAGTAAGCAGGAGGTCTTGAACAGGTGTTAAGAAACATGTTTCCGATGCCACCTTCGAGTGTGCTGCATCATGGGTAGCCTGCCCTGAAACAGGAGCAAGAGCTGAGAAAAATGTCCGGTGTGGAGTGCCGCCATCAGGCACATGGAGGCTGTGACAGCTGCTCTTATTGGAATCTCCAAGGGACTAGTTCAGGATAACGTATTGGGTACAGAAACGTGGAGAATCAGAACCTCAGACTCAGCACTGAATCATTCGTCCACCCATTAATGCATAGTAGCTTATTCCTGGCGCAATTCACAGCACGATAAAGCTTTCTCCTCAAACATAAGGCACGGGGAGGGACACCAGCTCATCACTGGTCATGCACACACACACACTCAGAGAGGGATGACCCATAGCCATCACTTACCCCTGGCCTTGTGTCTTTGAAAGGCAGCAAGAAATTGGGCCAGTAACAGAACACCATCTTTCCATTATGTACAATTCACAAGGCACGGGCAAGAAAAGCTAAGATAGGCGAGGCCTAACAATTTTTTGCAGACAAATTGGGCCTAATTCAAGTACAGATTTGTCCAGGGATATATATCCAGGCCTGGTTCAGGTAGGTCTGTGTTCACAGATTGTGGGCAGCAGTCCAGCCTGCTGTAATTCGAGCTCCAAGGACACAATATATGTCACTACTTTTCATCTAAGTGAGGGGTAGCTGAAGATGCTGTTTTAAAATGCCAGCAGCCAGCAGCCATATCACCCTGCAACTCCCAGCTGGCAGCCCACTGAAGCTCAGCAGGTGTGAGCCTGGTCAGTACCTGGATGAGAGACCTCCTGGGAAAAACTAAGGTTGCTGCTGGAAGAGGTGTTAGTGAGGCCAGCAGGGGGCGCTCACCCTGTGGTCCATGTGGGTCCTAATGCCCCAGTATAGTGACAGGGACACTATATTGCCGTCCTTCAAATGAGACGTAAAACCGAGGTCCTGACTCTCTGTGGTCATTAAAAATCCCAGGGTGTTTCTCAAAAAGAGTAGGGGTGTAACCCCGGTGTCCTGGCCAAATTTCCCCCTGGCCCTTACCAATCATGGCCTCCTAATAATCCCCCTCTATGAATTGGCTTCATCACTCTGCTCTCCTCCCCACTGAGAGCTGGTGTGTGGAGAGAGTACTGGTGCATCATCCAGGTGGGGCTGCACAGTGGTGGTGGTGGAGGGGATCCCCATTACCTGTAAAGCGCTTTGAGTGGAGTGTCCAGAAAAGCGCTATATAAGTGTAAGCAATTATTATTATTAAAAACAAAAAAGTTTTAATGAGGTCTCTCCCAGTCTGGACTTTCTTAGTCTCCTTGGTGCTCACTAGGTGGCGCTGAGATGAGAGGAAAAGAGAGATTTCCCCCAATATCTCTAACACATGTGGTCCGAGAGGTGATCATTAATACTGGAACAAAAGTCACTCTGTGCTGCCTGCAGGGCTTTGACTCATCTGTGACTGCAGAACCTTGTACAGATTCCTATCGGTCCTGTTACATTCAGGGGAGCAGAATGCAAATGTCTTCCAACAAAACTGCATTTTAGTGCTATTAATCACTAACAGGTGGTAAAAGGATTCTTTCTAATAGTGGTCAGTGCACGTGGCCTTCCTCATTCTCTGTGTACCGAAAGCAGAGAGCAGTACTGTTCAGGAGCAATGACTGCATGTCCCTTTGTCTCCACACACACACACACACACACACACACACACACACACACACACACACACACACACACACACACACACACACACACACACACACACACACACACACACACACACACACAGAGTTCACAGAAAGTGGAACTGACACAAGAGCCAGCTGTGCTCCATCCTTTCCCCACGGTACTGTCTAAAAGTTTGCCCGTCTAGGAGTGCCTGCTATAAATCGATACCCGAGCAAAGGCACGCCCGCCAGGACGAACACGTCTTCCAGTCTTGTTCTTAACATTCCTGGCTCTTGAGGGTCTGAACCTGCTCAGGTCGTCGTTCCAAGCAGTTTCTGATCGGAATGGACCCTTGACTGATCGTCAGTCAGCTGGAGGTACGAGGCAACCTGAACTTCTGAAACTCCTGTTAGCAGACTAGATGGGAACATTAAGGAGGGGGGTATCTCCCAGCTTGACCCCCCCCAGAAAACCCTCAGAAGATTGATTAGAGGCGGGTAAAGACAGATTTTTATTTTATGCCGTTTTGTTTTCTAAGCTCCCGGCCTTTGTGACTCCTCTTGGTCGGTCGGCCAGCTTCTCCGCTCGTGTTCCCAGCGTCCCCTGAAGACACAGGTAACCTGGAAGTGCAGAGCGAAGGCACCAGTGTCGAGACACTGCCTCCTCTGGGCACACAGCTCAGCGCTGGGGCCAGGCTGCAACACCACGAGTCACCCAGAGCCCAGAACACAAGCATCCAAATTGACGAATTTGTCCGAAGTATCCTTTTCCGGCGACAGACTGCACTTCTGCTTCGCAGAGGTGGCCTTCACCTTGGAGCGGCCCTTGCTCGGCTTCGCTTTTGTTTCGAATGCATTTTATCATGAGTAACCGTGCGATTCTGGCATAATCCTGCTGATCCGGGCTCATGTCTCGTTAAGTCTGAATGATTTATAGCGTTCGGTAACGAAAGCGTGGAAGTTCTTTTGATTTCCATGTTAACTGTCGGAGCCCGTTTTCGTTTTCAATCATTCATTCATGTTAAAGATCCTAGCAGAGAGGCACCACAAACATCCACAGATACTGCACCCACAAATGAAGCTCCATTACTGGAGCGCTGACAGGTTTTATTAACCTAATTATTGTAATTATTAACTCCTGCAATGCAGCTGTTTTTTTTTCTAAGGGTTTTAACATTGGAGGTGTAAAAGACAAACTGGATTGGTGGAGTGGTAGTGTGAGAGCAGTTTCCAAGTCTGATGTGCTCTCCCAGCTGGGCACAGAACTCAGTCTTGGAGCCCAGCTTGAACCAGCAAACTCTGCAGACCCTCCAGCTCCTCGGTGGGATTTTGTCTGAAGCATAAGGCACAGGAACTGCAGGGGGCCACATTGATGCCAGCGGTAGAGTGGTCAGCGTGGTGGTCGAGGCTGCTGGCATCACCTCTCTGGCAGCCCTGCTGTCCAGAGTTGCCCTGTGCACAGCTGTTTGCACCTGGAGCTGCAGACAGGCAGCCCCTCTCCGCTGAGACAAAGTAGCTGCTTCAATCCCTGAGTCAATATTGACAGCGCAGGGTGCCAGGTTGAAGGAGAGGTTTGCAGAAGGTGTGTGGAAGGGGGGGGGGGCTGTTGAGCAAGTCCCTGCTGGCTCTTCTTTGAAAAATCGGACGGCGGGACGCGTGCACGCGCCCTCACCCCCTCCCCCTTCCCCCGGGAGCAGGCTCGCCAGGGTGAGTCCCCATCTCAGGCCGTCCGTCCTGCTGAGAAACTCTGCAAGGGAGCGCTCATCACGGTATGTCGAAGGCCCCCGCGCTGTGAAGCCAGGACGCGCGCACGGACAGGACTGCCTGAATCAAAAAGCCGGGGTCTGGGAAAAATGGGGTTCACGGGACGTATCCCATACTGCACGTTGGGGGGAGGGAGAGAACCGTCCACAGGAGTTTTTCCAACTTTCAGTTTTCTCTAAGCACACACAGAGGGGGTTGACTGACAGAATCTCTTGTGGCCGGTCTGCACAAGAATGAGCGTGAGCAGAGCTAGTCTGTCAGTTTCAGTGGCTCTGGTATTTCCTTCTCTTTCTGGCTGACGTGTCACTTACACTATGAATTGTGCTGTACTATTAAGGATATAAATATATCCTATTGAGGGAAAAGAGTCTGTACTACATTCATCCACCCTTGTCCTAGTCCAGCACATCTGTTTGTCAGGCTGGCTCACTGCTGGCTGCAGGGGTCTCTCTCTCTCTCTCTGTCTTCCTGGCTGAGGTCATTTTCATGCTCTCTCTCCCATCTGCTGCTTCTGTGGCTCCTGCTTTGAAAACTGTTTCCTCGCCGAACGTGCCGCGGTGATCAATAATATATTATTGCTTTGTGTGCTAATGAGCACGATTGTCCAGGACCTGTAAGCGCTAATTTGGACTCGCCGGTGGAGGCTCAGAGATTTATTGTCCTGCCGGCTGCTGCTGGGAGTCGAGACTCCCGGCAGAGAAGTTAGTTATCATTTGCGCAAGTTAAGTAACAAGAGAGCGGGCTGTTGTTTCAAGATGGGTTTGTTCGTTTAGACCTTGTACCCTTCAGGAAGAAAAAAGGGTGAAATGTTTCAGGACATGCCTGGAAATGTGAAGAGATTAGGCCGCATCGTAACCTCACAGGGTATTTTTCCCCTCACGCTGAGCTTCTGCCATATTGCAGCTGAAGATCAGCAGTGTGAGAGCCTTTATCTTTACTGTATCCCCAAAGCAGTTTTGCACCTTTTGAAGCTATTTTCATTCTGGGTTCCAGTTTCCCAAAACTAAATTGCAACAACTTCACAGATTATGCCATTATGTATCCCTCCATCTTATCTCACTGTTTACCTGATACACCGGTGTGCCGGGGTTGAATTGAGTGCTAGGCCTAGGGCAAACACGGTAGTTTTTTTTTAGAAGGATGAAGGAAAAACACCAGTCTTAAAAAGGAATAAAGGAATCATTTTAACAGCCTATGGAAGATGTTTTAATCTGGGTGTCTGGGGACAGTTGTGTGTCCTCAGATTCTGGCCAGAGAGTCCCAAGTCTATTAGAGCAGAACCTACACCCTCACACACAGTGAAGGTGTTTACCTTTTTAATTAAAGGCAACAAAAACAACACAAGATTGTTTAAGTTGGGGGTCCAATACTAAGAGTAGTTTCTTGAACTGATCTCAGTATAAGGTTGAGATTGATTGGGGTAGCCCGAAAGAAAAAGAGACTTTTCACCCTTAGATTGTATAAAATGTAGTGCAGTGGTTAAAACAGCTCACAGGAGGTCTGATTCATCCATTTCCTAACTGTTTCTTCCAATTCTGGGTCATTGGAGAGCCAGAGTCTATCCCAGCATGCCACTGGCATAAGACAGGGTACACCTTGGATGACCAGTCACACACGGGCCAGTTCTCCAAGAAACTAGTGAACCCACTAGGATCTTTTTGGACTGTGGGTAAAGACCCACAGTAAAGCACCCAGTGAAAATCCACACAAACACAGGGAGAACATGCAAACTCCAGACAGACAGCACCCCAAGTGTGGAATTGAACCCAGGGCCCCAGTGTTAGGAGGCAGCAGTGCTAGCCAGTGCTCCATCATACTGCCCTTGCAGTTCTACTCCATACTTAATAATTTCAGAAAAGTGTCTTTTATATATAATAACAATATAATTTGATTTTTTAATAGGTTTTATGTTTGTTATGTCCCAGTGTGTGGTCTGTGTGTTTTTGTTGTTATGTTCCACTCTTCTGACTTTGATATGGTTAGACAATGGGTACCCCCACCAGAAAAGATTCTACAGGAAAGTACATTTAATTCACTTCCTGCAAGATCTGATCCAGTGTCACTTCTTAGGAAGAAAAGGGAAAAAACTAGGTAGGAAGGGGCAATTTTCTCTGAAAGCACTGGTCTGGTGCTTGTGCTGTTTGCTCTCTTGAGTTCTCTCTTTGACAGGGGTCTGTGTTCTGGCTCAGTGCACCCTGGGAAGGGGAATGGAACGGGACGGGACTTTTTTCCAGGGCTGGCACTGGGTGGGAAAGAGGGGCTGCTTCGGGCTCAGGGTCACAGCGGATCAGAGAGACCATGTGTGCTGCTCTCACCAGAGGCAGGCAGGCACTCAGAGCAGGATTCCCGAACCCGGGCTGTTCCAGGCCTGTGAGCTTCCTGTTAGCGCCTAGCTGGAAAAGAGCGTCTGCTGAGTCCCAGCTGTCGTGTCCTTTGCAGGGATTGTGCAACCTGCACGAGGAGCTCTCGGCGACCCTGGATCTGCAGCCAGCATTCTCCAGTGTTCCAGCTAATATGCATTCTTCCTCGAAAAATGTTTGTTGTGAAATCAGATGACTAGGTGGGTAAATGTCATCTACATATATTTAAATGATGATGCAGGATGTTTTTGGATGGGCTTCCAGTCTAATCAAGTAATGACTTGTGCAAATAAACCCGACTTTCAAAGGGCTTCGGTATCACAGCTCACTTTCGCTGCTGCTGTAAATGGGTCATTCCTTTTAATCAGTGCCCACCCCACATCTCCATCTCCGTCTACGGATTAAGCTCAGTTTAAGGATATTCCGGAGGTATTTTTCCATGCAAAAAAAGGGGAGTCATTTATTCACACCCCCTCCCTTCAGTTTGAATTCTCTGGTTTGAAACCCCCTTGACTGGTTTGAAATGGGTGCGCCCATTCTCCCCAGTGGCTTTTCCCCCCGTGCCCAGCGGAGAGTCTGCAACGTGTCCACCAGGTCCAGAGCATGCTGTCGGTCGCCCTGGCTTGGTGGGATCTCGATCACAGGCCGTGTGACGGGGCTCTGGAGCAAAATTCCCAAATCCTTGTCGGCTCACCTCCAGGCCTGGAGGAGGCTGCAGGCTGGCTTTGAAGTCTGGAGTAAAGCCCGGAGTGTGTTGACACAGTTAACGCTGTCCTTGTCAGGCTCCCTGGCTCAGCCTGGAGACACACACAGCCCCAGATTCCCTTTTCAGGTGAGCTGAGGATCATCTGCAGGTTATGTTTAAGAAGGGGGTGGAGGTCTGGAATCCAGAGTCTCACACACTCCTCCCCCCCCAATCTCTGTCCACAATGGTGTTGAAGTCAAACAATCCCCTGTCCTGAGGGGCAGCTGTTGCCCGAGATGGACTGGTGCTCTCAGAGAGGAACGGCTTCGGAGGTGGGAGAAATCAGAGCTGGTCTGGCCTGAGCTTGACCTGGCTTTTCTTCTCTGGAGAACAGCGCTGGGGAATCCTGGTTCTGGAGGTCCAGTGTGTCCGTGGGTTTTCTAGGTCCTGCAGCAGCACTGGAAGAGCTGGGAGAAGCAGTTCAGCTGGTCCTGTGAAGTCAGTAACCAGTGGAGCCAGACACGCTGTCCCTCCAGGACCAGGATTGGCCACCTCTGCTACAGACTTAAATGGCGGTTTTTAACACTGCACGCAGAGATCTCGGTAAAGGAGCTGAGAAAGTGAAGATCTGCACAGAGAGTTTGAATTTAAGATTGTTCTCAGGATTGTTCAGTTAGATCCCAGCATAGCTGGTTTCCTCTGTGGCTTATGGCCAAAAACACCATCAGCCAATACAAGTATTTCTTACCTAAAAGTGTGGAGGAACCTTTTGTCAAACTGGTGCATTTCTGGTAGCACCAGTGATGTGGCGCCCTCTGCCTGTGTGCGGCGGAGCGGGGCTGTGGAGGGCTGTGGTGGGCAGAGGATCCCGTGGTTATCGACCTGCTGATGCCCGCGGCCCCAGCGGAGATATGGCAGAGCCGCTGTGCTGGACTCCCCATTGCCCGACGCTGCTGTCCAGCTCCTGAGCAAACACCTCTGCACAACAGCCTCCCTGGGACAAAGACACACGAATGGGCTGCATGTGGCCGACGCAGGCTTGGAGTGTCTGTACTGTGCGCGGATCTTTTGGATGAGAATATTTTAAGCTCAGTGCCAGTCTACAGTGTGAGAACCAACTCAATTTTAATCGTACTTACAAGTGATTTTACTCCTTAGACAATTCAGAAATATGACTGAATTTGTCACCCACTGTGACTGGCATTCCTAGAGTTTCACATGCAAACACAAATGTCTTTCTTGCTCGGCTCAGCAGAGTCAGATGTCTTATCCAGCACAGTTATACTCCCCGACTGTTTTGTTCCCTCAGGCCCAGTTCTGAGATGATTTGGTCTCGGGGCAGTGACTGCATTCTGTAATAATAATTACTTACGCTCATATAGCACTTTTCTGGACACTCCTCCCAAGGTGCTTTACAGGTAATGGGGATCCCCTCCACCACCACCAGTGTGCAGCCCCACCTGGATGATGCACCAGTACTCTCCCCACACACCAGCTCTCAGTGGGGAGGAGAGCAGAGTGATGAAGCCAGTTCAGAGATGGGGATTATTAGGAGGCCATGATTGGTAAAGGCCAGGGGGAAATTTGGCCAGGACACCGGGGTAACACCCCTACTCTTTTGAGAGATGCCCTGGGATTTTGAATGACCCCAGAGCGTCAGGACCTCAGTTATACGTCTCATCCGAAGGACGGCACCTGTTTACAGTATAGTGTCCCCTGTCACTATACTGGGGCATTAGGACCCACACAGACCACAGGATGAGGGCCCCCTGCTGGCCCCACTAACACCTCTTCCAGCAGCAACCTTAGCTTTCCCAAGAAGGCTCCAATCCAGGTGCTGACCAGGCTCACACCTGCTGAGTGACAGTGGGCTGTCAAACATGAGTTGCAGGGTGATATGGTTGCTGGCTTTAGCTCTCCACTCAGCTCAGTGACTCCACGCATGTAGCACTGCACGGTCTCCTCTTAAGAACACATGCAGCAGGTGGTAACCTCCAGCCTGTGCTGATAGCATGCTCTGAAAATGGCGCTTAGATCTCCACAGCGGTTGTGGTGGTGGTAGGGAGATCTCGCACTTGTAAGGGGGCTTACACATGCTGCACCTGCAGTGTCGGGGGGTGGGGGGAGATAGGTCCAGCTCCTGCACAAGGGGGTCCCTGACTTCCTGCAGACTGCTGTTCTGGAAAGGCCACAGCACTCAGGGCATGCTGGGAGGAATGAGCGTCAATGGAAGTACACATGGCAGGGAGCAGAGAGTGCTGGGAAAACATGAAACCCATCTCACACCCATGAGGCAAAACAGGAAGGGGGCGAATAATAACTGAGAGACGAGACAGATAGTGTCCTGACTGCTAGAAAAGAAATAAAGGACGTTGTTATGCACGTACATATCGAAAGGATATTAAAAGAGATCTGTTTATTAATAATTCTGGAGAAATACTACCCACAGTATTCTGGGCTAAAACTATGTACTCATGTCTGTACTAAGGCTGATCTCTTGTTTTTCTTGAAGAATAAGATTAATTAATGTCAGTAAAACCACGACATCAAGAACAACGACTCAATAATGGCTCTTCAGCTTCGAGTGAGCAGGTGTGTCCTCTTCAGGACTGGACAGAAGCGTGGACTAGGCTGAACAGGAGGTTGGGAAACAGCGGAGATGAGGGCGGGCTGTTCTTTCTTATTGCGATTGTTCATGTGTGCTGAAGAGAGTGTGAGACAGCAGGGAAGAAAAACAGGACTTGAATGCGAAAAGGTGAGACAGTTGCACACGCAGGATGGGGCAACGTCCAGGTTACTGTCTGGAACGCAGCAGGGTCGCCGCCCTCTGACTTGACTCGCGCCTGAAACTTTCCAAGCGTTCCGCTCTCTGCCCTAACCCGGGGCAGGCTGGGGTCACCCTGGTTCCTCACGACAGCGAGGCCCAGTCTGGGTCACAGGACACAGCGGTGTCCCCCCCAGGCAGGCATGTCTGCCCACTGTGAATACTATTCCATGTTTGCCGTGATGTTTATTTTTAAAAGACAGCACACTTGAAAATGCAAGCATAGTATAGTTTATTAACTACAGCCTTCTGGTTAGCAGTGCTGTCTTGCGGTGCTGGGGCACTGAGTTCAATTCCAGACCTGGGATGCTGTCTGTGTGGAGTTTGCATGTTCTCCCTGTGTTTGCCTGAGTTTCCTCCCAAAGACATGCTGGTAGGTTATTTGGCTTCTGGGAAAACTGTCCCCGGTGTGTGAGTGTCTGTGTGCCCTGTAATGGACTGGCATCAGGTTCAGGAGGTACCCTACCTCTAGCCCGTTGCTTGCTGGGTTAGACTCCAGCCCCCCTGCAACCCCGAACTGGATGAAACGGTTAGAAAATGGCTGGATGGACGAAACTGCAGAATTCTCTTGCCTTACTGTCTTCGGAACGCGAGTTATGTTTGCTAAATGTGGGCTCTGACCTTTCTTAAAGCTCAACGCCATTCATACAGTAGCTGGTGTTAATTCTAGCCCTGTGCACTGCAGTCAGGTGGGGCTGTTTCTTGCGTTCTGTCCGGATCCGTGGATGAATCACCGGAATGAGTCTGGGACGAGAGTATCAAGGCTAGACAGGGCCTGTCCATTGCAGGGACACGGCTGGGGCCCATTGTGATCAGGGCTCTTATCTCAAGGACTTCCTTATCACAGCCCCCTGAGTGATTTACTCTTCCCCATTCTTTTCCAGTGAGAAGACAATGGGGAGACGGGCCTTTTGAAGTGTGCTGTCCCGGACGGCCGTCTATTGATGGGAGCAGCAGGCAACAGGTAAAGTCTCATCGCCGAAGCCCCACGGGCTGTGGAATTATCTCCCGGCCCGGAGTACAGCTTGCAGAGGAGTCCGCGCCTCCAGATCCCGTCCTAAAGCTCACCTTTCCATTCTCAGCTCTCAATTCTGTTCAGTGTACTCGGGTGTCTTTACCTGTGTTTATGTGTGTCCATTGTTTTTGCCTGTGTCATATTATAAAGTACCTTGAGGTAGTAGGCCATCAAAGATGTAGTGTTATTAGTAGCAATAGTAGAAGCAGTAGTAGTTGTAGCAATAGTTTTAGTAGCAGTAGCAGTAATAGCAGTAGGAGTAGCAGCAGTAGCAGTGGCAGTAGTAGCAGTAGAGGTAACAGTAGCAGTAGTCATAGTAGCAGTGGCAGTGGTAGTAGAAGTTGTAGTAGTAGCAGTAGCAGTAGTAGTAGCAGTTGTAGAAGAAGTAGTAGTAGTAGCAGTGGCAGTAGCAGTACCAGTTGTAGTAGAAGCAGTAGTAGTAGTAGCAGTAGTAGTAGCAGTGCCAGTGATAGTAGTAGAAGCAGCAGCAGTTGTACCAGTAGTAGTAGCAGTGGTAGTAGCAGTGGCAGTTGTAGTAGAAGTTGTAGTAGTAGCAGTAGCAGTAGTAGTGGCAGTAGTAGTAGTAGAAGAAGCAGTAGTAGCAGTAGTCATAGTAGCAGTGGCAGTGGTAGTAGCAGTGGTAGTAGCAGTGGCAGCGATTGTAGTAGAAGCAGCAGCAGTTGTAGCAGTAGCAGTAGCAGTAGCAGTGGTAGTAGCAGTGGCAGTGGTATTTGAGAGAAGGCCATGCACTCTGACTTGCTCACTGGGTTATGATCGTGCATCGGTTCAAGATGAGGGCTGAAATGCTGGAACTGCACTGTATTCGGATTAGTTTGGCTGCTATGGTGTCTTCCATCCAGCAGACACTGCAGAGCACAGCTCCGTCTTCTAGAGCTGATCTCACACAAGCTCTGTCTTCTGCTCAGAATGAAGAGGTCGGGCAGCCCCACTGTGTAGCTGTTTCTGCAAGTGCCAAAACCCATTCAATAACAGATTCCCAGCTATCTCCCCCAGCCCAGTGTAATCTGCGCCTTAATCTAAATAGTTTTTTTTTTTGCATTGATCAAGCTCCTGTTAAGCACCATAGCAGCCTGAATGACTCAGTACTTTCCTGTTTTTTTTTTTTGGAAACCCGACTAGAGGTTTGTCTGGTCTGGGGTCACGCGGCTCGTGCTGATGCAGTAAGAAAATAGAAACGATTGATTTTCCTGAATCGGTGTGATTTCGAAAGAGCGGAACCCTGCGAATCGCAATCATTGGGAAGATTTGTTTTCCTGGTTTAGGAGAGCGGACGGAGACAGTCTTCTCACTGTCAGTGACCGAGTGCGCACAAACCGTGAGGAGCTCCTAACTCTCTCAGCTGGTCCGCCATGTCACTGTGCGTCTTTAGTTTAGTACAGAGAGGTGAGAGTTAACTCCCCCCAAACACACTGTTAGCATTGCCCAACTGTCCTGCTAATTCATGTGAGAATCGCCTTGCTTGTCCGTGTTCTCGCTGTGCTTGAATGGACAGGTGCTTTCACAAGTAGTCAGGGGCTGCGCTTCGGAAAAATAGTTCTCGCGTTTGTTATTATTTGTTGTTAATGGTTGACGGCGCTGAGGGCTTCGATGAGCACAGATGACAAAAGTCGGATCAGGACCTGTCTCTCAGCGTCTCCTAGCCCTAGCGGACAGGTGTGAGCCATTGTGAATGACATTTACTCCCGGGGAATCTGAAAGAATTTCTGCACCGATCGAAGTGCATGTACCTGAGACTCTAGGTCTGTCTGTGTGATCGAGCGCGCAGCCTTTCTGTGTGTTAGCTTATATATCCATACATCTGCGGCTCATCTTTTTATTTTACTTCATATGAAACCGTGTGATAATTACCTCAAGATACACACGTTCAAGAAGATGCCATAAAAGGTCATTTTACAATTCCAGTACCGGTGCACTACCGGTATATTATAATAAATGAAGACATTCCCAGCTGTCATTCATCTTATCAACGACAAATCGCTGCAGAAAGACACCGTGCCACACACGTTTAGTTTAGGTTTCAGATAGCAGGTAATAATAATAAACTTTATTTTATATAGCGCCTTTAAAGGTGGCTTCTCAAAGCGCTTTACAGGATGACAATAACAATAAATAAGAAGACTACAACAATAAATAAGAAGATTTCACAAGATAAGTGTCCGTGCATCCAAGGCAAGGAAGACAAAACATTAATTTACGGCGAGAGAGAGGATAGACACGGCTATCAGATTCGCAGACTCCAGGATGTTGCTCATCGGGAATGGTTCTGCACCTTGTGGCGTCTTTCGAACCTGAAACTCGCTGCACACATCCAGAGCCTTCACTCGGATGACAGCTCGATCAATGACATTCCATTAGCTCGTGAACGACACGGGTGGGAACGGTAAATACTGGGGAACCGTTGCACCATGAGCTAACGTACAGTGCTCCGGTGTAGTCAGATACCCACGCCAGCGTGACTGTGGTTCGAAACGTGGTCCGTACTGCGGTGTTGATAATCTCGGACTTCCACAGCCGCGAAACTACAGCACTTCCGTTCCAAATGCAGCTGTATTGAAAACATGTCATATATATGCTATGCATAAAGCAAAGTCATTCAAGAATACATAAAAAATATAAATCAATATAAAGAATAGCATGAGACAGATTAAACAAGACGTGAGAATCCCATTGATAGATTATTTAACACTAATTACAAATTTACAAATTTAGCTCTGCTAATTACTGTGTAATTGCTGAATCATTTTCAGACGCAGTTTTTACAGCTTTTCTGCCGCCGGTCAGTTGATATTTTTACACTGACCTTCTGATACACTTATAGAGTAATTGCAATATGCATATTATTTTAACGGAAGGACATTAGGAAAGGGAAAGGTATAATACTTATTAAAATACACGCTTTTCGGATCTATTTTTTGATTGATCTGAGACTTTAACATTTTTTTAGAAACACATTGCGACACTCTTTTCCCTTTGTTTCTCTCAAAAACCTGAGATTAAAAAAAACGGGTCTTGAAAATCTATATTCTTCTCATGAATTGAACACATTTCACGCCTGCATAATCATTGTGCGCACAATTTTTACTTTTTCGATTGTACATTTCCTACACCACTAATTTCAGTTAATATTTGATTTAGAGGCTGTCTGCAAGAACTCTGGAGATGAGCATGTATCAGCTGTGCTGCTCTTTCTAACTTGTTCAAACTTAAACGTTGTGTGTGTGTGATTCACAAGAAGCCTAGCAAGAATTGAGGGCTGTTTCACCTTGCTGAAATCGCCCTTAAAAAAAAGAACTTCTGTAAATGTCCTTTTCAGACTTTCCTTTGCAATTATCAAACTTAAATATTATATTCCGCAGTATAAGAAAATTCCTAATACAAAGTGATAAAGTTGGGTAATTATTACCAGGACAGCTGTAATGGTAGCAAATTTTCGAAATTGTTGCCGGTGTCGGCCTGAAGCGCACCTGTCGGTCTTTTGCTGTTGTTTTAGTTTCACTGCCGTAGTGAAAAGATTTTACACTGGGAGTCAGGTGTGGGCTCCATAGCGCATCGCGAACCCCGGGGGTGTGTTGCGGTCCCAGACACTGTAAAAGCGCGTGTTTTCCTGCTGATTCCTGCTGGCTGAGCACAGCGGTGCTGTTGAGCGGAAACTTCTGCGCCGCATGAAAGTGCAGGATCGGAACACACCTGTGCAATTAGCCAATTCGTGAAAGCGGGTCACTATTACATTCATGCATATATCTGTGCGTGTTTTGGTATTATTTGCATGTAATTGAAAAAGCACACCAATTAGAAGACCACAATTAAAAAGCATTGTGTCTTTAAAAATTACAGACTTTGAAAATGTCAGGAGTAAGAGTTTAATGGAAATATTAAGAGTATAAGGAAATGTTCACATTTTGAAGCTGCGTTGATACTCTGAAGTAGGTCCAATGCACGGTGTGGGCTAAAGTCTAGACACCTGGGGGTTTCAGTCATGCCGGGGTTCAAAAAGAGAATATTGACGTCCAACTTTCTCCGTCGCGCCGGTCAGACGCGAAGCGCAGCTCTGCCGGCCGCGTCCTCAGCGCTGATGTGTCCGCAGATAGCGGCCCTCGCCAAATGTTTATTCAGATAAAGGGGCTGCGCAGTTCTCTCATAACCGCGGCCTAATCTGTCCGGCTGGCACTACTGTTTGAGCGCCGAAGACCGATTTCAGACGAGCTGGAGGGGAAGCTCAGAACGAGCACCTGTTTGACTTGGAGAAAATAATACAAACGATAAAAAAAAAATTATAAGACGACAACCTACAGTCGAAGCTTGATTGACTGTTTTGAGATTTGAAATAGGTGTTTTGTTCATTATTTTTTTAACTTTTCTCAGTGGAACAGTCCGTGTGCTCTCCAGTAGTCCCTGCCAGGTCTCACTGTGATTTCCAATTAACAGAAGTTCATCAGTTGTTTGACCTTTGGGAAGTCTTAGACTAACTTCATCGTATTTACATCGGGGGATATTTTTTTCAGAACAAATTAGTAGTAAACCTCGCTTTTCACGCCTGTACGCGAAAGAAGCAAAATAGGATTCGATTTTGAGATATCTATATTATAGATAAAATACATTTTTACTGACCGCATTTGCGCGTTCATATTTTGCAATGTAAACAGTTGTTAATAATCTCGGATTATTAGTTTATTGAACATTTTAATATTTTATAGAACCAAAACAGTGTAGCTAAATCCTCCTTCTAAGAAATTGGTCCGTTCTTTCTTCCACACAAAATACAAGGCACACAAAAACACAAAAACTCATCTGTCTACTGGCGGTCAAACCCAGTTCGGTGAATTCTGCTTCATAGTGATAGAGCCGGCATCGCAGGATCGTATATTTCATACCTAATTATAAACATTATACGCTACATAAATGACTATCCAATGATACATTTGTAGTTTCAGCATTGTGTTGTATCGATAACCTTCGGCTTGGACATTTGATTTTACTGGGCGCTGAAAATAAACACAGACCAGAGAGAGTCTGAGTGTGAAATTAAATTGCGTTGCTCCGTTTCTAATAAGAAAATGAAATGGAGCTGTCAAACGGTTCAGTGTGGTATTTTTCGTTTCCCACCGGTTCCTGAATTGTCAAGACGTTATTTCTCTATTTTTTTAAAATTAATTTTGTATAGGCAGGTAAGGGTCTCTTGATGTCCTTCTGTTTCTTAAGCGAGTTTGTATCGGACCCAAAAGCGTCAGAAGACGAGAAATACAGGAGACCGATGCGCAGTTTCTCTCCTGTCTGTAATGACCTGTTGGACCAGTGTAGGCCGACAGGCTGTGTGGAAACTAGTTCACTCTGTTTCGTTCTTTTGTAAAGCAGTAATTCGATTGATCAGGATGGGTGTAAATAACGTGTCGTGCAGTAATTTGATTCATCACGATAACAGCAGACAAAACAGAACCATTGAACACAAACTGGCTGAAGTTTTCCTTATCTAGATGAAGTCACAAACCCTGGATTTAACCCACTTCTATTTGCATGACCGAGTTTACTAACCTGTTCAGAGCCACGACGAAGTATGTCGAAGCAGACGACGTTAAATAAACGAGTTGGTGTACCGATTGAAACGAAGAGCTTTTAAAAAGGCTTTTATTCCCATATCTTGGCGAGATTTTGTTGTGTGGCCCAGATTTTTCAGCGCCAAATTAAACCGCGGTGACGTTTTTTTTTAATGTGATTTTTTTTAAACGATTGATCAAGAAAGGATTAGACAATTACTCAAGATCGAAAATCCGCAGAAAATAAACGCCTCGACTGTGTTGGACGTTCGAGGTGATAAAAGCCGCTATCTTGAGTAATGTTATTATTGGTAATCAAGAACCCACGCTGCAGATAATCTTTGCCTCAGGCCCTCTTTTTCCGCTGCAGGACTCGGGAGACAGATGCTGAGCTCGGCGATAGCCGCTGGATTTGGGTTTACAGCTGTCCAGCCGAAGATCACAGAAGGTGCTCTTACCTTTTAACGCGCGCTAACGCGACTTTGTCGATTCGGTTCAAGAGATCGAGATCGGCGCCGATCAATTCGATTAATTGCACCCTGTGTCCCCTTGGCGTAGCCTGCCTATTCTCAGCACTACCTGGGCACTGTCTGCTAAACATCACCTGCTGTCCGCAGCAACAGCGAAATCATCAGTAACAGCCACGTTAAAAACAAACGGCATAAAATAGTAGTGTTGGCATGAGGGAAGTATACTATAGCTGTAAAATTTAAGCCCGATATGACTTTAATCTTTATTATTATTATTATTATTATTATTATTATTATTATTATTATTATTATGTTCAGATTGTGTCCAGTTTGGGGTTGGGATTTCATGAAATACTGACAACAACAAACTCCAGGAAAGACACATTCATGTTCCGTCCCCTTTTACGAAAGCATTTACCCAACACAGGTCCAAAGTTCATCTTGAAGTTTGGCTGATAAACCCTGCCAATAAAAGGGCCAGTGATCTAGAACAAACACGGGGAATTCAGCGTACCTGCAGCTCAGTCAATAGGGCCCAGTTTCTCCCTCCTCGTTTGCATACTGATTCAAGTCAGCCGGCCCACTCATTACCATATTTTATATGGCTTTCACAGAACATCATGGCAAATTAAATCACTCTCGGCTCCAGGGACACAAACCACCTAACTGAGAAGCAGCAGGTGCTTATTGAGAGAGGAAAGCACACGGGGGAGAAAGAGAACATTTCGTTCCCCATTTCTCTTTTATTTCTTTTTTTTCCCTCTTCCTTTTCCCCCCTTTTGGTTTTTTAATGTTTGAGAAAATGGTCTCCAAACTGACCACTCTACAGCAGGAGCTCCTGAGCGCCTTGCTGAGTTCCGGAGTCACCAAGGAGGTCCTGATCCAGGCGCTGGACGACCTGGACCCCAGTCCCAACGGCTTTGGAGTTAAGCTGGAGAACTTGCAGATGTCGCCGCCGAGCTCCAAGCTGAGCGGCGGCGGCGGCGACGCGGATTCCAAGCCCGTGTTCCACACCCTGACCAACGGGCACGGGAAGGGCGGCAAGCTGTCCGGCGACGAGGGCTCCGAGGACGGCGACGACTTCGACACCCCGCCGATCCTGAAGGAGCTCCAGTCGCTCAACACCGAGGAGGCGGCGGAGCAGAGGGCAGAAGTCGACCGCATGTTGAAGTGAGTTTCACGTCCGCGACGGTGCCCCGGTCCTTGGCGAGCAGATGTACTCGTTAAAAAAAAAAACAGTTATCTCCCCACTTCCAAGAACAACTCGGCTGTATATTCCTAAAATGTCATTTTAGAAACGAGGGCGGCGATTTAGAATTTTTATATCGATCTAGTTAAAATCCAAATGTATTTTTTTCCGTTTTGCTCTGCGATATGTTGCATATATATATCTATAGTTCCACACCTAAACATTTCACAATCTTCGTTATTTCAATTACCCTTCCTTTGAAATTATTTGATGTTTGAAATCACCGTACATAATCGGAAGTTTGTCTGAAAAACCCTAAAAAAGCGCTTAAGTGACATTAAAATATAGTAGACGCGTTTGACAAATCAACAAGTGCGAGAGATGGAGCGGGTTTAAATGAAAACAAACTTTATGACAAGAACCATTAAAACGAACCAGTCTATAAATATTCGCGTGTTATTTTTTAAACTTCATTACAGATATTGTATCCTCCAAACCGTATTTTTCGTTGTATTTGGACGGATCGAAGTGCAGCAATATTTTCCATTAACAAGTCCATGCAAGGCAAACTTGTTTTCGTGACTGCCAAACCGAGAGAAGCCCGTAAACGTTTGCATTACAGTGAATAAAAAG
The DNA here is from genome assembly GCF_059453375.1 of Lepisosteus platostomus. Taxonomy (NCBI): domain Eukaryota; kingdom Metazoa; phylum Chordata; class Actinopteri; order Semionotiformes; family Lepisosteidae; genus Lepisosteus; species Lepisosteus platostomus. Next base: position 8,856,007 of record NC_142632.1, read on the forward strand.
GTAAAACGTTTGTACGGTAAATTATAAATTAAGCTACAGAGCATTTGTCCTTATTAGGGGCGTACGCAGACACGCCCGATAGGTACAGGAAAAATTCAAAATAAAAATATGTTTTTGCTGGATATGAAAAATCACACCAGCAGTGACCACGTCGCTAGGAGTTCCGAAAAAATGTCTCTCACGTTTTGCAAATTTAAAACAACCCGCCGGTATTTGTACGATCACATTCCAGTTACTAATTATCTAAATAGTTTATGATTTCTTTACCTTAGCAAAATATCAACTAAATAAGAGCAATCTAATTTATTATTAACTACCGCAGCACAGGCTGCCTTACCACAAGGCGTCGAAACGACAAAAGAGTTTATTTTTATTATTATTAAGCGCCACAATGGAAATACATTATAATTTCCTTTCCATTTATGATAAGCCTATATTTTGTAATTGTGGTTATTTTCTGGGTTCTACCAAACTCGGGAATAAGAGTATTTGAAAACATTTTCATAATTTCTACTGTTGTGTATCTGTCACACGCCTGTACGGCGTAACCAGTAATGGAAAAAGTTAACGAATAAAAAGCACACTATTATTAATAATCGACGTTATTCTGCATTAGAACATCACTAAGAGCTGTCGTTAAGTTTAGCCAGGTAGGCGCCTTACTTTTTGTTTAGTTTTTTCTGTGAAAAAAGTGTCCGAGGGGCTTTGATTTTTTTTATATTTTAGCCTTCTGAAAACGGGATGAAATATTCCGTTTTTTTTCTGAACAGTCATATAGCGGCCTTACAACACGACCTGGCCAAACCGGGCGGGTGACAGGAGAGGAATAGAAACCGGAGCACGTGTAGCAAAGTTGTTATTAATTTTATTCTATAAATCATCAACTGAAAGACACACAATAGCGTTTGATTAGGGTGAATGGAGACCTGGTTATTCATTGCCGAGCGTTATAAACAAGCTCTTCAGACGCGCAGTCTTAAATGTCGGTATTCACCAAGGCAAACAGTCCTGTTTGGGTTAGCAAACGTCTAGAACCGAGGCGAATTCAATCCTCAATCCAGCCGGACCGCGGGCCGTGGGGATGTTGCTGTAGCCCCTAGACGAACGAGCACACCTTGAGCCGAGCGCGGTAGGAACATTCTCCGAAAACTCGCACCTTCGTGAATATGATCGCCTTTCGATCCGACAGATCTGTTATCGGAATCTGTAATTGGTTTCTTTAATATTTATACAACGGTGGCGTATTTAATGAAATGCGTAAAGTAAATAGGTATTATCAAGATCGTCTGTTGAAGTTTATAAAGGAGACCAGAAAATGCGGGGAATCAGTTTTTGTTTTATTCTTATTTTTTTTCCTTTTGTTGAATTCTGTTTTATTTTAATTTTCTGGTGAATTTCTATAAATGTCCCTATTCTTGCTCGTGTTGTTACTCGTATCCGGATCTTTAGTAAATTGATAACAAGAAGGAAAGTGTGACGCGCTTTTAATACAGACGTGTAATATAGCGTCGCGAATATTATTGCGGCGATCGCCGTTCTTTAGATTTTACAGGTACCGGTTGTATTTGTATCCTTATTAGTCAAGATATTGCAGACTTTTAAATATCACTAGGGACAGTCGGGTCGGTGCACAAAATCATGTAGAGTCTCGTTTAATTTGAAAATGTATTATTTTTTTTTTCCTTGAATCATTACCACGACACAAACAATGCGGATTCTCAAATATGTCCCGGGTTCACAGACGCTCTATATGTTATATACAGCGGTATAGGTTTTTGGGGATTTATGGAGACGTTTTAAGCGGGTGATTTTAAATCATTTCTCTGGTTAAGGCTCGCCGAGTCCGGGTGAGGTTTCTCTAAAAAAAAGGCAAAGCGACGTTACGATTTGTGGCCTAACCAAAACCGTATATTGTGCATTAAAAATGACTCCAGACACCAAGTTGTAAATTATGCCGGATCAAATAAACAAATCCACAGGAGTAATTAGATCGAAAACGTCAAGACGCCCCGTAATTAATCTCCCGGCTCTTCAAGCGTGTGGAAGAGCTGTGAAAAGAGTCATCTGTTTTGTTCTTCGGGGCCTCTTTAATCTTGAAGCAAATTCATTTAAACTCCAGTCTGACTGTATGCAGACGTCGCGGGCGTTTTTCTCAGCTGCGGTTTATAATCCCGTCCCAGCGAGGACCGGCAGCGGGTTTCTCGGCCTTCTCACCTCCCGGAGGCCGAGTTCAGACGCGCCTGGATTTCCAGTTCGTGGCAAGCGTAGCCACCGGCGGCTTTCGGCTCAACGTGCCAGCCCGCAGAAAGGGCGAGAGAGAGAGAGCTGTTGCGTGACTTTCCAACGTTTTGACCCTGTTTGACGGCGGTCTGTGCTTCTTATACATATATAAATTACTGAAACGGCTGTTCTTGGAAAAACCAAACTATTTGCGCACAATTGCGAAAGTGTCCTGTGTTTCCATCGCTTGCGGTATAATGGCTGTCTTTTTGTTCGGGTAGGCTGTGACGGAATTCAGATACTTTTGAATTATTCGGGCTGTAGGGTGGCAATAGATGTTAAGTGGGCGAGTCGGTTGTTTTAGTGGGATGTGCACAGGGGGTTAATAACACGAATTTCCCCCCACCATCCTCGTACCTCCGTGTATATAGAACAGCGCTACAGCGATGTTTAAAATGTAATAACCAAAGGCGGAGAGGAACCGACAGACGCGAGAATGAGAGAGAACTCAGGCCTGCTCGCTTGTGACGTGTGTTGCTCGCCTATAAATAACCAGGCCATTCGAGTTTGATCTTTTTCTTCACCGTGACAGAAAATAGGAAAAGCAGCACTTCATAGTGGCTGCAGAAAATCACCCTTTTCTCCAGTGGTGAAAGGCTACAGATCTTAAACCGGGTCACCTCTGATGCTGCGGGGGACTAGTTCACGTCGGCACGCCGTGCAATTCACCAGTGCACCAGTGCTACAGGAAAAGGGGACAGGTCAGCCCCAAGTGCGAGAGCACGGCTGGTCATTGTATTGGTAACCGTCTCGCGTGGCGCTAATGACGACCCCTTGCTCGTGTTGTGCCACCCCAGCGAGGACCCCTGGCGCGCGGCCCGCATGATCAAAGGCTACATGCAGCAGCACAACATCCCCCAGCGCGAGGTGGTGGACGTGACGGGGCTCAACCAGTCCCACCTGTCGCAGCACCTGAACAAGGGCACGCCCATGAAGACGCAGAAGCGAGCGGCGCTCTACACCTGGTACGTCAGGAAGCAGCGAGAGATCCTCAGACGTAAGTCCTTATTGGAAGATTTTCGTTGTGCTGTTTTTAACAGCTGTTGTGACAAGCGCGGTCAACACTGGAACGCGGCTATGGCGAACGCCGGGAGTCCCCGGATGTTCATAGGTTTCTTAGGATAAATAAAACGAATAGTTCGGTCCTAGTTATACACATGTACAGTTGTGTGTTGATTTAGGACCACGAAACAGAAACTCCGATTGAATGTTAGGCTGAATGCAAATAAGCCCGTCGTTGCACTTGTGCATAAGACAAACGGAACTGAACTGAAAGCAGAATGCACGTCTAACCCTCTACACCTATATTTTACGGCCAAAGAGCTCATAAGTATTTGCAAATGATCAATACAGAAGTTGTTAGTGTTCTCTACTGCCCCAGGGGTAGGCCTCAATGGTTCTACGCTATGCCCAGGCGACTGTAAAAACATTTTATCTTCCTGATTTTCTCATCAACCTTTAGAACCCGCCGTTTGAATGAAAACAAAACATTAGGCATCGGTAAAAAAAAAAAAACTTCCTGCAAATTGTGAAGGTGCTGTTATCGGCTCCGCGCCTATGGCACTAATTGTCAGTAGTGCCTGAGTTACTAACACTTGTCGCCTCACAGTAGTAACGCAAGGGAGTTTACTGCCGCTGGAGGTGATGGGGTCGCAGCGGTAATAGAAAAGATTCAGAAACATCGCTGTAGTCGAGGCCCGAGGTGGCCGAGGGGCTATTATAGCAGTCATTGAGAAATCTTCTCTTGGAAGCGAACGGAAACGCTTTTAAAGTGTCCCAATTGAGGTCAAAGTTCGTGTTATAGTGCAACAAATGTATCTCATTGATATTTAGTTTGTTAAAATACCAGTAGCATTGAATTGATTTTTTTTTTCCAAGCAGCCTAGACGTTCGGAGCCTTAGTTGTATTTTGTCCTCATCGTTGTTAGGAGCTAATTGCACCTCTTTTCTCTCTCCTGCTGTTGCTGCTGCTGTTGTGCGACGGATCAAATGTTGCCCCCTTTTTATTTCTTGCAGAGTTCAACCAGGCAGTTCAAGGGTCTGACAGCAATATGACAGACAAAGGCAATCAGGATCAGGTGCTGTTTTTTTTCCCAGAGTTCAGTCAGCAGGGGCAGGGCCAGCCCGGGATGGCCGAGGAGGCGGGGGCTGAGCCCGCCAGTAAGAAAATGAGGCGCAACCGCTTCAAGTGGGGGCCCGCGTCCCAACAAATCCTTTACCAGGCCTACGAGCGCCAGAAGAACCCCAGCAAAGAGGAGAGAGAAGCCCTGGTGGAGGAGTGCAACAGGTGAGAGGGGGTGTCGGGGTGCACGCGGAGAGTCTGGGGGGGCTGCCTGGGGTCATCGTTCCGGTCACACCGCGCGCCTCTCTCCTCCTGCTCCGCGGGAGACCAGCTCGGGGGCCGAGGAGGTAGTTATGGGCGCTGCGGACCCCCAGGGTGACCATAGTTTGGTTTTCAAGGAAGAAAGAATCGACACATGCCTCCAAGGTTCATGAATCTTGATTACTGTTCCCAATCACAAAAATCAATTTCAACTCTCTAGGTTTTATTCAACGTCTTCGTAGATATTGAAACAGTGGCAGGGTTGCTATTGCTCTTCCAGAATGGCAAACAAGGAAAAACCAAAATTAGAGCCCTCTTTGAAACTTAAAAGGTTTGGTTTTTTTCCCATTGTAACACCACTAAAGTCTTAACTTAGGAGCAGTCCTCATGGGTTACAAAAATGATCCGTTTTAACAAAACGCTTTGAAATATAATGAGACAAGTGAAACGTTGTCGTTTCTCACGGCCATAAAAACAGCCAAACACACACAGAAAAACCTTTTTCAAGCGACACTGCGTACGCTGTATGTCAGTTCAAAACATCTACTGGTAGCGCGTGGAACGAACGTAAATATGCAGGCCTGTGTTGTTTATACAGTCTGAGTAACGAGCAACACAAAATCCTGGACAATTTTTGGAATTTTATAAATCCCGGTCAGACCGATATTTTAGGTCTCGGAAAGAGGGCTTCTGGTCTGGTATCCAGGAAACGAGTGCACAAACGGTAGAGGCTTGCTTCCTGTTAGTGACGCCAGCGTGCCAGGCAGTGGCAGGGAGCTGCGCTTGGGCAAGACTGGAGTTGTCGCAGGGAGTGCTGGGAGCAGCTGCCCGTATTCTGGGGCTGTCCCCCCACTGCCCACCTTCAAAACTCTGCATCACCTCTGAACGCCCGCTGATCTGATCATGGCGGCTCTGTCTGTCGCCAGGGGGTTTTAATCGTGCCCCTGGCGCGTGGGCATTTGCCCGGGAGTTCTTGAATTACAACAGCATCTTATTTAGAATGCTGGGGGACATGCAGTGTGTAGTGATAAAGAAAGGAAACACCATAAAAAGTAAAAGAAAATGTTAAAACAAGCAGGCAGGTTTATACAGACAGAATGTAGGGCAATCAGACATTGACCCTGTGGGGAAAGGTGTGTTTTGAGTTTGGATTTGAAGAGAGTCTCTTGTAGGGTCTGGGCAAGGGTCCATAGAACAGGCATGGTCATCAGAAGTCCGAGATGGAGTCCTGGCTACAGTCAGCTACTTGAATAGATTGATCACTTTATTAGCCATACATAAATTCTTGTGTTAGGAATTTGTCTTTTCGCATACCCCAGCTTGCTCTCCATGAGACACACAGACAGAGAGAGACGCTTGGGGTCAGAGCGCAGGGTCAGCCATTTATTTGGCCCCTCTGGGGCAGTTGGGGCGAAGGGCCTTGCTCTGGGGCCCAACGGAGTAGGATTCCTCTGCCGGCTGTGGGATTTGAACCGGCAACCTCCCAGCCACAGGCGCAGATCGTGATCCACAGAGCTCTGCAAGTGGCGAGAGCATGCTGGGGGGAACGGAAACAAAAAGCTCCCAGCCCGCTTCGCTCTGTTGAAAAGCCATTGTCTCTCCCCCTCCTTGCGCAGAGCGGAGTGCATTCAAAGGGGCGTCTCTCCCTCCAAGGCCCACGGGCTGGGCTCCAACCTGGTTACCGAGGTGCGCGTCTACAACTGGTTCGCCAACCGCCGGAAAGAGGAAGCCTTCCGCCAGAAGCTGGCCATGGACGCCTACAGCGGCGCGCCCAGCCACGGCATGAACCCCCTCCTGTCGCACAGCTCCCCTCACCAGCCGCCGGCCAGCACCTCCCCGCCAAGCAAGATGCAAGGTGAGGCCGGTCTCCTGCAGCCGCCCCGTGGGTGCAGTGCTTTGTGAACACGCGTAATGCCTTTGTGCTGGAAAGGTGTGTTTTGAGTTTGGATTTGAAGAGAGTCTCTTGTAGGGTCTGGGCAAGGGTCCATAGAACAGGCATGGTCATCAGAAGTCCGAGATGGAGTCCTGGCTACAGTCAGCTACTTGAATAGATTGATCACTTTATTAGCCTTTCTCAGGGAGGGGCTGCGGTCACCTCCTTGAGCGTTGTAGCCTTGCGTTGTCCGGCTCCCGCTGTCTGGGAAGCGTCTTGTCTTGGAGATTGCCAGGAGGGGGCTCGTTCGGCGTGCGCAGAGCTCTGTACTTTGTGCGGCGAGAGTCATAAACGGGAGACTTTGCCCACTGGTGTCGGTGAGGGTTTCCGTGCAGAGATCCAGACCGCGATGCACGTGTTCTGTGGCCTCTGGAGACCCGCCCCATGCTTGCTGTAAGCCCCTCGCGGCTCATGTTCGGCCTCCCGGAATATCAGCTCTGCGGCCATGGTGGTTGTGGTTTCAGTACAGAAACTCCAGTGGCAATAAGGCTGTATTGATAAAACCTAAAAACAATCCCACAGAAACTGGTTAAGGTGCTTTTAACCTGTGTAGATAGAGGGAGCTCCTCTTAGCTGTAGTGTGTGCCGTGCGGTGATGACACATGATAACGAGTTTACAGTGGGACAGCACAGGCTGGGGGCGCAGATGAGGACCTCTGCCTTTTTCTTCTATAGGACAAGAGACAAAAAAAACTAAAAAATGCAGCGCAGTTCTGAGCGGTGAAAAGGTCACCTGTGAAATTCTAACCTGTGGCTCTCGAACCCATTTGTAATGTGTGGTGCACTGTGCAAATGGTCTTGGTGCTGGCCGGAGGCCATGCAGCAGAGAAGTCAAAAGAAAAATCGATGACAGAGAGAGTGAAAGAGAACGGGTGATCAATAGTAGAAGACAAGAGAGAGTGAGCGAGCTGAGAGCTGAGTAAATTCTATTGTGATTCCGCGGGGGGGTGGAGGGGTGTGGGGGGGGTGGGTTCTGAAATCACATGAAGGACAATCCACATTGTACCTGCAATCTAAACTCCAAAGTCAGCAGGACAGGGAGCTCAATAAAGGAGCGCAGGACTGTGACAAGCGCTGGGGTCAAGCTGGGGTCAGCCTGGGGTCAGCAGGGAGAGACCAGCTCCTCTGCAGTTCTGAGGAGAACTCAGGGTCAGGAAGCATTGCACTGGGGTTTAAAAGTACTTCAAGTCTGCTGGAATTTGGGCCGAATGCCACTTTTCTTAAATATGTCATTTTAAGTAATAAATCAAGCAGGTCTAATATGATTATTATTATTCAGCAAATTATATTATAACCTCTTCAGATGCCCACTGTGGTGGAGCATCAGGAAAAGATTTATTTACTGGCACAGGATGGTCCTTTGCAGCTCTGGTTACATTTCTGCACCCATTTCAGTCAAACGTGGAGGGACTTGGGTCAAGTGTTCGGAGAAATGCTTCTCTCGATCTGCGCCCCGAGCCCGACTGCGGGGTCTCGCGCGTCGGCTTCGCTTCTGTCCCTGCGTTGCATGTCGGTGAGATCCAGCCGCTGTGCAGAATAAACGCGCCGTCGAGCGCAAGTTCAGCTTATGCGGGTGCCGGTATCCTCTGGCCCGCACCGCAGTCCCAGGCGCACCTGGTCAGGGTGTGACCCCACTCCCTCGCCGGGGGGGGGCTGCGGCCGGCGGAAGACCCCCCCCAACCCCCCCGAACTCTTCCTCCGCCGTGGCCTGCTCGCTTACAAGGCGTCCTGCCAGCATCCCCTCAGCAGCATCAGCTGTTTTCCAGTGTCAGACCCTGGCCTTACAATAATGTCCCAGCAGGCAGCCCAGCACGTTGCTATGGCGTTGTCTGCATTATGCATGCTTAATTGACAGTTAAAATCCCTGGCTACTAGATCTCCCTGCCCTTTGATTAGGGGCTCCCCTGGCTTTTCTACACTATACCCATTCACCCCCTGGGGTCCCATTGTCTTGGGCATATTAGAGGACCGCAATGACTGTAACCCGGGTTCATTTATCTCTGCTGGGCTGGGGAGGGCAGTTTAAGAGTCCCATCCCTTTATGGGCTACAATATAGACGCCAAGACAGCGAGCAGACTGGAGCAGCAGGAGCTGTCCATGGCTATATGGGCTCTATTCGGGCCAGACAGGACTGATGACCCCGTGGCTTCATACAGCCTCCCTCAAAAAAAAAAGTTTCGGGACACCCCTCCCTCTCTGAAACACAAGAGTCTTAGTTTCCGCAAAGGGGTCGTCACAGGGTCGGATCTGGGGAGACTGCTGCAGTCGGGCCTTTTCATTGATGCTGGTGTTTCTATTGAAGAGGGCAGCATGCAGGGGCTTTGCTGTGTCTTTGGGTAGTCCAGGGTGAGTGTAAAAAATCTGCCAGTCTTTGTACAAATCTGTATGCTGCAAAGCAAGCCTCTTTGCATGATGTGCATGTCTGTATTCATGTATTTGCATGTTTCAAGATTTGGATTATGCTCCTCCACTATACCAGTTAGTATTAGATATTTATGTGGGCTTCCTCACTACTAGTTTCAGGAGTTCCTATACAGGCCCTGTAAAGTATCATGGACTATCTCTGGATAAAAATAAATGGCAATGACGTACTGATATAGACAGGGCCCTGTTTCTGTATGGCACTGGCCGAATGTGTGGCACATCTGTAGGTGTATGAAGAATACACAGCAGGCAGTAGAGCGCGCGTTTATCCTGGGAGGGAACTCGTTTCTCAGCACAGAGCGCTGGCACGCAGAACTGAGACGACGAGCCGGTCCTCGCTGTGGCTCCCCAAAAGAGCGCGTCTGCCCTCTTTTAAGTCGCCCCCTCTCCTCCGCTCTGTACAGAGCGGGGGCTGGCGTGAAACGTAGGTTCGAGCCGAGAGCGGAGCACATGTGAAGCAAAACAGCCCGCTTCTAACTAATTACTTAATGATTTGGCTGCCATCGCCATCCAAGGAAACTGATATTTGCTTGCATTTATACAACCAGGTATTTATTGGAGCAAATGGGGTGAGGTACCCTGCTCAGGAGTCCAGCAGCTGTGACCCAACTGGGGATTGAACCCGAGTCTTAAACCTTAATCACTGCTCCACACTACATCCTACTAGCTGCTAGCTAGCTCATACTAACGTATGGTCTCTCTATGGGTCAGTTTTACCCCCCATTAAGGAGTACAAGTGCACTCCAGTGCAAAAGCTATGAATTCCCCCCTCATCCCAAGAATGTCAGAAAGACCCCAAAAAGCTAGCGAGAGCAGGGGAGTCATGAGTGCAGAGCCCTGTCCCCCCTCTCCCCTCCAGGCAGGCTGTGCATGAGAACAGTGCAAGCTGCCTCTTCCCTCATCTATACCTGTGGCTGTGGAGCACAGGCACAAAGCCCACTACACCCTGCAGAGCGTGGGAGGGCTGCTGTTTGCAGGTGGGCGCAGTAGAATCAGCCCTGCCTGGGGATGTTAATCAGTCCTTTGATATTACATGGGTCCTGCAGAGCCGCTGAACAGCTAGGAGCTCCATCCCCTCCTCCTCCCGTTAGAAGAAGACTGTGATCACTCGTCTTCCTGACACAGGCCGTCCAGCATGGTGCTGCGGTTGTCCACTTTACCATGCTTACAGCACGCGGCGAGTCCTGCCCTGCACTCTGGCCTGGACAGGGTGCGGGCGGATTTGGTCGGAGTTGTGCTGCTTTTAGCTCATCTGTCTGGAGCAGCCCAAGACTGGATTGCTCTGGGGAAATAAAAGCTCAACTCTAACCCGGGAGGTCTGGGTTTATTTTGGGGTGGAGCAGTGGCCACCAGTGCCTCAGAACATATCATCTGCAGGGCGACGGTTGGCCTTTTGTTTCTCACGGGATGAGAGGGAGTCTTGTTGTTCGTCCATTGAACGTCTTGGTGTGTCTGAAGGTCCCAGCTTGGCTCTCGACAAGCTAAAGCAGTCGGTCACTGAGAAAACCTGGACTGCCTGGACCAGCACTGGACAACCCTGCTACCAATTCATGTGCAACGAGCTGTTCTGTTCAGTACTAAACCACCACGTCACCTTGCCGGTGTGCTGGATGGGTTGTCGAAAGTGTTTTTTAAGGATGGGGCAGGGTGTGTTGCTTTTTTTGAGAGGGAGCTATTGTCCCGAACCCCCCTGCCCCAGAGGCCCAGTCCCAGAGGACTCTTCTCCCAGACACCATGGCCAGCCCTCTTGGCCGAGCAGGGGTCTGTTGCTGGTGAATTACTGCCGGTTGAAAACGGGACAGTGAATAGCCGCCGGGCCCTTTCCGTGACACTTTTACAAGGGACACAGCTGTAAAATAAAAGTCTGTTTATGAGCCCTCAGCCATTGTTTGGCCAGCAGGTCACAGAACCGATGAAGTGTTTTATGGTTTTTACTGGTGTTTACAAGACGCAGGGGAGTGTCATCGCCATGTTTGGTACATCTTAATGTCCCATGGCCCCTTTGAATGGCTGTAAGGTCAGGACAGCTCCTCACTGGCTGTGGCGGGGGGGCTGTGTGGATGAAAGGGTCCTGCCTCTTGGCTTTCTTCTGGCTCTGAATGGGAAGACTGTGGCTAAATATATAGGCAGCTCTGACAATTTCATTAAGTTGCACTGGCTGCCCTGAGACCTGCAAACTGAAGTGGACTACTCACTTCATTGGCCATATACAATTTCTTGCATTAGGAATTTGTCTTTTCGCATACCCCAGCTTGCTCTCCATGAGACACACAGACAGGGAGAGAAGCTGGGGGTCAGAGCGCAGGGTCAGTCATTGTACAGCGCCCCTGGAGCAGTTGGGGTGAAGGGCCTTGCTCAGGGGACCCACGGAGTAGGATTCCTCTGCCGGCCGCGGGATTCAAACAGGCAACCTGAGAGCTTAGGCAGCCATGGTCTCCTTTGCAAACGTTTCTGATTATTATATAATATCCAGTTATTTATAAGTGGAAATAATTTAGAAATAGTCTAGCTGCAGGCTTGAAAATCTGGCATTTTGTTTAAAAACCCACATGCTTTTTTTAATGATGTCCAGCATAATAGTTGTTTGCTGTTGATGATTGTAGGAGATTTTCATTTACTGTGGCCAAGAACTTAACAGAATAACCCTCAACTGTCCACTCTGGTTACAGGACCAGTGTCCTTCCTGTCTTGGGTTGTAATGGCCAGAATTTAAATTGGCATATGCTCGTTTCTGTCGCTTAAAAATCCAGCGGTTTATTCATCGTTACCCTCGGACTTCTTGTCCCAATTCCAGCCCAGGGCACCTCGCAGGCCGGCTTACTCATCTGACCAGCGCCCACGTATTTATAAAATCCTTACTGATCCATCTTGCGTGTCAGGCTCCCAAAAGTTGTGGGGCAGAAAATCAGTGGGCAGACGTTTCTTTGCACACCAGTGATCTAAAATGATTTCTTTCCAAATCACTGGGGAAATCAAACTCCTGGGATACTAGTGGGCGTGGAGGCCTGGGGTAGGAAGATGGTACTGGTGGTGCCAGTGGACGCTGCTGTGTCCAGGCGTGGGACAGGCTGTGGTTTGGGAACCCCCGTCTCCCGTCTCGCTCTCTGTATAAACAGCTTGTCCTTCCGTCTGCTCACCTGACAGGGGACCCTGGGTGGGAGTCTCAGCGTGAGGTTAGGAATACAGCATGAGAATGTGTTTGACATTGGTTGTGACTGTGTAATGTTTATTCTGCTCATATCGGAGTGGCAGGAGACTGGCCCGAGTTCATTTCATTAAAGGGGAGATGCAGGATTCCTGAGGGCCCACTGGCTCTGTACTGTGGGAAACGTGAAAAAAAATCAATGATGAGAGGAAAAATAACAAAACTATGGCATGGGATACGCCCCCCTCCTCCTCCATCAGCAATCTAGACTACTCCCTCGCGCTGTTCAAGCTGGTATAGAAATCCGCTCCAGATAGAAACAGGTTGACGTAAAAACCTTAACGCGTGCAATTACAGTTCAGAGTCTTATGGTTTGCAACGGTTCTTTTTGGAATATTTTTACAAGTTGTTAAAGTGTTTTTTTTTTTAAATGACATCAGTTTGAGAGACTTAAGTCCTTGTGATCTTGGCTTTTGAAAAACCCGGTGGCTGTCTGGTCTCGGGGTCTTTTCAGACAAGAGGTGCTGGCTCAGGCAGAAACAGGACGCTGGATACCTCTGCGTTAAGGCAAAAGGGGTATCCGCATCACAAATCTCACAACGCCTTCTGTTTATCTGAATGTTATAGATAATACAGTAAAAAGTGTTGCATCTCCTTGACAGAAGTTTTGCAATTTTCTGATCCGTATACAAAATCTGACTTGGGATAGGCTCCAGCTGTGGAGCCCCCTTGCCCTCCGAGCTACAGCAGTGTGGTTGGTACGTGATGTTCCCGTGGACGGGTGACATCTGTACTCAGGCCCTGCCGGCTGGAGGCTGGCTTTGCTCTCCCATTTTAGGAGGGGGAGGGTCTCAGGTGGGCTTTGTTTGCTCTGAGCAGTGTGTAAACAGCAGTGCCCTTGGGTTCCCTGTGTGCCTACAGTGCCTACAATCCCACTGCAAAAAACGTTTCACCCATTTCAGTATTTACTGAGAACAGCAGGCTCTTCTGTAAGCTAGCGCAGGGCGTCTTACCTTATGTTAAACAGTATCTCCTTGCATGTTTGCATAGACAAGTTGATAATGCATAAACTGCTGTTTGCACTTATCATCTCTAAAATTTGCACAATAATCTAAAGCTGACAAATCCTGAAGTGAATCGAAATACTAGCGGGAGTCTTGTCTTGCGCCCTGCTCTGCATTTGTCAGGCTATATGCATTTGCACTGCAGTGGAGAATGTGATTGGAACGCACAGTCCCGCAACTCAAAACTGCACATGACTCTGATGAAGTTTGACTGGGACACAATGTTTATGACGTCCTATATAGTGGGCCTAATTCTTTATTCTGTCTCTCTGCAGGAGTCAGGTACAGCCAACAGGGAGCCAGCGAGGTCACTTCCTCGACGACCATCAGTCACCACGGCAACAACGTCATGGCGACCAGCCAATCGGTTTTACAGCAGGTGTCACCGGGAGGCCTGGACCCCAGCCACAGCCTGCTGTCACCTGATGCCAAAATGGTGAGCACACCTGGGCCCACCAGGCTTCGGCGGGGCTGATAAGATAACAAGGGCGGCCTGTGGTCCCTTTAAAAGGAGAACAACATGCCGGAAAGAGAGCTTGGCAGCCATTGGCTGAGAGGCGCGCACACACAATGGGCTCGTTGTGCTGTGGGCTGCGCGCGCTGGAAGTGGACAGCAGGGGCTGGCGAGGGAGTAGGCCGAGCTGCGAGAGGGGGGCACAGCCAGCGACACGCCAATAAACCTGACAATGGAACATTCTCGTTTTATTGATTAAATACCTTGTAAAGAGCGTGGTGTGGGTGGGGCGCTGTTTGTTTTGCCCGGGTAATGACGGCAGAAGTCGATAATGTGGAGCATTAAAAAAAAAAGAATTTAGAAAGAAACCGACCCCCGCTCCTACCCCCCCCCCCCACACACACACACACCTCTCCTCTAGTTTTGAAATTCTTTCATCTTAAAGTAACCGCAGACAGAAAAAAGATGTGTGAATGTTGTGCTTCCACTTTCAAAGGGGTGAATGCTTGGTCCTTGGGCCTTTTTAACCTCAGTGGGGGTCTGGTATTGCCCTGCTTCTGCAGCCCCTGGTGGACAAGAGCCTTGTGTCTCCCTGCCTGACACCCTGCTGTGCGGGCAGAAATGTGTCGCCCTGTATCTGTGGTTCTTGTTGCTGTAACCCATCACCCCTCAGGGCTAGCTATTGAACTCTTCGGCAGCGTTTACTTCCTATAGAAGCGGCAGCGGGCTGTGCATGAGCAGACTTCTTGTATTGTTCTGTAGCTCAGGAGAGGGCGATGTGTGACAGGGTGCACCGTTCTGTACTGCTGGCTTGTGCTCTCTCACGGTACAGTCTGTCCTGTCCTGGGACTTGTCATATCTGTGACTTGACCATTTCTCGTGACCTCTGGCATGCTGGCTGTGGACAGCAGAGGCCTAGTGGGACGCAGAGGCTGCAGACATTACTGGCCTCCGCTGTCGTCCTGCTCTCCCTCCATCAGGACAGACGCAGGTCTTGCATGCGCTGCGTTTCCCCTCAGTTTCTTGACCTGACAAGTGTGGCTTGGCCACACTAACACACTGTCCGGATTTGTTTTGCCTGCCTACACCCACCCCCACACAGAGAGATCTAGGAGCACATACTCGGGGCGTGAATGAACAGGGTTTCGCGCGGTCTGGGTTTTCGCTGCTGCCTTTCGGACAGTTGTTAAGAGTTTCGCCTGAAATTCTGGTGCACCCCGTTTCCTGCAGAGGACAGACCCCAAATCCTAGCCCACAGGGCGCCGTGCAAGGGGAGACCACGTCTTGCCTGTCATGCTGCCCTGCTGCTGTCTGACCCCCATGTCTCTGCCTGTCTCCCCAGATCTCGGTGTCGGGAGGAGGGCTCCCCCCCGTCAGCACCCTGACCAACATCCACAGCCTGTCCCAGTCCTCCCACCACGGCCACCAGCAGACGCAGAACCTCATCATGACCCCGCTGTCGGGGGTCATGGCCATCGCCCAGAGTAAGTGTGCAACACCTTATGTATAGACACGGTCAGTTTAGTTTTAAACTAGATCCTATCTGACATGATCTAGGAGCTACAGAGGAATGGAGCTTAGTATCAACCTGTGTGCTGCACTGATATAGAATTAGCAACATGCAGGTACGTATTAAAGAGAGTACATTCTAATACATTCTGTTGTCTTTTATGCACTGGCTTGATGGTTACTGCGAAAAGCCTAATAAACCCTAAGAAATAAATGACCGCATTTCGTTTTCAGGTAGCCTATCGAAAAGTCATTAAGCGTAGTCTTCTCTTTCCAAGGTTTGAACACGTCGCAGGCCCAGAGCGTGCCGGTCATCAACAGCGTGACGGGCAGCCTGGCCGCCCTGCAGCCGGTGCAGTTCCCGCAGCAGCTGCACAGCCCCCACCAGCAGAGCCTCATGCAGCAGTCGCCCAGCCACATGGCCCAGCAGCCCTTCATGGCCACGGTCACGCAGCTCCAGAACTCGCACAGTGAGTCTAACCCCGCCCCTGCCCCCACCCTGACCCCGCCCCCCGCCCCGCCCACAGCCCACCCCTCCACCTTGTGAACCCCAGGAATGGGACTGGAGGGCTATAACCCACTTTGGTCCAGCCCTGTGGGGGTGGCTGCATCCCAAACTCTTTCAACACCCCCCCCGATTAAAAGCTTTAACGTTTTGTGACACACCAAGTGCTTTTAAAAGCATCATCCATTATCGGCCAATTTTGAAATGGAACCTAGACTAATGAGAAACATTTCAGTCCACCTTTTTGACTAGAATTTGTGAAGCGTGAACCTGTGGCAGTGAACGGAACTGTTAATATCTGGTTTGTAACTGGAAAGCGCTACACAAACATCCTGGTCCCCAGTTTTTGGACACACTCTCTTCCGATTCCGCAGCGCAACTGAGATAACGCAGAGTTTGGGAAGCACTGTTTAACTGGATTAAATCGGAAGTTTTTCTGTTATTCAGTTTGTTGCAAATTGCCAAATTCATTGCAAAATTGCCAAATTCATTGCAATCCCCAATTGGGATGTCAGTGCCAGGAGGCTGGTTTCTGTTGCCCGGCAGAACCCGTGTCACCAGGAAGCGATGGGTGTGTTATTAACTTTGAGGGAACAGGTTGTGATTTAATCCCAGCTTCCTTCAAAAACCTACTTGCTGACGATCTGGGGGGTTGCAGGATGTAATGGGGCCAATTAAGCAGACAACTGGTTCAATAATGTCATTTTAAACCTGGCTGCCTCCCTGGTTGACCAATCCTATCTCCGGAAGTCCCGTATCGGCAGTTGTCCAGCCCCGGTCTGGGGGTGCCGGATTCCTGCAGGTTTCCCAGGGATCTGTGAATTGGAGCAGCGGCCCACGAGATTCTTGTGAAGTCGGTCAGATCACGTCGGTGATCTCCAGCGTGGTGTCACTCTGGGGTCCTTGAAAGGCAGCCAGATCGAAGTGTCAAGAGCGCAGAGCCTTGACCTCGTGAAACAAGCCAGCATCTGCCTTCGACTCGGGCCTTTTGTTTTGGGGCAAACAGACCTCCTGCACGAGCCCCGTCAGCAGGCATTCCTGCCTGCTGCTCCCTGTGTCCTTCACACACGGGCGGGTCGTGTCTCGTGAGCGGCCCGGCGCTCTTGAGGACCTGACCTGAGGGTTGTTCTCTTCTGTCTGGTGCAGTGTACTCCCACAAGCAGGAGCCGCCCCAGTACTCCCACCCCTCGCGCTACCCCTCGGCCATGGTGGTCACGGACGCCAGCAGCATCAGCACTCTCGCCTCCATGCCCTCCAGCAAGCAGGTGAGTCTCCCTCCCGCCGCGCCCCCTGCGTTTGTCAGGCCCCGCGTCCTCTAACCTGCGGCCTCCAGGACCGCAAGCCGACCCGCTGGCTAACAAAACATCTGCATCTGTGGTCCAGGGCCGATGTTTTGTTCCATCGTCTCGCCCTGCCTTTGCACGGCGTAGCTCCGCGAGCGGGCTTGTGAGAGTTGTGCACCTGCGGGTGCTGTTATGACTGTTGTGTGATTGACTTGTTCAATTCCCTTCACGTTAGGATTCCACTGTAAACAAGTTGATGCAACTCGGTGGGCTGTCCTGGGTAAATACATTTCCATAACTAAACTAATTCCAACAACTTAACAACTGAATTAATATGCATTGGTGAGGTCATTCCTGGGGCTCTGTCCTTTTTTTCTTTTTTTTGTAAATTTAAGCAACTGAGAAGAAACAATGTAAAATATTGAACTGCAATGTTCTGTAGCACAGTTCTAAATTGCTCTCTTGCGGTGCTTCCTCTGTCCTCCAACTCAGGATCATGGCCACCTGACCAAATATTATTTCACGCCCATGTAGTGGTCCTGTCCTGACGTTAACAAGGTTTTAAAACGATGTCTTCCTGTGAAGGACAGAGTGCGCTGATTGGTTCCAATCTAGTTGAACGCAGGGAAATCTGGGCAAGGCTGGTTTGCTTCAGGGGATCCGCTTGTAGCCGATTTCACAGGATGTCAGGAGAGAGGGAGACGAGAGTCTTACATTTCTTCCAGTGCCACAGCTGACCTCACCCTGCTTCCCACCCCCCCCACCCCCCCCTCGCAAATCTCAATCAGTGGGCCAATCGGGCGCATCGGTACTCCTCGGAATTCTATTTCCTTTGAAAGTCCCTATCAATCAATCTGCCGTGCGCTCAGCCCGAACTGCGCTTGATTAATTATGCCTCCTTTCGCTTTCTGCCTCACGCTCAGCTGACTCTGCTGCCCGGGCAGGCCGCCTGAGAACAGGAAATGTCCTCTCAGCTCAATCAAGAGTCCTGAGAGGGGATTGCGTTCGGCCGGCTGGCTGCTCACACCCAGCTTGCAGGGCCGAGGGAGGCCCCCTGTAATTACTGCTCTTCCCACTGCACTTAAGTCTTCACAGTGATCGCTCTGGCTTGGAAGATTCGCTCGTCTCTTTCACACGCTCAATTTCCCACGCTGCTGAAACGCTCCCGGAGCCCAGCTGAAGCCGGGCCCTTCTGCTTTTTTTTTGCTCGCAAAAAAAAATAGAAACATCTCAGAACACCTCCCTGCTATTGCACCTCTGTGGTTGCAACTGTCCAGCGATCTCCGGTGATAAAATTCCCAGCTGTCCCTCTGTGTACCAGTGGGTCGCTACCTGTGATTTTTGCCCTGTTACTGTACAATCTACCCCCGTTCAGGGGACATTTTAATTATTGCCCCTGCCTTTAAGGACGCATCTCGGGGCCTCCCAACAGTGTCTCAGAGCATTGGATGGAGTGCTGGAAAATCCTGATCTGTTCTGTAAACAAAAGCATTCTATTTAGATTGCCGATCTCACCTTATTTGAAATTGATTTCCTTGATATGTGTGCAATATTTTTGATGCACGTTTTAATCAGCTGGCCATATAAAGTCCACTGCTTCTTTGGTTTAAAGCACTGGTGTGCTCAAAGAGTAGGGGTTTCTTGAACGTGGGCTTAATCTTTTGCTCTTGCAAGGGAATTATTTTAGCCGTCGGAAAATATCAGCTGACGATATCTTAGAAACATTACCCGCAGGACTGGAGGCACCTCCTCCTGCAGAGGAGGGAGAGGAGAGGCCAGGCACCCCACATAGTATTGCCGCATAATATTTTGGGGTCACCATTGGGCACCACAGTACTGCACTTACGAAGCTGTCGAGTTGCGGGCACTGTGTGCCCCAAACATTGGTCTGGGTGTGTAATCGGCTGTCTGGAGGGCTGTGGGGGAATGGAGCTTCGTTTATGGATTTTACAGATAGAAATATTGGATTCAACTGTGGGTCAGTTGACATGAAGTGGCTGGTTGAGGTGGAAACTAGAGCAGACTTGTCTTGGCACATATATAGTGTCTTACTTGTGTAGAATTGAAAAGGCATCTTGCTTCAGTTTTCTGCATTCCTTCTCATTCCTTCACCTGTCGACTGGTCTCTCCCGGGGGTCTCTCCCTCCCTTATCAGGACCTCCTGTTTGGACTAGCTGGTGTAAATCTGCACAGCAGCCCAGCCTGGGTTTTATTACCTCTGGGGGGTGTTTACACAATCACCTCCCCAACCTACTCTGGGAACCTGCTCCTAATGACTGTGTACAGGTCTGCCCTGGGCTCCACCTTATCAGGCCACAGTGTTTACCAGCCAGTGGGTCACGACGGGTTCAAAACCCATCCTCAGGAACAGAAATGCATCTCCACAGAAATAGCCATTTCAAACCACCCTAAGTGCCGAGTAAGGAAAGAAGAGGAGGTTTTGCAAATAAAAATATTTGGTCGGGTGTAGTTAAACCTGCTTGAGTGTCTTGCATCAAATTAAGTCAAGGACCAAAAAGGTTATTGACTTCTCATCTTAACCCACTTGAAATTAAATAAATCAGATTTTGGTTTGCAGAAGGGGGCTATTTTCTTGTTTACTATCCTCTATTCAAGGTAGTCAAAATGCTTTCTTTTTCCTCTCACCTGTTAGTGATCTTTTTGTGCAAGTCAAAAATCGGGGACCCGAGATTAAACCCTTTGTTTTATGTCCCTCTCTCTTGTCTGTGGCCCCCTCTCCTTCTTGTGTCGTCTTTGTAGTGTCCATTACAAGCCTGGTGAGGACACACACCTGACTTCCTCTGCGCCTAGCAACCAGAGCACGCTTTCCACAACATCTCTTCCGTAACCTTGGCAACCCCTAACCAGTGGAACCAGCGGACTCCGCGGCGATGCGTTGTTCAACTGGCCAGGCTTGAAGCGACAGGAGATGGAGCCCTGAGGGGCAGAGAAAAGACACAAAGCAAAAAAAAAACCCCAAAACTGCAAGTTTATCTTGTAAAAGACGTTCAATAACAGACGCCCAGTGGCAAGGAGATGACTGGAGTTGGAAACTCCTGCTTTTTCTACACTGCTGTGCCAACAGTGTTCTTATTCTGTGCAGTCTTAGCTACGTTTGCTTTTGTTTCAAGAACGACTTGTCCTTAAAAGTCGGCACGTACGCATGATTTTTGTCATTTACTCCCGAGCAGAACAAATCACAAACAGCCAGAGAGGAATTTTGGACGCAGGTCTTGTTTGCAGTGGACACACTGCTGGCGGGGTGAGGAGGGACTGGAGGAGAGACCAGGCTGTTAGGGGTGGGGTCAGGCGTAGCTGGGTGCCCTCTGCAGAAGAAGATCAATCTGGACCATTTCCTGTTGGGTGCAGTGTGATGCCTCTAGGACAAGGCACCAAAGGAAAAATGGTGAGGCACTGAGTATATTGGAAAGAGCTGGGTGGACTGAGCCACTGACCCTGCGCCTTTTTCCAGCCTCTCTCTGTACCCCTGCCTGCAGCTTCCTCACAGAGAAGACTGGAGGGGAGCCTTCACACACACCCGCCGCCTGTGAGACAGTGGCGATAGTGATCACAGTGATTACCGACAATCCTAATAATATGACAAATCTGACTCTCGCTCATAAGAAACTTCATTGTATGACAATCACAAGGTTATTCGCCTGCCCTGTGCTGCCTCGGTGGTAGAGTGGTAGAACTTAAGTTGTAACGCTTTTATTTTACAGCGGTTGTATTTTGGATGCCTGTTATGTTGTAAAGTCTTCCATGTATCTTTTTCACAAATTGTGCGTTTCTGACACTGTATTTCTGCTGGATGAGGCACCACTGGGCACCTCTCTCTCCATCAGAGCTCCCTGTGCATCCTATGCGTGTGTGGATAGATGTAATAGGGCTCCTTTGAGCCCTGCTACAGTGATGTCATTCCCCAGGAACCTGTATAGGGGCGTTCCACTGCTGTCTTGAGGAGCAGAGCAGTGCGATTTGGAGGGACCTGGACATTCCAAAAATCCAGGAGCAAGTCCTGGTAGGAGAGGAGCAGCTCTCACCCCCAGACCATCACAGACCGAAGGAGCTTTGAGGCTGTATACACAATATCCCACCCCCAGTGCCGAGCCTTAAAAACCTTTCATTAAAATAGACCACTGCTTGTCTACCTCTTGATATCAAACGCCCCCGAAGCCGCTGATTCAATGAAGACCAGGAGCTAGTGCTCTTCGACACTGATCCCCGAGGACTGACAAGGCTTCGCTTTAACAGAGATGAGCTCGCCCTTCTCGGCGCCCGCCCTCGCCCTGTCTGCTAACTGGACAAGCGGGGGAAGACCAGGGAGCAGAACTGCTCAGAACTCCCAAACCCGGAGCCTCAAGGTCTCAAAACAGTAGCTCAGGAATGATTTCATTTCACTCCGGTGCAAAATCTGTGACATGTAGACATCGTGATTTTTCATTTTGATATTGATGTTTGCACCATACTGGGGAGATGAGGAGCAAGAGAGAGTGAGGACGACAGAGTCTCTGCTGGGAGTGTACTCCACCCCCACTGAAAGGCTGTTGGATGTGACTGTAGCTGTAAGTGCAGGTGGTGGGTCTTTCCGTGTACATACTGGAGGTCACACAGAGCTCAGCGAGAGCGGCAATGAAAAAAGACCAGTACCGTTGCAGCATCACGTAACGCCAGGAGAGAACCTGGACTTTTCAAATCCATCCCAGTTCAGAACTGCGTTTCCCAGAGTTTCAATGAGTTGACACGGACCCCACCTGTACCTCCTTCTCTACACCCTCCCTGCATATCCAACAAATAATAGGCACTGATAATTAGAAAGCAGCACAAGGTCAGTGATTGTGACAAGGGGACGGTCTGCAGACGCACTGTTGAGGCCCTTGGTGACCGGGATCTGCAGTTCCTGGGTCAAAACTGAGGCGCTGTAGAAACGGGACATTCTGTGATGAACAGTGTTACTTACGCAATAACTGCGATAACTAGTCGGGATTGTGTAACAATCACAGGATTGAGAAGAAAATAATTTGATGCTTTTTCTTTTTTCCAAAGAGGCAGTATTAATTAACCTGCTGGTGGTTGATTTAGTTGAGGTTCATAATGTTCCCAAAACCCTGTAAATATGAAAAAGTTTTGGGTTTTTTTATGCATTAAGAATTGAAGTCCTTTCCAGATTGTATTTGAGGTAAAAACTTCAGAGCCATGACTTTGTACGCACATAAATAAATACGTTCTGTTGTACAAAGGCCACTCTTTCAAAAGGTCACAGCTAGGTTTCCTTTTTTTTCCATGTTTCATGTGTGAGACAGCCACTGCCGAGATCTCAGAGGGACTTTTACTTTTCTATACTTAGAGGACAAAAACACTGGAACTGATCTTCTCTTGATGTAATATTTTTGTATAAAAGAATGGAAATCAATCTTTTAAAATCATATTTATACTTTGTTGTAAAGTGAATATTTCAAGTAAACATTTTTTTTTCCAAAGTGAACGGTGCTGTCTGCAGTTGGTGTTTTCTTTTTTTTCCTCCTGTCTTGAATGTTCACAAATCTTTACGAGCGAAAGAGCAGTGTTTCGTGCCGTTGGTATTTGTTTTACCTTTACTGGTAGCCTTGTGAATATTTAAAGTGTAAGTGTGGCTCTTTCTTGAAAGCATCGAACCTAAATATGCTTTGCCACTGTAACTGTGATATCATTTGTCCTAGAATTCGATTTTTGACAGGGTTTAAAGTGAAATTAAACTGTGCTCTGGGAAGTATTCGGATTTAAATCGTTCTGCAGCAATCTGGCCACGCTGTCTCCTGGCATAGAAAGATTCAAGGTGCACAGCAGTCTGATCCTGTCCTGGCATGTTCCTGCGAGTGCCAGTGCCCTAACTTGGCGAGTCTGCCCAAGCCAACACTGAGTACGCTCTTGAAAGGGTTCATCGGCTCTGGGGTGGAAGGACTGTTGCCCTACCAACGTTTCAGGGTTTTTTCCAGATGACCGGCCTCCTTATGAAGCTGTTGTCCCAAAGTGTCAGGAATGTGTCCAGTTCTTGGCCAGGTCACCTCCCCTGGTCCGGTGGCCTGTTTGTCTTTGCTATTGGCCGAGCACATGGGACACCAGCGCTGTGGGAGGAACAGAGCCACTACGCCACTCCGCACTGAGGCTGAAGGGGGCACGCCTCATTGGTAAATCCTGTACGTTTATAACCCCTTATAAAGATTTCTGCATGGAATCTGTGTGGTAAAAGCTGAAGCCCCTGTGAAGAATCTTCACTGCTTTTGATATCGTTTTACACAAAAGGCAAGGTCTTGGGTTTGTACCTTGGTGGATTTATTTTCTTTAACTGCTTCAATCAGAACTTCTTTCGAATTGTGTAAGTGCTCTTGCGTTTCCATTCTGTCCAAAGCAAGTGAACGTGAATCTAGAGGAAAAACCCAAATTGGAACGTCCAATGTAAACGTTTCGTTGGAGAAGACCTGTTCGTTGTTTATGGGTTTGTGTCCCGTGTATTTCTTGGGAGGGGGGGTGGAGGGCGCGGTGAGTTTTCCGTACGAAGCAGACGAGAGTTCTGTGGCGGTCATTCTTGGGAACAGGCAGTGTGAGAAGGAACATGACGCTGAGCAAAAGCAAAATCGAAAACTTCACCCGGGCGAATGTTATTGTTTCAGGAATTCTCTGCGCCGCCTTATTATCGCCGGCGGTCGGCTTCAAAACATGCAAGCATGATGAATGTGGCTTTGAACGCTCGTGGGGGGGTAGCAGGAGCACTCCCCTGTGAGGTCTTTATTCACGATTCCCTTGGCTGAGCGCGACATGTAATTTATATGAGAACTCTGGACTGCAGCCACAGCTCCGCACCTGAGGCCAACAATAACTGTGTTGCTATGTGAGCAGAAGAGGTTAATGCAGCCCTCCTCTACATCAGAACCCCCTGCTCGCTGCTCCCTGTGTAATCATCCGTTCCCTTGCTCTGCTATCAGCTCATTTCCTCCGCTTGTAAAACTCTGGTCCCGGCCAGCTATTCGAGCAGGCTGCCAGTGAGGGGAGTGTTCTCCTCCAGTCAAAGCAGGGCAGACTCGAGCTCCTTGCTCACCCCCCCAAAGGATGTGACTCTTTTAATCTTTTTTTGCATTTGTTACAATTTTGTCATTGGTGTCACGTCATCATTGAAGGTGGTTTGGGTGCTGACCGCTGTACAGTGGGAGCTCCAGCAGTGGGCCAAGCTGCTGTTCTGCAATGACTGTCTCCCTAAGGCAGTCTACACCTTGGCTAGCAGGGTTGACGTGACTCATTACTAGGCATGACAAGGATCCTTGTTGCCTCTATGCCACAAGGAACCCCAAATGTGCAGGTTTGGGGGGTCTGTACTGTCGGTGAACGCCTTCCTTTCTTGCCGTCTCTACATGGCGAACCCTGTCTTTCCCAGAAGAGGAACAGTTTTGGAGGGGGCCATGACACATGTAGGCCAAGGGCAGGGGAGGTATGACGTGTGGAGCAAGAGAGCCTTGCAGTTATCTGACCAGAGTTGAGCAACGCATCCCAGTGTCTGGCCTGTAGGGTTGTTGTAGACCAGGTGCTGATGGGATGCCCTGTCGTGAAAAGCCAGGCACAGATCTTCTAATGTTCTAGACAGTTCTGTACTGTTTCTAGGTCCCTAAAGGTTCAGCAGCTGAGGACCAATGCTCAACGATTAAACCGGTCCAAAAGAGCATTACTCAAACTCTCCCTTGGGTCTAGAACTACTCTGATTTACAGAAAACAAGAAAGCCTAAAGAGCTGCAAGCTGGGGCTGATGACCCCTACTTTTCGGCCGGTCAGTGTGTTGAGGTGAGACACGAGCGAAGGGGAGGAGCCTCGCGTTCTTACTGGCTGGAGGGCTTGTCAATCATGGCTGGCAGCGGCTTCCGACCAATGAGGCATGTCCTTTTTCTGGAAGGTTACTCTTGTCTGGAACCGGGCCTTCGTCCGAATGACGTCGGAGAAGGGCCTGTGTCGACTTCATGGTTCGCTCGTGCCCTGAAAGACACACTCTTTGAGTTTATTTCAGGGGTCGTTTTACACACGGGGTATTTGTGATTGGGCGTGAAGATGGCTGCATGGGCAGAAATGAAGCAAATGGCAGAATCGAGCTGTGCTTCAGTGCCTGTCCACATGGCTCTGTCATACTGCAGGCTGCATCTGAAGTAACTTTATTAGCTGCCAGATTCGCGAACTGACCAACACGTCTGTGCCCTCGACTGGTTTGTTGTGGCAATGGTGGGAGTGACGTGAGTCTGGGGTCAGAGGTCAAGCCCTCCTCTCACACAGACAGAAGCACAAAGGAGAAATCGAGTGGGACTGCGCTGTATTCCTGCTGGTGCTCAGCCCCCTGGATGTAGGACCTCCTGAAGCTGCAGGCACTGACCAATTCAAGGTGTCGCACACAGGGGCTCGTCCTGACTTTCCGTGCTGGGTCACGCAGAATAACATCCCTGGTTCTCAGGAGCCCCTTAGCACCCTGAGAGCTCACCAGGTGCCCGTCGAGCTGTGCCTGTGGAGACGGCGGAGGTTTTATCCAAGCAGCCGAGACCAGACGGCAGAAAAAATGCTTCCGAAATTCGGACGGGAGCGCTGGGCTTGTTCGGAAAGACTGCCGCCGGGGGGGTCAGAGCAGAACGGCTCTCTGCACAGCCCGTTATGGCCGCGAGGCACATTTTGCATATCGTTTGTTTGTGACGAGATGTCGTTGCTGTCGTTGAAGAGGCAAAGTTCACCTGGCAGGGCTGAACTCTTCTCAAGGGGAGGAAGTGGCTGCTTGTTTGTATAAGATTATCAGGCGATACATATTTTTCCCAGGAGTCTGTGTACACTAACGGAGGGAGGAAGAGGGAGAGCACTGCCGGATTTCTAGAAAGATGAAAACCGAAACTCTTCTCGTGCAATTCCATGTTTCCTCTGGGCTGTCGGGGCCAGTTTGCCCTTTGGAACGGAGCAGGGTGCACATGGGCTCCTACTCCACGCCTGACCTGTTATTTGCCTCATTCACTCATCCAGCCACAGGCTTGGTTGCCTGTCTCGGTAGCTTCCTTGTTTTAAAAGTACAGTGCCCTCCAGGATTAGTGGCACCCTCGGTAAAGATGAGCGAAAAAGGCTATGAAAAAAAATGGTCTCTTTGTTGTCCGTCAGCTTGATCTTGCACTGAAAATGTGAGAAAAATCTAACCTTTCAGTGAGGTCAAATTATTCAAAGAAAAAAAAATCCTTTCAAAAAAATTCTCAGAAACACGTGTCACAATTATTGGCACACCTGCATTTAGTACTTTGTGCACCTTCCCTTTGCCAAGATTCAGTAGGTACCAATGTACCTGACCAAGGACAGTCTGTATGAATATAGAAATACATACAGTACGTTGCATCAATGCATGCATAACATTGACGATAGAACCATTCAAAAACTGTAACCAACACACCCAGTCAGCCCAGCCTGAATAATTTGTGACCCGGCATTCACCTCTGACCTCTGACCTTGTATGCACACCTGCACAGACAGGCCTGTCCTTACCGCAGCTGGCTGCAGATCTTCTCTGCCAGGAGCTCAAGGCAGGGTCGTTTTGTGCAGGAGCTGCACAATTTGCCAGCAGGCTCCGGCGATGAACATTAACTCGGCATCGGCGTTAAGTCTAAAAAAAATTGTATTTGTCTACAGTTTGATCTCCTCCCTGCTTGGGGCTTTGTTCCTCTTGAAAACAGAGCAAGTGTTTCCTGCATATTTGTGTTTTCTGTGCGAGGTGCAGGACGTGCCATTAAATTTTTAGCCCTGTTATTTATACAAGAGGGCAAAGCTCTTTGAGTATTGTTGCACGTCAAAGAGGAGAAGTGCTACTGATATCCAGGTACCAGGAGGGAGGTGGTGGGGGGGCAGCCATTGTGTCACAACAAGGAGTACAAACAGACCTGGGCTCAGAGCCTTTGAAGGGAGCCTGGGAGCACAGCAGACATCTCTGATACTCACAAACAGGCCCAGGAGATTGCGTTTATTGGGCTTTTGATTAAGACATTGTCTTTGCTGTCTCCGGCCTGTCTCGACCCCAGAGATATGCCCAAATCATCAACACCAAGAGCCTTTTATTGACGGCCATTGATGTGATTGAATTTAACCCTCCACGGCAGCATGCAGATCTGAACACACAAAATGGGGGGGGCTGTTTGCCTTTTGAGCAGTTTCCAAAGTGCAGGGAGAATGGCAGAGGCCGACACTGCTTGATAAAGCCTCCACAGGTCCTCCACAGGTCTGGTATCTGCGGGAGAACATTTCAGAGCAGTACTGTGCTCATAAAATCAAGTTCTACACCTGTGAATGAGTCTGGTCCTTTTGCAGTCCTAGTTTGGAAATGTGTTTCCAAATTATGCAGCCTGACCTCGTTAAAATAAGCAACATGGACATAGAAATAATAAAACCACTGTAAAACACCCAGCATAAAATTGAGCAGAAGCCAATTGACATCAGTGTTTGGTAGCTTGGCCTTGTGCATTAAACAGGCTTGAGATTGACACACGTCTGGCAGGGTAAATGTTCACAGAACAGATACAAACATAATGTAGACAGAGTTGGACATATTTCTACACTTTCTTGGGATGTGCATATTGGTGCATGGAAGATATGAAATTAAACTGAGATTGCCAGATTGCTTGGTCAGGAGGGAGCTGTGCTCACATGCTCCTTCGAGTGGTAGACTTGAGGTACTGCAGCTATCCGGTGGGGGTGAAGTCCTGCTGGGTAAATCCTTGTAATTCTATATGTTGTTCTGTTTGACTATCAAACAGCTCTTTGATTTTTGTCCCAGGGAGCCAAGATCTCACCACTGCCCTTAGGGAGAAATAGGAAAGGTAGCATCGGGTCTACAGCTCAAGGGAGCAGTAATGCACAGCTTTTTAACAGCTTCAGTGGGATGCAGAGAAACTATTTTATACTGTATTTGATTATGCACAGAGGTACACATAACAGGAGTGCAAAATTATTTTTATTATTTTACAGTACTATTATGATTTGTGACATGTAATATGTCTTTACAATTATTTAATGACAGTTAATTTTAATTTTCATATTATAACATGAGAGGCATGTTATAACATAAAATCCAGTGTTCTGAATTTGGTCCAAACTCTCTGCATCCAGGACTGCCAGGTGTGACCCTGCTGTGCGTAATAGCTCTCTGTAACTGACCCTTCCACCATCTACTTACTCAGAAGAGACTTTTCACTGCTGAGAGCGATGATACTTAGTCTCACTGGACACCCTGCAGGGTTTACAGGACTGATGAACAGCCATCGATCTATATCATTAATACCCTTGAGAAAATAACTTGGATTCTAGAACAAAATTGTCTCAGTTCTCTATAGAAACATACATGACATCTACAGATGCCACATCTTTCCATAATCAGAACACTCTGCAAAGGGCTGTTAGGGGTGGACATGCATTTTAGATTTAGAGGAGACAACTGGGAACTGCAGTATGAGGGAGTGCATTTAAAAACCATTACCAGGAGGACAGGTCTTTACACAGAGTGTGGATGATATAGGGGAAGAGCATACGTTATAAATGAAAGGTGTGGAACAAGATTCCCCAGTCGTGCTATTGAGAAAGACACAGCAGATTCTTTCAGGAAAAGGCTGGATGAGATCTTTGGTTCAGTTAACTACCGGATGGGTCTCATCTATAACCCTCTCCGCTAGATCCCAAGACGAATCCCTGCAGTTCCTGTCCGAGGCCTAGGCAGCGTGGAGGAAAGTGATTGCTTTGATGTTTCTCGGTATCTTTTCCCCACTTGTTTTTGTCCCTCTTCATTTATCTGGATTTGACCCATCGGCCATTGTTAAACAAATGCACCTGCATTCTTGGCTGGGCGCTCTCTCACTCTCTCCTCGTTTGTCACTGCTGACAGGGGGATCCCAGCGCTGTGAACTCAGGTTAATGACTGGTGCGGCATTGTCCCCCAGTCCTGCGCTGTTGACAATAAGGAGCTGCTCTGATAATAGAGTCGGGGGGGCCGAGCACAGAGCCGGGAGAGAGAGAGTGGGAAAGAGAAGGGGAAGGGCACAGTTTTCTGTGACCATTCCCGCAGGGAATGTATTCCGAGAGTCTCGGACAGGCGGGGAAGCTCAGGGTGGTGCTCTCGCGCGCCACTTGGCAACTGTGCTCGTCTTTGTACTTTCTCTCCCCTCTCCAAAAACAAATGGCATTCGGTCTTAGGATTTCGATTTAGAAGCTGAAAGTGACAAATCCCCCTTCAGGGAGCTCTCTGAGACAGAGTTGAAGCATTATGCTAGGTTTGTTGTCCTTTGTGTGAGCAGGAAGGAGGTTACAGTAGGTCCCTGTTGCTGCTTTATTCCAGCTCACTGTGCAACACTGTTTTCTTCAAGACCGTGTCCCGGCAGCAGGATAATGTAATCTGCCGAGCCCGTTTCACTGCTCTGCATTCTGTGATCTGGAGAGAGCTCTTGTATTAATGTACAGTGCATCTCCATGTGAGTATCACCAATGTCCTGGGCCCCAGAGTCAGGAGGAGCTGATTTAGAGCACTGGTTGCAGTCTGGGTGATCAGACAGGTCTGCGTTTAAATACTGTGAAATATCAGATCTAATCAGCTTCTTCCCCAGTTTTCTCATTGTTCGCTGCTACAGTACCTCATTTTCAGGCCCTCTTCTGTCTCCCTGTTTCCACGCTCATCTGATTCCCAACCCTAGTTCTCACTTATTGTTGTTTTGAGCCCCTCTGCTCCTGTCTCGAGTTTCTTATCTCTAGACTGTGGGGGGATTGAACTGCCCACAGAAATCCGAGCCTCTCGGCTGCTGACCACCTTTCAACAACTGCCCAGGACAGCACCCGTGTGACCTGTCAGCTCTTAACTGCGCCCTTCAGAAACCCTCACGCTGTGTTGCACTAATGTTTCTAATTTTCAGGCCGGTAATGGACCTCGCTAATTGCACTTATTCACTGCAAACATGAGCTACAACACCTACAGGGTGTTGACATTACTGCTCTGTATCCACGCTGTCAGTGCGCTGTCGGTTTTAATTCCTGCTGTTTCATTTTGTTTGTGCAGCACCTGCGTTACTCTTCCAGTCTGTGCCTTAATGGAGTTTGTAACGAGCGTTCGGGGGGGGCTGACAACAGCCAAGTTCAATCGGGCTCAGCTGTCAGTAATCACCTCTGACGTCATTTCCACTATAAATACTGGACGGGACCCCCTTCTCTCCCTCGCACACGTCTTTGTGCACCCCACCTCCACCCCACCTCCCCCTCTGCAGCTGCCCCTGGGTCACCCCTTACTCTGCAGGGGGGTCCCAGCCTCCTCGTCCTCTGGCCAGGAGGTCGGCCCTCAGCCAAGTGAGTTAAGCCAAAAGTTTGACTAAAACACCCCACAATCCTTTCAGTACTCTTGATTCTTGGGTGTTGTTATACCTAGTGAACTGGCATTTCAGTTATTGCTTTAATTTTTACCTTATTGGACCAGCACGATTGTTTCTTATACTTCCAGTACAAGATAAGATCACTACCATATACAATTTCTTGTATTAGGAATTTGTCTTTTCGCGTACCCCAACTTGCTCTCCATGAGACACACAGACAGGGAGAGAAGCTGGGGGTCAGAGCGCAGGGTCAGCCATTTATACAGCACCCCTGGAGCAGTTGGGGTGAAGGGCCTTGCTCTGCCGGCCACGGGATTCAACCGGCAACCTTCCAGCCACAGGCGCAGACCCTGAGCCACAGAGCCACTGCACCGCCCCAACAACAACTACATTTGTACTGGAAGTCACTCTTAGAGAAGGGCATCAGCTAAGTGAAATTAGTAATAATAGTCATACGTGCACTGTACTGTACATGCTGCATGCCGTCTGAGAGCCTGAGCAGCAACACAGCTGGGGTGGATGCAAGTGTCCCCTGGCCCTGGGCTGGGCTGGCCAGAGGGTGGGGCGAGCTGGTGGGATGGCATTCCCCCTGACCAGCAGGAGCAAGAGGTCAGCGCGAGGAGCGAGCGGGAGCAGGCGGGGATCAGAGGGAGCACACAATGGGACAGAAAGCGGAAATGCGTGGGGGAATGTCACCGTGTGTTCTCCAGCCTGCAGAGAATAGGCACGACATCAGCTCCAGCTGAGCTCCAAAGGGTTAATGGATTGGGCAGCCCAGCAGGGGCCGGGGGTCACCAGGCCACTCCGCTGGGCTAATTGGCGAGCGAGATGGGCTCTGGGGGAAGGAGGGGTGATCCGAAAATATAACAGAGGGAGATCACACAATGCCAAAGATGTACGACGGTGATCAGTCGTGTCTCAGAGACAGTCTTGCTGCTCACTTTCAATACAATTCCACAGACCCGGGACTATTGTACCGCGTAGAAGATGGTGTGGCGGCAGTCATTTTCAATATCAATGGGATTCAAAATCGCTTTTCAATATCTGCGAAAGGAACTCTGTGGGTTACTACAGGTGTGTCGGAATCGTTATTCCAAGCTAGCTCCTGTTGCGGAAAAGTGAAGTTTTTTTTTAGGTTATTATGGATAACCTTACAGTAGCTCCTCACTGAATTGCGTTTGATCTGTTGCCTCCTTCTAGCAGATACTTTTGAAAACCGATTCCTTCCCAGTGCTTCTCTCCAGCACTTTTGCTCCTGTTGATACCTCTTGAAGGCCCTGTGGATGGTGCTCGTGGTGTTTAAACACGATCTGTAAGTTAAAGAAAGGCACTGGGGTGATTGTGGTGTAGTTTCTCTTGAGTGCCTCTGAGGTCTCGGATCTCACCTGAGGAGCTGTCTGAGGTGCCTGTTCGATGGTCTGTTGTCATCGGCGCAGGTCCTGCTCCAGAGGAAATCTGAGGCATGTATGGACGTACATGTGCAACATGTTATGTATGGTTTCCGACCTGAAGCTTAACTGGAAGGATGCAAGACAAAAAGAAGAACAGAAAGACAGAGATGCTGTCTGGAATTGTTCCTGCATGGGAATTAGTCAGTCCTTTTTGTTCGCTGCTGTTTCAGGCCAAAGGCTGAGTGCCCTGCACTGTATGTGCTGTCCAAGGCATCCTGACGGATCAGTGTCACAGAGTGTGGTGCAGAGAGGGTTAATGATTTATGGTGCTGGAATGCCCTGTGTAGGACAGGGTTAATATTCACCAGACACCACCATCAGCTACAAAGCCTGCTTCTCTGGGGGGTCCAGCATACAGTGGCTTTTCAGTCAACTTCCAGCCTGGGGCTTACTTGGTATTTAGTATCACCAAAATTTAAAGCAACATATATGGTTATATATCTATCCACGTGTGGTATATATGTATAGAGGTGCAACAAACACAGGTATTACATACAGATGCTTTACTCCTTAACTACAATGTGAATCTTAGTATCCTGGCAGTGCGCACAGTGCATAAGAGTAACACAGGGGTGGGCAGATATTCTATTACAGTCTTTGTTGCAGCCAATCCTTAAGTGATTTTTAGCAGCTGTGCCAATTAACCAATTAAAATTAAATTAAGTGGTCGTATTCGTGGACAGACTGAAATACTACAATGTAATATAATGGATAGATCAAGCTTGCTTACCTTCAATTTAGAGCACACTGAGCTCTGAATTTGAATATTTAGGTCCATGCGCATCATGTTAAGTGATGTTTTGGATCTTATGTTTACATACAAAAATATTACTTTGAGGCCATTGTGTAAAGCATGTATGAACAGGATAGAAAATCTGAAAATGCCACATATTATACCAAACCTCCACAGACAAGAGGAATGTGTTTTCATAACCTTTTAAAGACAGGGAAATTGTTAAAGTATCCAACATGAGATCAGAGTGCAAATAGTTTTAAAAGCCACAGTTAGGTTCAACCCACAGAGCCTTCTTAGGAATTTAATTAATAATTAGCAGGATCAAAATGCCAAATTAATTATGTATCACCTATACATACCAGGTACCAGAACAGATTGGATGGGCGTATTTAATAGTCCTGTTGCACAGTAATACCTTAGTATTACTAAGACTTTCATTTGACTAGCTGGTGGCTAGAATGACACATATTTCCATTCTAGATCAGAGCTGGAAGGTATTGCGCTCAAGCTGATACATGCACAGATCTTTGTGTATATTAGATGTCTGACTCCTGAACCGTTTCTGACCCGTGACGTTTAACTTACAATCCTTGTTTGTAGTTCAGGGATGCAAACATCTTAGTTATTCCAACTTGGATTCAGACCAATGATGATTTCCTATGATCTCCTGACATTCTCAAGTCGCAGCAGAACCTCAAAGTGGAAGATAAGTTAAAAGCAGCTCCCGGGAGATGAATCAAGCACACTTTGAATTTCTATATATATATGTATACTATAGTAGCATAGTAGTGATAGCCCTTGATTAAAAGACGGGACATGAAGCTTTGTATTGTACATGACAGGCTGGCCCAGGAGTGCCCACATGCTCATGCTGTCCTCAATGCTGTAGGCAAAATTTCAAGGGTCTAGTGGGGGAACCCACAATGCTTTTACTGAAGTGTCCCGGGACAGAATCAGCAGCCTAGGTGATGGATAGGAAAGGGGCTGGTCTTTGGTGTCCCGGGACATGCTGTAAATCTTTCTGGCCAGACAGAGGGATGCACAAAGAACCACTCCAGAGTGCCAACCCCTGCAGACACCCCCGAACCACACCCTGAGTGGCTGTGCACCCAGGGCCACACAGTGGGCCAGAAGTGCTGAGCTGACCTGGAACGGGAAAACTGCCTTTTCCCTGCAGAGGCCTGGTGCTTGTTTGGGATGGAGTGGACCACTTTCTGGTTCCAGCTTTGTCTTCATTACTGGCTGACTTGAGCATATGCACCAGTACTCCAGTACTTTGATACAGGTGGTGCATAATTAATCATGTAGGTCCCCAAAACACTGGCGATGATGATGACAAGAATAATAGACACATTTTATTTAAAACAATTTAACAGCCACATCACCCTGCAGCTCACAATTGACAACTCACTGGAGCTCAGCAGGTGAGCCTGGTCAGTACCTGGATGGAGGACCTCTCGGGAAGAACTACGGTTGATGCTGGAAGAGATATTAAAGGGGCCAGCAGGGGGCGCTCTCACCCCACAGTCTGTGTGGGTCCTGATGCCCCAGTATAGTGACGGGGACACTGTACTGTATAAAGTTGCCATCCTTTGGATGAGACGTAAAACCGAGGTCCTGACTCTCTGTGGTCATTAAAAATCACAGGGTGTTTCTCAAAAAGAGTAGGGGTGTAACCCCGGTGTCCTGCTCAAATCCCCCCCCCCTGCTCTTTACCAGTCATGGCCTCCTAATAATCCCCATCTCTGAACTGGCTTCATCACTCTGCTCTGACTTTCAATAATGGCAAATTATGAACCAATGCAGTATTCCCTTCGGCTGCGTCAGAAGAAAGAGAAGAAAAGAAACGCAACGTTCCGGCTGTGGAGCCTTCTTCAGGTGTCAGACCTTCATACCTGAAGTAGGCTCTTTTCAGCTTGGAATACACCTTTTACTTGTTCCGGTGCATTCCCTCTACTCTACACAACTTGGAAAAGTCGGCCAGGATCCCCACGGTTCCGTATTTCTGTACTTCCACGCGCCGCAGCGAATACATTCTTGGGATCTGTCACCGTGTCGCGGGCTGACACAACAGGACAAACAAATGAAACAATTCCTATAATCCCAGCACTGTGTCAATACAACTCGAGGTCACAGTCAGGGTAAACTCACACAAGCACCGACTTGCTATACCGTCTCGGAAGGTATCTCCTTTTCTCTGTATTTCGGTTTCTTACATGACCGAGAAATCAAACCTGTCCCAGCCGTGCAGCCTGCGGAGTGACAACAGCTTTCGCTCTTTGTACAAACGAAGAGCATGTTTATGCAGCAGGGAGAGACATTTAACGCGAATTTAATTCTCTTTGACTACATCACCAACAACGCCAGGTACTTTCATAGGTTGTTCTTTTTCGGAGCTTCAAGAGAATCCCGATTTCGGTCAACAAGTGTCGTTTCTAAAGTAGCCTCTTGACGCCCTCTGTTGTGCGTAACTGTTACTACAGCACGACGACAATTTGATATCAAATTTAAAATAATAAATTAATTAATAATATGTGGCACAATTAATACTAATACAGATACTTACGCGGGCGCTAGATTGTATATGAATCCTATAAACGATCGTGGAAGACGACATTTATTTAAATAAAATAATTATATATCATAATCATCATCATGATGACCACCATATTTCCTTATGCAGATTAATTAAAACACATATTTCACTGGGAATTGATGGGGATGGGTGACATGGGTGGGTTTTTAAACATGAAAATGATCACTGGTTTAGAAATTGTGTTCGTTTCAGTGTACGTCTTTAAGAGGCTTACTAATCACACCCAGATGTACCCCCTACAAGATGCGGTATCTCGATTGGTAATGCCTGTTGGAGCTGACCATGCTGGCTGAGTGAAAATGGATGCATACGACTTGTTCCGTAAGCTGGGAGCGGGGGCCAAGTTTGACTTCAAAAAGTTCGGCAAAGATGCGGAGAGGTTTAAGGTAGGCATACTAATATAGCAGGCATTTGTAGGCCAGTAAGGCGTTTTGTTGTTCGTTATGGATTATGGTAGGATAACACATTACTTCTTAAGCAATGGCACACGCTGCTGTGACTTCTCACGCCTGTGTGCTGTTAACGTGCACAGCTTTACTGCTAAAGGGAGTTTTAGGTATTCTTTATGCGTCTTGTGGCAAGATGGTATCAGCAGGTTCTCAAATTGCCGAACACGTAACCTTTGTTCAGTGTAGATGTTGCTATGGAGTGGTTTGGCGTTGCAGTGCTGAATGTAGCTCTAAGAAGTTGCTGTTACAAAATACTACAGCTCATAACACAATCGGTGCATGCATTGCGTCAGGGTACAGATATATTTCAACTAACTTTTGTCATGGTCGGCCGTAAAATACAGATGGCGAGGGGACAGCAGACCGGTGGAACGGGCTCCACCGACGTCTC
Organism: Lepisosteus platostomus; assembly: GCF_059453375.1. NCBI lineage: Eukaryota > Metazoa > Chordata > Actinopteri > Semionotiformes > Lepisosteidae > Lepisosteus > Lepisosteus platostomus. Next base: position 8,891,924 of record NC_142632.1, read on the forward strand.
GGCCGGGATTGACTTCTTCGGCCCCAAAAGCAGTATCTCTCAAGGAAACGGAGAGGCCAAGACGGACACAGTGCCCCCCCGAGGCAGAGCAACGAGGGCGGAGGAGGAGCTGAGCTCGGACTCGGAGTCGGAGAGCTCGCGTCTCCCCGCGAAGAAGAGGAAAAGAGGAGCTGAGAAGCCAGCAAAGAAGACTGCACGTGAAACCTCCGGTAGTAATAATAATCATAATCCTTTAACTTGTATAGCTTGGTCCCGCTAACATCTCTTCCAGCAGCGATCTTAGTTTTTTCCCCATCCAGGTACTGGGCAGGCTCACACCCGCTGAGCTCCAGTGGGCAGCCAGCTGGGAGCTGCAGGGTGATATAGCTGCTGTCAATATAGTAGTATGTTTAGTGCTATAAAGGTGGTATAGTACTGAACAGAAACGCGTTTTACAAGTGAGAGGAGGACATAAACACCTCAGTCTTTTTAACAGTCGAAATCATAAAGCTACTATTAAATATAGCAGCTTTGTGTAGTTCAGGTGGGGAGCTGCGTCAGCATGCGTAGGCTGCAAAGGAACAAGTGATAGGTTTATTCCATGCTGAAAAGAGAAGAAGGAAAATGCAACGTTTTGGCTGTGGAGTCTTCTTTGGGTGTAAGCTTACTCACAGCCAAAACGTTGTTTTCCTTCTTCTCTTTTCAGCATGGAATGAACCTATTACTTGTTCCTATAGTAGCTTTATTCCTATTTTTAAATATTTTTTTAAAAATGTAGACATTTTCTCTAGGAAGGTTTGGGCATGTTTTTTTTTTTTACTTTAAATAATGTGCGAGAAAGTTTGCCCTCTTGCTGGGCGGTTTGAGTTATTTCTGGATTTCTGAGGGCCCGGTAGCTTCGTGTGTCCAGGAGATCTCCAGGTGGCGTGGTGTTCTGTAGTTTCAAGCCTGGCTTGAGGACCTGCGGTCAGGTAGCCCTGCAGCCCGAGGCTCTGTTCGTACCAGGTGGTGTCTCAGCGTGGTTTCTCTGTCTGGGCTCCTGCTACAGGGGCGGGCGCTGCCAGCGGCCAGCCGGAGGGGATCCTGTGGACGTCGGCGCTGGACAAGAAGGCGGAGGACTCTCTGGGGGAGAGGAAGGACAAGCCCTCCTGGAAGAGGTTAAAGCACCTGCACCAGGAGAAGGTAAGGAGATGACGGCTGACCTTTTCACCAGCCCCGGGCTCTGTCTCAGACACGTGAAATACACCGGGCGCCTGTCGGGCTCTGTGCTCCAGGTCAACCGCCTCCGGCACCAGAACCGGATCAACGTCCGCGGCACCGACGTCCCCGACCCCGTCGCCACCTTCGCGGAGCTGGCGGAGGAGTACCAGGTCGACCCGCGGCTCATCCAGAACATCCGCGCGGCGGGGTTCCAGACGCCCACCCCCATCCAGATGCAGGCCATCCCCCTCATGCTGCATGTGAGTTCTCTGCGCCCCGTCCTGCGTACAGCTCCCCCCTCTATAACACTGCATTCCCCCGGCAGTAATCCAGGGGTACTTCAGCTCTGATCTGCGCTGCCCTTCCTGTGCTGCACACTATGATTTCTCTCTGTGCTCTCATGACTTTTTCTTTGTTTTTCCACTTGGAACATTTAATGCAACGCTTTCCAGACTGCAAATGCCAAGACAGATAAGATAAGATCACTTTATTGGCCATATACAATTTCTTGCATTAGGAATTGTTCTTTTCGCATACCATGAGACACAGACAGGGAGAGAGAAGCTTGGGGTCAGAGCGCAGGGACAGCCATTTACACGGCGCCCCTGGGACAGCTGGGGTGAAGGGCCTTGCTCAGGGGCCCAGCGGAGTAGGATTCCTCTGCTGGCTGCGGGATTCGAACCGGCAACCTCCCAGCCACAGTGCTACACCACACCGCCCAGCCCAATCCCCCAGTCTGGCTGGATCTTTGCTGCTTGCACACTGAGCCTGGCTCAGAGGGGAGATTTGTGTTCAGGGCTGTGTCTGAGCAGGGGCCGGTGTGGTGCCGCGTGTCCGCGCCTCTGTTTGAAGCTGCCCTGCCGTTTCCTGTCCCGCAGAACCGGGAGATCCTGGCCTGCGCGCCCACGGGCTCCGGGAAGACGGTGGCCTTCTGCCTGCCTGTCCTCGCCCACCTGCGCAAGCCTGTCAACAAAGGCTTCCGGGCTCTCGTCATCTCCCCCACCAGAGAGCTGGCCAGCCAGGTGAGTGTCGCCTCCTGACTAGTTCACCCGGCTGTCGCCGAGTGAGTTCTTAAAAGGCATTTTGTGTAACTTCCTGCAGCTCGTACAGCCTTTTGATTAGCTGCTGCAGTATCCCTAGTGAAGTTCTGAAATGAAGGGGGTACTGTGCATCAACAGGGCACGTTCGCGGCTCGACTCCAAGCCCAAGGTGTAACCCACATTCCCTGATGGTTTTCTTAAGGTCTGCTTCTCTCTTGTTTTATTATTCCTGAACCATTCCCTTCACCCAGCTGTCAGGCACGAGCTGTAAAACAATTCAGTGATTTCAGTGCCACCTTCGGCTTCAAGCACTCAGCACTCTGAGACTGGGCTGCACTTTGAATTGGCTGCCTGCCGTGTTGAGTGGGGGGGCCTCTGTACTGGTGAGCAGCGCCACAGTGGGCTCCCAGCAGGCCTGGGCTGTAAGTGACCTGTGTCCAGGCCTGGGCGGTGTGGGTCGTGGGGCACGTTTCAGTGCGTTTTGCGTGTCCGTGTCTGGCAGACCCACCGAGAGCTGCTCAAGCTGTCCGAGGGAGTGGGCTTCCGGGTGCACATGATCCACAAAGGAGCTGATGCCGCCAAGAAATTTGGACCCAAGTCTGCCAAGAAATTCGGTAAGCCTGGCTTGGGAGCTATAGCACAGGGGAGCACATGGAGAGTCTGGGTGTTTGTTTCTTTGCACAGGCTCAGTCACTTGACTGCTGGCTCCATAATCCATTTTGGTGGGTGCTGACCCAGTCATGCACAAGAGGTTTCATTGACGAGCTGATTAATCTGCTGTTTTCCAGAACAGTGCAGCTTTAAGAGCTTGAAGGTATTGAGAGGAACTGTTAAGACATTTAGGTTGGCACAGTGGCCCAGTGGTTAGCATTGATGTCTCACTGATTCTGGGGCCCTGATTTCAATTCAAGACCTGGGGTGTGGAGTTTGTATGTTCTCCCCGTGTTCATGTGGGTTTCCTTCAGGTGCTCCAGTTTCCTCCCACAATTCAGGGGCATGCCTTGAGGTGAATTGGCTTCCGGGAAACAGGCCCTGGTGTGACTGTGTGTGTGTACGTGTTTGTATCTGCCTGCCTTGTGATGGAATGGCGTCCCATCCAGGGTGTTACCTGCCTTCTGTCCACTGCATGCTGGGATAGGCTCTGGCTCCCCCTTGACCCTGGATTGGAGGAAGTGGTTACAAAGTGGATGGATGTTAAGATAATGAAGAATGCCATGTGTTTGTGCCGAATGGCCTTTTCACGTTTGTAACCATTCTTTTTAGTATGGATTTGATTGTTGGTCTTCAACTTGATTTTATTTACCCAGACATCCTGGTGACGACTCCCAACAGGCTGATTTACCTCCTGCAGCAGGACCCCCCGGCTGTGGACCTGGACAAGTGAGTGTCTCTGTGCCCTCCCTGCTGACTGGTTGTCTTCAAGCCTCATGATCACGTAGCGCTGCTGGCTCGCAGCAGAGTTCGGGGGTCTTCGAAGGGGTGCCTAACCATGTGATCCAGGGTTCCGACTAAAACTGCTAAATTAGAGGAGGACCTTAAATAGGAGTGCCTTTGCTGCAAACTTTTCTACAAAAAAACAAGTACTTTTTCATTTGATTGCATGAAGAAGGCACTGCAAGAAGTGCTAAGCCCAGGCTCACTAGCGACTCGGGTAGGTTTTAAACTTGGGCGGGTTTGGAGATGCTGGGGCGCCTGCGTTCAGTGTCCCTGTGTTTTGCGGTGCAGTGTGGAGTGGCTGGTCGTGGACGAGTCCGACAAGCTCTTCGAGGACGGCAAGACGGGCTTCAGGGACCAGCTGGCCACGATCTTCCTGGCCTGCACCTGCCCCCGGGTCAGGAGGGCCATGTTCAGCGCCACCTTCGCCCCCGACGTGGAGCAGTGGTGCCAGCTGAACCTGGACAGCATGGTGTCCGTCTCGATCGGCCAGAGGTGCGTGCCTCGTTGGGGCACTGGAAGGTCCCAAATGAGAGGGAGGCCATGTGGCCCATCTAGGTGGTTAGCAGTAGCTCATTGACCCAAGGCCCTCTTATCCAGGTGTTTCCTGAAAGAAGCCGGGGTATCTGCGTCAACTGGATAACTGGGCAGCTTGTTTCAGAGCCCCAGCTCCCTTGTCTCTGCCCTTCTATGACAATTCCCTATGTGCTGTTACTTATTTTTTGCATCGCTGCTGACCATGTGGTCTTTTGGCGGATCGGTGGCTCTGTGGCTCAGGATCTGCGCCTGTGGCTGGGAGGCTGCCGGTTCGTATCCCGCGGCCGGCAGAGGAATCCTACTCCGCTGGGCCCCTGAGCAAGGCCCTTCACCCCAACTGCTCCTGAGGCGCCGTATAAATGGCTGACCCTGCGCTCTGACCCCCAGCTTCTCTCCCTGTCTGTGTGTCTCATGGAGAGCAAGCTGGGGTATGCGGAAAGACAAATTCCTAATACACTAAATTGTGAAAGTGATCTTAAATGGAATGTAAACGTGTTTTAGGAAGAGTATTATTTAACTTCTTAGGTGCAGTACTGAACTGAAGAGCCTTGCCACTTAACCTCAGAGTCTGATTTAAAAGCGACTGGCTAGATCCATCCCTGCTTCAGTGTAGCCTCAGCGTGCAAGACTTTATCCCGGTCCTATGCCATCTCAGAGCAGAGAGTTTTCCCCAGTCCAGCGTCGGGATGCTATGTCCCGGTGAGCAGGGAGTGTGGAGCGGGTCTGCTGATCTGCCTCTGTCCCCGTGTCCAGGAATTCGGCCGCTGAGACGGTGGAGCAGGAGCTGCTGTTCGTGGGCACGGAGAACGGGAAGCTGCTGGCGATGAGGGATCTGGTCAAGAAGGTGAGAGAGCCCAACCCGAGCCCGGTCAGGAGGTGATGTCCCGTGAGTTAGTGCACGCCATTCTCCTTCTCTCTCACTCTCTGCGCTGAGCACTCCTCCCAGCTAGGACAGGTGACAGGAGTCTGGAGGGAATTCTGTAGATTTTATTAGATGCTGCTTCATCCACAGTTTAGAAGGTCAGACGTTAGTGGAGGAACAGCTGCTGCAGAGGCATTTGTAACAGGGCACGTGAGAAAAAAGGTTAAGGTAGTTTCAGGGTGCCTCATGGCAAGCGAGTGGCTGGGTCAGTGTTGGAACCAGGGATCCCTCAGTTAGAAACGCTTTTCTTTAGCTGCTGGACAGTGGAACGCGCTCTGTCCAGTGCCATGTTAAAAACCTGGGCAGCACCCCTTAATCAGTGCCTGTCAGTCTCTTAACTGTGCCCCCCCCCTCTCCTGGTGAGTACCCGTGCCCGCGGGCGCAGACAGGGTATGGCGTTCGCTTTCTTCCTTTCTGGAGCCCTGTCCCTCCACGCCTTGAGCAACGCTCTCTTCCTGTGGCTGACAGGGCTTCCACCCGCCGGTGCTGGTGTTCGTGCAGTCCATCGAGCGCGCCCGCGAGCTCTTCCACGAGCTGGTCTACGAGGGCATCAACGTCGACGTCATCCACGCCGAGCGCACGCAGCAGCAGGTATCCCCCCGCGCCCCGTCCCCAGGGGGCACACAACTGCCTCCAGAACCGTGAAACCCAAGGGGACGCTAAAAGACGTGCGAATAGACGTGCATATCGGCACGGGGACAGTCACCGGCTGGGAAACGCCATCAGATTTTGATTTGTCTCCCTCTTCGTTATGCCAGGGATAATGTGAAAATTGTTCAAATTTCCTGGCCGGTGACCCATTTAATATTTTTGTTGTAGTTCAAAATTAAGCGATTACAATGTAAAAAGTGAAGTTGTTGTGTGAACAGTGCTGCAGCTGATTAACTTTACACTTGCTGCAGTGTAAAGTGCTTATTTAATCATGTGGCCCTTGGAACTCGAACCCCTCAGTTTCATGACCTGCTACAAACTGAAATTGAATTCTGCATGGCGACAGTAGTGTGGCTCCATGGTTGCTTTGGTGAGGTGGTTGAAAAGCAGGTTGAGGGGCCTCGTGGGTAAAGGCACTCTCTGGAGTGCAGGTTGAACTGAAGGGTCCCGGGTTCGAGCCTCAATCGTATCACGAGTCGACTGGGATCGGGATTCCCCCGGCACAGCTGGCCTCTCAGTGACACAGCGCCCCCTGCTGCCTGACAGGCGATCAGCGAGGGACACGCCTCCCCACCCAATCAGTGCCGAGCCTCCTGCATGTGGGCGGGTCCCGGATTCTGCCAGCACTTCCTCATTGTCCCCCATTTGCAGTTAGGAGGTTTATAGCTCTGAGCTGAGATGGGGGAAATCCAGTTGACTAAAAGTACAACGAAACCAACAGGCGATTGTGTTTTTTTTTTTTTCCTTAATGAAGCATGTTCTTCATGTCCGTTTCTCTGTATCGTGCCCAGAGAGACAATGTGGTCAGCAGCTTCCGGGCGGGGAAGATCTGGGTGCTGATCTGCACCGCGCTCCTGGCCAGAGGGATCGACTTCAAAGGCGTCAATCTGGTGATCAACTACGACTTCCCTGCCAGCGCGGTGGAGTACATCCACCGGATCGGTGAGCTGTGGTCCCTGTGCCACACCCCCGTCTCTCTCTTACTGTACCATGCCTGCGTTTTTCTTATTCTCGTGTGCCAGTTAAGCTTCCTGTTTAATTCCCTTTTGGGCTTTAATTGAACTTCTTACGACCTTAAAAGGCCTCCTAATCATGGTAGCAGGTAGCTACACAGGTAGCACACCACTGGGTGAGCTGGTTACTCAGATACTCTTTTGTCGTTAAGCCAGCGCGAATGTCTGTCTGAAATAAAGCCACCGATTCCAAGAATGAATCCCTGCTGTCGCATGCTGAGTGCAATAGGAAAATCGGCATAAGACACCTCCATGAGCAAAGAAATCCCTTGCAAGTAACTCGTGTGCCCAAGAAAGATAAGGAGTAAATCTGCAGCAGGGATACGTGTGATCTTAGTTATATATGTCATAATGCAGTCCTGTTGTTGCAATATACAGATTTTGTATTGCGATTACAAGCACAACATGTAGCAGGTGCACACCTAGCAGTACCATGAAGTATTGCTTGTGTATAACACTGCCCTAGGCTAGGACTGCTAGCCTTCATCTGCTCATCTATGGACAGCATGTTGCACTAATGTACTTTTTGGACACTGCATTAATATACTGTGAGCATATTTTGCACACACCTAACTCTATTTTATTTTGTATTGCTGTACTTAATTTTTAGTCCTGTTTTTTGCTTGTCTTGGCCTGGGCTGCTGTAACACCTCAATTTCCCTTCGGGATCAATAAAGTCTTGTCTGTCTATCTAAGCTAGGGTGTGTTACAGACAAATAACAGATGCCAAATACTGGGCTTTATGCCAGAAGGAGATTGGAAGCATCAGTGCTTCATTGTGGCAGGACTGTGAAGTGTTTCACTAATGGGTGACACACTGTTGATGTCCCCTGTCTCCATCTGCAAAATCGCGCGTTGATTTAAAAAAAAATGAAAAACCTTAGTTTTTCATTATCGAGGTGGGGCTGCACACTGGTGGTGGTGGAGGGGATCCCCATTACCTGTAAAGCGCTTTGAGTGGAGTGTCCAGAAAAGCGCTATATAAGTGTAAGGAATTATAAATGAATTATTAAATCTGCGTGCAGGCCGCACTGGGAGAGCAGGACACCGGGGGAGGTCCATCACTTTCTTCACAGAGGATGACAAGCCCATGTTGCGCAGGTAGGCCCCGCCTGCCGACCTCAACAGCAGAGGGCTTCTGAGCTGCCCGAGCACAGCCCGTCTCCTCGAGAGCCAGACACCTTGTGAGCAGCTTTCCGCTGAGGAGTTTCTACCCCGGTTTTTTTTTAGTACTTTTTTCGTTTCTTCTCTCCTCTCATTTTGTGAGACACCCGAGGGGGGCGGCGTGGTGCCCTGCTGGGCTTCAGAAAATCTCCACAGGAAGCGAAACTTGGAGAGCCTTTCAGAACCTGCCCCTCAGGAGCCGATGTGTTTGATGTTTTTTTTTGGTTTTGAAACAAGAAGGCGCCATTAAAATTCAGTCCTTGATGGAAATGGTGGCCCGAACTATGAATCTAAAATCAAAGATTTCCCTGAACGTTTCCCTTCTCTTTGTGATAAAAGACTGACACCCCAGGGTGCATGTGACCCTGAGCACCTTGGGACGCAACAGGCTATGTTTAGATGCACTGTAGGTTTCCTTTAGTTAATTCAACTCTCTGCTCTGCAGCGTTGCCAGTGTTATCAAGCAGGCGGGGTGCCCTGTTCCTGAGTACATGATTGGATTCAAGAAGTTGCACAGGTATGACTGACAGCACAGCACGCCTCAGTGACTTGTCGAGGGCTCAACAAGCAGTGTCCTTGCCTTACACAGCTTATTAGAGCTGCTTTCACTGTCCTGGGCAATGCAGGTTTGCTAGTTGTTTGCTCTTGATTTGAGCTGTGTTGCATTACCAGTTCATTATTATTATTATTATTATTATGTATCATTTTATATAATAATAATAATTGCTTACACTTATATAGCGCTTTTCTAGACACTCCACTCAAAGCGCTTCACAGGTAATGGGGATCCCCTCCACCACCACCAGTGTGGAGCCCCACCTGGATGATGCACCAGTACACTCCCCACACACCAGCTCTCAGTGGGGAGAAGAGCGATGAAGCCAGTTCAGAGATGGGGATTATTAGGAGGTCATGATTGGTAAAGGCCAATGAGAAATCTGGCCAGGACGCCGGGGTTACACCCCTACTCTTTTCGAGAAACGCCCTGGGATTTTTAATGACCACAGAGAGTCAGGACCTCGGTGTTACGTCTCATCCGAAGGACGGGGTCTTTTTACAGTCTAGTGTCCTCCTCACTATACTGGGGCATTAGGACCCACACAGACCACAGGGTGAGCGCCTCCTGCTGGCCCCTCTAATATCTCTTCCAGCAGGAACCTTAGTTGTTCCCAGGAGTCTCCCATCCAGGTACTGACCAGGCTCACACCTGCTTTGCTGCAGCGTGATATGGCTGCTGATGATATCAAGGCCATAACGTATTACAAGGAGAAGTTTGTTTTGGGTGGAGTGGAGGGGAGCACCAGTTGTAGTAATCTTGTCAAAGCCCCCCCCAAAAAAGCCGCCATGATTATCCTAAGGCTCCCCCCAGCCTTGCCTGATGGGATCTCTGGCGGCGGTGGCGAGAGAACGCGCGATTGTGCTGTGCGAGCGAGCTCTGACCTGCGCTCTTTTCACCCCTGCAGCAAGGTGAGGAGGAGGCTGCTGAAGAAGCCACCAAAGAGGGCCACCATCCGCACCGCCCCGCGGTTCCTGCTGAAGAAAGGCCACGGCAAGGGCAAAAGGTAGGGACTTGCCCCTTTACCCCCAGCGCGGGGGTTCCTGTTTCCACCTGCTACCCCAGTACAAGGCAGCAGAGCCGTTTCGGTGAAGCAGATGGGGTCGGAGAGCACAAGGAAGGTTTCCTCAAGCTACGTTTGAGTCAGTATTATACTTGTACAAAAACAGAGCTTGGTTTTCTACATTTGAATATAACCTTGAACTTGAACTTGAACTTGAACTTTATTGCCATATGTAACCGGTACTGGTACAATGGAATTCTTACTTACAGAAAGTCTCTCGATTGTAAAACAAGTGTAAAAAAAACAAAACAAAGTGCAAACAGTGCATCAAGACAATGTACAAACAAACAATAGACAATGTGCAAGTAAACATGCAGACAGTTTGAATGTAAACAATACAGACGTATAAACAATGACTGGAGACGTACAATAAATAAATTACAATGAGGTAGATGGTGATGGTGTAGGTGTGGTCCGAGGGGGATGGCTAAATGTGTTCGCCAGTCTCACTGCTTGTGGATAGAAGCTATTGAAGAATCTAGTGGTAAGTGTCCGTATTACCTTCCAATGCGTTTGAGGTTTTCCCCTTGTACATGCATTGTCTGCTGTAAGGAGCCAGGTACAAAGTGACACCTGCAACGCATGCTTAGAGTCACACAAGTTTGAGCAGAACCAGATTCTTCACAGATGCAGGGGGACAGCTGTTCAGAAAACTCGTTTTTGACTCGAGCTGCGGTTGAAACGAGTCATCTTGGGGAAACGTTTAGCTTGCAGCCGTGCAGAGACATCTGCGTGTGCTGGACAAGAACAACACAGTGGCTGAGGCCTCGGCAGCTCTCTTATTATTCAACATTCCCGTTATCTTGGCAGGAAGTCTGGGAAGACGGATAAGGAGAAGAAGTCAGAGACGGGACAGTGCGCCCCTGGAGAGACAGCGGCCAACTGACACCAGAGCAGAGCACGCCCAGAGGGATGGACACAGACATGCATTCTGAACTGTCCTGCTTCTGCCGAACAGCACAAGTGACTGCAGCTCACTCTACATCCGTGTTGAATTCCAGCTCCCAAACGCTAGGAGGAGCCCGGCTGTCTGTGTCCTACTGGAGTGATCTCCTGACTGCCGGAACACCAGCGTGCCTCTGGCTCAGCTCATGTAGTACCATTGCAGTCAAGTGTCTGACCAAATGCTGAATTTGCTGCTTTCTAACTTGGAGGGGTTAGAAATCTGGATTCATGTTATGTCATGTTGATCATCAATTCCTCTGTAGACTAAAGATTCTCCTACATTTGTATTTCATTCATTTGTTTATACAGTAAATCAACTATTTATTTTTGTTGTCTGGACAATAAACGTTTAAAAAATCGATTCCTTGCAAATACACGGTATATTAATGTGATTTCACTTTTCACAGTGTGATGGGGGCAATGCCAAGGGCTATCAGTCTTGAGGCTAAACATGTTCTAATGTATTCTCTTCTGTAAGGGTTCTGCAGTATCTGATTACAAGAACCTAAAGACCCTCTCTTATCGTATTACAAGAGTTGCTAGTGTTCCTGAAGAGGTGTTCATTTCAAAACCGGAAAATGCAAAGATGGGTAAAATTCGCCTTTTGAACGGCTGATGCTGCTGAAATAAAAAAGGAACTTGAAGAGATCCGTCAATAGCACTTGAAATAAACATGATCTCATTTTGATAGCACTGTAATCGTGACTCGGCACCTGTTACTCGAAGAGAATAAGATTGAATGGTTTACTAGCCTCGGATGTGTAAAGAGTATATTGTTAGCTGTGGACATCTAACAAATTTTATTTTAAAATTTAGTATGAAAATATGGCCTGTGGCTCTGCAGCGATCAGAACAACGAGCGTCAACCCATTTAAAGCACCTGAGTTCGACAGCAGGTGACCCGGAAGTGCTTGTCCGTGTGTTCTCAGCTGACGCCTCCTAGCTCTGTGTTTTTAAGATGGCGCTGCGGCCGGGAGCAGGGGGTGGCGGCAGGTACGGCTTTTCCCAGTAAATTATCTACTTCTCTGCGTTGTATGTCTCCGGTAGAAACGTTTTTGGTTTCTGAAAGTGTCCGGGTTTGTCTTATTTGAAAGCGAGAGCAGGGCGTGGTCTGTTGTCGCCCGTCGCCTGGTGTTGTAACGCTAGTGAAACGCAGGACTGAATGAGCTGGCTGAATTAATTATTAAAGTGTAAAAATGTAGTTTTAACTCGAATTCCGGAATGTTTTCGGCTTATTTCTTTTTGTTTGAATGTGAGGTAAAACGTAAGTGGAATGCTTTAGCCCAACTGTTACGTTGTATGAGAGTTTCGTTAATTTGGTGTCAGCAGCTGGCTCTGAATTTAAATACGGTTTATTAGAAATACCTGGGTATATACATAAGTCACTCTGTTTGGCGACTGAAATAAACACTCGGTCGTTTTCGACTCGTATGAAATGGATGTGTGGTTTGTTTGTCTCATGCGTGTTTTTGTAATTTCGTGTAAACAGTGCGGGGAGATGGCACAGTGATGTGCATGGTATTTGTAGTCCGTTGTCACTTCTCCCTCTTCAGTCGGCACAGACTATCAGGAGTTATTTCACCGTGTATGTGATTGTTTTTCTGTAATGGACGTATTTGCTTGGTGGCAGGTACTGCAGATGAGGTCATCAGTCTCAGGCATTCTCAGTAGATCACGCACCCCGTGATTGGGCGACACGATAAGATGCACTAAAAATGGTACAGAAGTTACGTAGCCGTATTACTTCCGAATATTCATTGAACCTTTGCTTTTGTTTTTAGGAGGCTTCAGCTCTCTGTGAGAGATAGAAGAGATGGATGTTTACAGTATATGTAAATATTTTATGATATGCCTCTATTGTAAATGTCTGTAGATTTTATTTTACTTTTATTTTTTTGTAATTTTTATTTGCTTTGGCAACACTTATTGTACCTATCGGCCATGCTAATAAAGCACCTTGAATTGAATTGATAAGTCTATCTCTAATATTAATCTGGATGACCTGTAACAGCTGTTGAACTTGTTTGTTTCTGGTGTATGAAACTGATTTAGACAGCTCTTGATACAGCTCTTGGGAGGCATTTTTGCTCAGCTAGATGTGGCAACGCCTCGATTGTCTTCTTAGAAATCCGTCCTTTATGCCTTCAGTTTTCATGTGGAAATGCACAGTTAAGGGGCCACCACTGACAGATGTATAGGAGGTGGTATATGAAAACATTATGGAGCAAAACAGGCCAGAAAGAAACTTGTCAAAATTATTTCTGCTTGTTTTATTCAGCGATAAAGGTTATTACATTTACCTAATATTACATTTAACACATTCCTGCACAGTTATGGTCGCTGTATTTGTTATACAGTCCCATAAAAATACTGTTTAGTTAGGAAATAGTTGGCAGTAGATAAGTATATCCTGTTTATATCCCTTGTTTCCAGAAACAATAAAGGATATTGTATTTAGCCAAAATTGCAATACAGAATTTTGTATTTTTTTTAAATGCACAGATAGGCCTGTGGTGACAGGTGGTGCAGATGTGTCTACGGTATATTTATGTGAAACAATGCATGAATGGATTTCAAGTGCGGCTTGTGAAAAAATCATCTTGATCTCTGCCTTCATGTTGTTTATTGAACACTATGAATAAGAGTTTTTGAGTGGCCTCAATGAGACTGGAGGCAGTTTATATTTCCCAGGAAGAATAGCAGTTTACCTGCAGAGAAGAAGGCAAATAGATAGTAAATGCAGAGACAGGCACTCTGACAGCCCTCCTTGATAAATGGTGAAAGCTGCCGTTGTTGTTGTGTTAGCATTACAGGCCATGATATGCCTGCTGTTCTGAGACTTCACTCTTGCTTGGAAACATAAAGTACTTAGTACATAGTACAGATTACATTTAAAATAAGTGATCAAATAAGAGTTCTAAACTAAAAATGGAGGAAAAAAACATCAAACTGCTTTGCAACATCTGAAAAGCACAGGATTTCCTCTGTAGCAAATAAAGAATTTTATCCCATCAGATACCTCAGTTGTTAATCGTTTCAAATATTATGATGTGTGGGTCTAGTTCATACTGTAGTCAGAGCACAGAAGCGTTCATGATTTTTTCATCAGCTATGTATTGGCCCTGCTGAGCAAGTTTAAATAATGCATGCCTAGCAGATGATGGTCTCCCGAGCTGGTAATTTCAATACTGTAGCGCAAGGTCAGTTTGCGATATTTTCTAGGATGTTCTGCGTGCCGTGCTTTAAGTTAATCTGCTCTGTCATCCAAACTTGGCACCCCCCCCACAGTCAAAGAATGTGCCTTTCACGATGTTTGCCCTCTGCAGGAATCCTGGAAACGGCCGAGCGGCTTCGTAATGGAGCGATCGACGCTCCGCCTTCCCAGGGAGTCTGCAGTGTGCTGCTGTAGAGGCCGATGTGCACAGGCCACCTGTAGAGCAAGGCCACTGCTGAAGCCAAACAACAAGCACTTGCAGAACAGTTGCCAGTCCTGGTGTTTTACTACGTGTCCTAAAAGTCTGAAGATGCAAATTTGAGGAATTAAATTTAGGTTATTCCCGGTGCATCTTAAAAGCCCTTCTATTGAATCTCTCCAATTAATTTCAGAATAAGGCAACTGTTACAGAAAGCGTTGTATGCTCATCTCATCTTATAGCCATTTGTCTCATAAGTAGCTGTTTGTGTCTTAGTACAATAAGTGTCAAATGACGAGGAGAATTAGCCCTTGTTAGAATTCAAGCAGTGCTTTCTACGTTGACTACTTGTAGAGACTAGTCTGAGGGATACTATATGGATCTTCTGCATCTTGCACAACTAGATGTCTTGCCTTTCATCGTTATTCTGCGTCATAAAACGTTGTGAACTCCTGCTATTGCTGATGTAGTGTGACTGATATAATGGTCAGTTTGAGCTTGTGCTTTTTTCAGCCTGCTGTAGGTTTGGATGTGAATCATTCCAATTACACATCCACATTTACTGCTGCTGCAATGTTAAACTGTGGCAGTGAATGACTGGAGTTTTAAGCAGAATGTACTTGAGCTTGTAAAGTCTGTATTTTACTGGTAGAAGCTGTAAAACACTGGATATGTATGATCCAGTTTAACAGTTGTTTATGTTCTTCCAAATGTTGATATGAAAGGGTTATCGTTGTGGGATTCATTCCTTACTAAGAGCAGCGGGCTCTACTGTGCGTGAGCCTACTTGATCATTCAGCACCTCGTGTCTATCTGGACATATCGAACAATTTTTATCCCACTGTAAAGTCAATGATTTAAACACAGTTTTCTGTATTAAAAACACAGTGCATAATAATACACGCATGGAGGGTGTCCATTCCTGGAGAAATTGTTTTTTTCTATTTAACCTCAGGTTGAATTTGAGCGTTTTAGGTGCCTAACCTAATACGTTAGATGGAGTAGCCGATAAACACTTCAGTTTTATAGATCCATTTTAGGTGTTGTTTGGTATGGATTATAATCTGGAGATCTGTATTATGTAAATTGATTTAGACTTATAGAGTAAACTGCATACTGTATATGGATATACTGTAGCGGCTACTGGCTTATATAAGAAGGAGTTATTTTCCTGTCAAACCACAGGACATGCACATTGCTTTCCCTCTGGGGCTTGTTTGCCGAATGTATTCTCCGCAGGATGAGGATGTGCTAGGAATACTGTCAAAAATTTTGGCCTGCATGTTTTTAGCTTGTTTTTAAATAAGCCATGAGCTGTCAACAGGAGTTTGAGGCTCATATGCTGTGCTGCTGTTGATAGTCTTGCACTGGGAGTCTGAAGTTGAGAATGCAGCTCTGATGTTTTTATAGGGTCTTTGCCGACAGTGTAATGCATTTATTAACTGACTTTGAAAGGAATAGATCTCAGTCTATATATATATAAGACTGGGTTAGTATCATGTAAAAAATGTGGCATGGTGTCTGACAGTTGTGATGTTTTATGCCAGAAATGGTCAAGTTACCTGGTGGTTTTTCAGCCACCTGTAACATTTCTCAGTTTTGGTTGGACTTGAGCAAAGTAAAAACTGTTAAAACATTGTGTTGTACAGTATGTTCGAGCATAGACTTAGGAGGAACAGTTCTTTGATGCATTGGAACCCTAGCTTTAAAAACTGATTTTCAACTGCTTAAGCAACTTGTTAATGTTGCATAGTTTACCTGCATCCCACATTTAAAACTGAGAGTATCTTTGCATCCTTAAGTGTTTGTTAAATCACATCACACTTTAGTATGACATTCAAAAACTTTTCCAACATCAGATCTTGCTCTGTGCATAATATGCTACCCACAGGTTTTACAGCACCTAAGGGTCTTTCAATCTGTGATGTGCACATAACATTTCCACTGAAGGTGATTCTTTTACAGGCATCATCAATAATTGAAGCTCTTCTCGAAAGAGATGGCAGAACCCTGTGAATGTTTAATGCTCAGGGCTTTGTGTGTTGTGTTTTTTTAATAGGATGCATGTGTCTTTGCTCATCTTTTTTTCAGAAAGGAGCTTTCATTACAAGAGATGCAGTTTGGTTTAGACAGAACATAGGCTAGCTGGAATTAAACTGCTTTTTAATTAAGGTACTGTGGAGTGCCTTTAAACATCCTGATCAAGACACAGCCCTAGTGCTTTGACTAGGACTGAGACAGTTCAGTTTATTTGTCATGTGCACAAGTGCAATGAAATGCTTTTCATATTTTCATATGCTTCAATATAAAGACATTAAAGGAATCACCAAAAACATAAACACAGAGCAGCAGCAGCAACAACAAATTAAATAACATACAACGTAAAAAACCCCATCAGTGTGAGCCAGTGGTAGGGGTAGAGTTCAGTAATCTGAAGAAACTCTCTCTGATTCTGGAAGTTTGTTCCTTTATGCTCCTTACCAGAGGGAAGGGGGGAGAAAAGTGAAAAATCAGCGTGACTGGTATCCTTAACCATGCTTCCAGCCTTTCTAAGACAGCGAGTAGTAAAAAACAGAGAGGAGCTGTACTCCAATGAGGCTTCAGTTAACATAGAAAATAAATTCTTATACTGTTATGAGAGAAGTGTTTTTAATATTACACAGAAAAGTCAGGTTTAATTTTTAGACTTGGATATATGCATTTTTATTTCTGTGTGAGATACAGCCTCTTATCTGTATGCATTTTTGGATTTTGTAGCTGGATCACTGTATGTGCAGAGGTGTTTGCTAGGGGTGTTGTTTACAATCTGTGAGTCCCAGCTAATGCTACAGTTATAAACCCCATAAGCATTAAAAACCATAACATTCACGGCAAAGCACTGAGCTGGGACGGCTCCAAGTCCAAGGACAAAAAAGACTATTATGTTACATTGTGCTAAGAGATTTGCTTCTGAAACTGTTGCGTTATTTTTACTTGGCCATTGGGGGACAGTTAAAATAAGGGTCAGAGACCGAAAGAGCTCGGCTCATTCCCAAAGGCACAGGCAGTAGAGCCATTAACAGATTAGGCTTAATTCCTCCTTGAGGCCAGGAAATATTTTGTGTATGCTTTTGTTGTCTTGTGAGTTTGGTTCAATGTAATCACAGGCTGGCTTCACTGTGAGGGAAGTTTCAGTTGTTTATTCCTCATACAGCATTTTGACAGATGCAGTATTATATGGAAGGGTTTTGGAGTCTTAGTGGAGATTTCGGTTTAAAGCTCTTGCTAGAGACAAGGTGGTTTTATGATTTGTTTTTCTGGGTTGCCCATATCCAAATCTCTTTCCTAGTGTCCTTCACTATATTATAATAATAAACTTTATTTTATATAGTGCCTTTAAAGGTGGCTTCTCAAAGCGCTTTCCAGAATGACAACACCATTAAAAAAAAGAATACACAAGATAAAACACAATTACAATACACAGAGGAGACCGTGGATGGTGGTACTAAGTAAAGTAGAAGCAGAGGGGTAAAGAATGGAACCAGTTCAGTAAAGGCTCTTCTAAAGAAGAAGGTTTTGAGTCTGGATTTGAAGGAGTTTAGAGAAGGTGACTCTCTGATATCCTTGGGGAGAGAGTTCCAGAGCTTGGGGGCATAACAGGAGTAGGCCCTGTCACCCATACAATGTAGACGGGCTATATCGCCATTATTTTATGAGCAGGCATTGCACTAAGCTTGATCCTCTGAGATCATACTCACTACAGGGACATTTTTGTATGTACAGCAGCCTGTGTGCTTCCTTGTGTCTAAACGTCTTTTCCGTTGTGTAGGCTGAAAATGGGCCAACCTTGAGTGTTTAAATGTTCAAATCTGATGACCTGCTATCTTACTTTTGTTTTTTTAAATATATCATATGCCGTATTAACCAGGTTTTCAAAGTCTGCAGTTTTTTGCTTTTAACCCTGGAGCTTTCTGTACACTGCTTCCTTCGCTGCACCTAAATCATTTGGTCACATAAAAGAGATTGGGAGGTTTTCTGAACCCTCTGAGAGCCCTCCCTTGCAACTGCTCAGTCATTGCTTGTCCCTGCATCAGCTGTGTCCCAAGCCATGAGGACGCTGTGTGTCAGCCAGGCTTCAGGCAGAAGAGCAGTGCTGAGTCACTGGCGCTACAGATGCCTGGATGATTAATGCTGTTTGAATGGAGGGGGCCAGGCCAATGCAGAAGACCAAGAGGAGCTCTCCTGCCTCTCTGATCTGCAGATCTTTTTTCTCACAGCTCTCAGTCTCTCGTTCTACCCAAGCAGCAGCCCTTTCCTCAGGGAGACTAGTTTGACCAAAGCAAAACAGTATAAAATAAAATGGAGCAGTCATAATGTGGATTCCAAGATAGGAAGACTTTTGCTGTTCTTGGTATTTTTTCAGGCGGTTCTTTGGCTATGATACAGTAGTGGGCCCCTGGCAGTATGTTGAATTTGATTGGAATTTAATTTGTCATGTGTATTTGATCAATAAATGATCAAAATTTTAGTGAGAAAATGCTGTTGCTGCAGCATATCAGATGCTTGCTCCGAGTGCAATATCGCCCTCCCTTAAAAACTGAGTACTGAAGGAGAAACGCTAGGGAAAACACAATTTCATTTATGCAGAGAAGCAGATGTAATGCAAAGCGAATGTTTTAAATGTTTGGGGCTGTGTGGGGTTAGTGTATTTGTCATTTTCAGTGCATACAGTTATTTTTTTCTTCATTTATCACACCAGCCTATTCTTTAGCTGGCTCCGGTGAGTAACCCTGAATATTTCTTAGAGAGTGAATCTTAGTTTTTTCATGGTTTTCCTGTTTAAATTCAGGAAGGACGCTCCTTCCTATGTGAACACTTGGCACACTGCATCATTTATTTATTGGCAGTGGAAGAGCAAGCGGGGGGACTCGTGTGAGTCTCGGGGTATTGATCGTGGGGCTTGCTGCTGTGTGGCCCCCGACGCTGGCAGGGAAAGGTGTTCGTTAATAAAACGGTGTGTGGCACCTCTGGGAGTAATTATGCTAATGTTTTGTTTCCTTGTGTTTTCCAGCTTCATGTATCCTGTCGGTGGAGGACTCGGGCCTCAGCAAGGTGAGTTTACATTCCTGGTAGCAACAGTTTAGCAGTGACATAAATTAGCAGCATTGCCAAATTTCATGCCATTTCTTTTTTTTATATAGGTAGCAGTAGTAACAAAGCCTGGGGTCTCAGCCGTGCCTATTAAACCAAATAGGGTTTACATGGTAAAGAGGCATTCAAGCATTCAAAACTTTGCTTTCAGAGTTGTTGTTTTTTCAGTTTATCTGTTTATTTTGGTTAGGCTGTGGATTCTTCCTGTAGGCACATTATTGTGCGCCGTCACTGCATATCTGAGCTCATGCTCTTGTTAGAGGCTTGCAGGAATAAAGTGCCATTGATGCATGAAGGCAGGCTTCTCCTGAGGGAGAGCTCTGTGCAGACTGGCAGCCGGAGTTATTCTGATGGCGGTTTGCAGGAGCTGTGAAGGCACGCCGACCGCATGAACCGGGCAGGACGGGTCTTTGCGTTGGTGCCGAGAGGATGCTTTAACTACAGTTCGCTCACGATAAAAAAAAAAAAAAATCATTTTCACCTGTGTGAATTATCTCTGGTTTATACTACAGTTTTAGACCACCGAAGGACATTTTACTGCTAGGATGCCATGATGCATCCATCTATTTTCTGACCACTTCGTCCAGCTGCAGGGGAGCCAGGGCCTATCCCAGCAAGCAACGGGAGCAAGGCAGGATACCCCCTGGACGGGACACCAGTCCATCACAGGGCAGACAGCCACAGGCATGCACATACTCCCACTAGGATCTGTTGTCCCAGAAGCCAATTATCCTTCCAGTAAGCCCTAGGACTGTGGGAGAAAACTAGCACACTGAGCAAATCCAGGGGGACATTGGGAGCACATACCCCTATAGCAGATAGCACCCCAGGTCTGGAATTGAACCCAGAGCCTGAGTGCTGCACAGCAGCAATGCTAACAACTGTGCCACCGTGCTGCCCAGGATACCATGAAGATTGTGAATTACCCTGTGAAAGTAAAAGGTTAATTTATTTACTGAGGAGGGAGTGTTGTGAATGTGCATGAAAGGAAGTAGGAATGTGTGCCATTACCTGTTTTAATAGGCAGGTGGTGGCACTTCAGCATTACCCAGAACGACCTAACCTTCTCCAGATTGTTCTGGTGCTGTACACCTCCATCCAGACCTTATCATCGTAATTAATCTTAACTTTATCCTAGTAATCATCTTGGGCCTTGTAGTGCCAGTCCAACCTTTCAAAAGAAATTGAGTGAACATTCTTCTTCCTGAATAGGCCTCTGAACCAGCGAGCGCCATGTGACGTCTCTCGCAGAGCCGTATCTCGAATGTGTGTGCTTACTGAAGGGATAAGCAGTTATTCCAAGGGAAATTACTTTCCCCTGCGCGTAGCTCCAGGAGCTGTCCAGACGGAGTCGGACTCCAGCTCCAACAGTTGGAGATTTATTGTCTTGGAAATACTCTGAATCTGTTGATTTAGAGAATTTATTGTGAACATCACAATATGTAACATGAAGAATTTTCTGTGATGTTGCTCTAGATTTTGTCTTTAATAATTATTTATTAAGCTTAATTCGATGAAGAGAGCTCCACAGCAGAAAAACTGAGACTATTTTTCTCTGCTTTTTTCAATGTGGAATTAACCTCTGCTTATACCTCTGCAGTTTACATACTGACCCAGCTCCATGCTCTTACCTCATTTAAGTTTTAATTAAGCTAGCTTTTATTTTAATCTAAAGAGAAGGGGGAGATTTAAGGCAATTAACCTGCTGCCTGATCAAGACTATAAACAATACCTCCATGTCGTTTTTAAACAGCGGTGCAATAAATCTACATAAAATGATAAGGTACACAACAATTCATCTCAATTATTAGAGTGACACATTCATATTTTAATGTTGCCCTTAACTCCAAAGCAATCAATGTGGAAGTTCAGGATTTTCTTTGATGAATATTGGTGTTTAATGACCAGCTGTTCTCATTTCTTGCCATGGATCAGACCAAGTGAACAGCTCTAACATCAATCAGGAGCGTTAACTGCGAATTAGGAAGAATATGCCATTCTTAACAAGCTAGTCAAAGCTTTTTTATGCTGGTTACCACAGAAAACCAGCAGCACCAAAATATTTACATTAAATATGTACTTTAACTTTCCTAAAGATTTGCCGTGCAGTACTGAGACAATTGTGCTTATTTTTTGTGCCATTTCTTTCCCTTTTAAACCACCTGTTCCTGCAATCAGAGGCTGAGGATGTTGCACTTGTTCACACAGGAGCCTCTCAGATTAAATCACAATCTGTCAGGGGAGCAGCCCCATTAGAAAAGGAGACAAAACCTTTGGGCCCATCTAGCTGGGTAGTAGCCGACTGAGCTAAAGATCTTATCCAGCCATTTCCTGAAATTAGCCAAGGCATCGGCTTCAACAACACGGCTGGATAGCTTGCTCCGCGCTCTTCCGTTTCCAGTCCTTTGGGTAAACCGTTTCTCCTGTTCTCGGTTTTAAATGCACTTCCATGTAGTTTCTGCATGTATCCCCCAGCCAGAGTGCGCCAGTACACTCGCCACACACCAGCTCTCAGTGGGGAGGAGAACAGAGAGATGTAGCCAGTTCAGAGATGGGGATTATTAGGAGGCCATGACTGGTAAAGTCCGTGGGGAAATGTGGCCAGGACACCCTTACTCTTTTCGAGAAACGCCCTGGGATTTTTAATGACCATAGAGAGTCAGGACCTCGGTGTTACGTCTCATCCGAAGGACGGCGTCTTTTTACAGTATAGTGTCCCCGTCACTATACTGGGGCATTAGGACCCACACAGGCCGCAGGGTGAGCGCCCCCTGCTGGCCCCACTAACACCTCTTCCAGCAGCAACCTTAGTTTTTTCCCAGGAGGTCTCCTATCCTGGTACTGACCAGGCTCACACCTGCTTAGCTTCAGTGGGATGCTAATTGTGAATTGCAGGTTGATATGGCGATATTTGAAGCCAGTATAGAGCTGACTCATGTCGTTACAAGCTCGCTTGGGCTGAAATCCTGTAGTCACATCAGCCCTCCAGGACCATGATTGTGGCTCCCTGGATGGAAACATGAGCAGAGGTGTTGATGACGTGAAAAGGCATGTGAAATACGAGAACCGACATTGGAGAAATAAAGTCCATGGGCCCTGAAAGCACTTGCTGTTTTCCACCTGAGACTGTCCGACCGTGGGATTGCAGAAAGTCAGTTTAGAGTAAAGGAAAGGGAACATGCTCACTCATTGTACAAGCCACCTCTTACAGCCATTTACAGAGCTGAATTTTTAGGCACTAATTAAAACCCTGTGCTGCACTGATGCTCTTGTCTTGTTAGTGCTGAGATAATTAGAGGGAATCAAGGGATCTTCGAGCAGGCTGTGCATTTTGCTTTTGCTGCCTTTTTTTCCTCCCTCAGTTAAATATTGTAATCTGAGCCTTATGGAACAGTCACAGCATCTCCTAGACTGAGTTTTCAGAGTGGCGTGCACAAGGCCTTCTTTCCTTAAAACTGCAACTTTATTTTGGAGTTTGATCTAATTGGAAGATTGATTGCAAAAAAAGAGGATAGATTCACAACACATCAGAATGAAATGAAAACATTGTTCTTCTTTTGTCAATTATACAAGGGAGCCATAGTCCAGCATGTCTAATAGGGTGCTTTTAAATCTGCGATTTGTATAGGTGTTTTTGTAACTGGGTTCAGTGCACTGAGTGAGTTACAGAAGTGATGTGACCCTCGTCTGAAACTAGCCCTTGTAGTGGACCTGGTCCTACAGTAAGGCAGAGTTATCTGTTGTCTTGGGAGTGGTGTTGTGCATGCTCAGAGTCCGCAAACGACAGGGGTAGGATCAGGTGACCTTGTCAGACATTTGCGTGATCATTGCAATAAGAAAATTAATTTTTTAAATCAGAAATGTCTAGCTGTGCACCTTGAGTCCCACAGGTGGGCTGGTATCTTCCTTCCAGATCTCTTAACTAATTGACAGAACAGATCGTGAGTGTAAGATGTCAAAACAAAATTGTCCCAAATGCTTATAAACTGATCAATTAAGGGTGACCTATAAGAGTTGCTGGATTGTAGCTCCAAAGGGAACAAGCTGGACCAACCCTGCTCTTTACTTGGCAGATTAAACACCTTTAATGTGTTTTAAAATTAATTTCTGGGGTGGGATATTGGGTGTTATTTGTCAGGTGTCATTTAAAACAACATCCTTTTGGTGTTTCAGGTATGGTGCCCATGCAGCCTCAGCAGCAACAGGGGTTCCCCATGGTACAAGTCATGCAGCCCAACATGCAGGGCATGATGGGAATGAACTTCGGGGCACAGTTGCCTCCTGGATCCATGCCCATTCAGGTTTGTGCTTTTCTCTGTGTGATCCTTAACCTACCGTCCCCAGCACAGGTGGAGAGAAGAAGTCTCCGGGAGTCCTGAACATAAATGCTGTGTAGAGTTCCCACTGAATTAAGAATAGGCTCTACCACAGAGTCTCCCCGTGCTCTGTGGCCTCTCGTGAGGAAGCTGTGCACCCCTGCAGGAGCTGTGGCAGTAACACGGCTGTGGTGGTTGTTGTGGCAGGGTGGCATGGCCATGGGACCCATGCAGCCGCCCGGGATGCAGTTCATGGCGCAGCCGCAGTTCATGGGCATGAGAGGGCCGGGACCCCAGTACACTGCAGACATGCAGAAGCAGATCGCAGAAGAGCACCAGTAAGCAAACCTTTCTCTTCTGCTTTTTCCCCCCCATATTTCAATTAAACATTAGAATCACCTCTGCTGAGTTTAGTATTGGCATCAAACTGGCTGGGTAGCTTGCAGCAGAGACTGATTGCTCTTAACATAAAAATGTCCATCTTTTGTCCATCTTTAATGCATCTTTTTCTAATTTCTGCGTGTGATATGCTCCCGTCTCTGTATGACGTTCTGTATGGTGCAGGAAGCAAACATTCATCTTCTCTGATCTTTTTCTAGGACAGTGATTTTTCTCGTTGCAGCTCGATAGTGTTTGCATATTCATTAGACAGTAAATTAATTAATTAATATGAGTCGGGGTTGGCTGTCTCTGCTGTGAAGGCAGTCAGGTACATCCTAGCATAAGCGCCCCACTTCCCTGCAGGAAGCGCCTGGAGCAGCAGCAGAAGATGCTGGAGGAGGACAGGAAACGGAGGCAGTTTGAGGAGCAGAAGCAGAAGCTGCGCCTGCTGAGCAGCGTCAAGCCCAAGGTATGGTGCGCGCCAGGTGCCCCACAGGGCACCCCGTCCGTTCGCAGCGGTCACCTCGCAGTCACGGTGAGATCACCACAGCGTGGCCTGTTGTCCTTTTGTGCAGATGGGAGAGAAAAGCAGGGACGATGCACTGGAAGCCATTAAGGGGAACCTGGACGGCTTCAGCCGGGATGCCAAGATGCACCCCACGCCTTCCTCGCACCCCAAGAAGCCAGGTACCTTACAATATCCGTTTTCTACACACCAGCTCCTTGAAATAAACAAACTCACCTTTACTGTTTCATGGCTGAATGTGGAGTAGGTCTTGGCGATCGACCCAGTGCTGTCTGTCTTCTGATGAGGTGTTGCAAACTTGGGATTAATTGGATAGAGTGCATTTATCTCGTATGCACCTAGATCCTTCAGAAACCTATTTTAAAAGTGCCGGCATTTATAGAACTTGAGGTTATTAATGGGAATTTTATCCACCAGCAAATCTCCAGGCTGCTCTTCTGGATGCCAAGTGTGATTCCCACACGTCACCTCTCCTTATTTTCTGTGGTTTCCGCTGACTGGATTAATTTTACCCCTCTTCTTGTCTCGTATTCCGGCCGTTTTGCTTTTTTTTAAACACTTGCTGGAGTGGTTTGCACGGTAAATGCATAGTAGTCAAGATCTGCCTCTTCAGGTCTTTCACAGATCAGTTTACCGGGTGCCGGTTTTTCTTTTTACTTTGCTTCACTTTTAAGACAGTAGAAAGGTACTTAATTGTCACTTATTTTCCATTCTCATTGTAGTTGTATGTGTATATATGTGTGTGTGGTGCCATTATCATGATTTCTTCATTTTTGCAGAATCATCGCCATCCCACTCTTCTGTCTCTTCCCTCTCCCTCCCTTCTGCCTTCCCCGAAGACGACGACGATTTTAGTGACTTTATGCAGGGCCCGGCTGAGCCCTCTGCGTCCTTCCCTTCCTCTTTCCCCCTCGTCCTCCCCTCGTCCCCATCCCTCCGGGCAGGAGTGGGGCGCCCACCCTTGGATCAGGCCGCAGGGCACCCCACCTCCAGCCCCCCCCCTCAGTCTGTCCTTCACTCTGTGCCAGTCACGTCAGTCACCCAACGCTCTACTGTAACTCCTCCGAGCTCCCAATCTTCTTCTTTCAAAGGTAATTCTTGAATATTATTTTACTTACCAGCCCTCCAAAAAACTTCCAAATGCTCCAAATACAAACCTCATGGTGCATTGTGTTTTCTGCTGAGGCAGGGAGCCAATGAGTGGTTTATGCATAGAAAAGTATTAGTATATTTGATGACCTGGCGAGGAAAGATGCGTCTCTCATGCTCATTTCCATTGTAAGTGCCTGATGTATTACACCTGCCTTCAGACGTCAATAATGAATGATTGCGTGCCACAGGCAAAAGAGGAGGGCGATCTGCAGCAGGGAGGAAGAAAATGCAAGCCAGAGATGAAACTATTATTTTCTGTGTTCTTGTTTGGAGTTTTAATTATTTTTCTCTCTGCAACCCCTTCAGTTGGGATTCACTGGTTGTTAAATAACAGCCTGATGTTTGTGAGCTCATTACCAAACATTCCAAACATTGCATCCCGCCCTCTCCCCTGAAACCCACAGGATTGGAGCCTTCTGTCACTTTCCATGCTTTGGGTCCCACAAGTGTGCTCCGATGAGCTGGCATCAGTTGGATTTGTGATCCAGCCCTCTCTGATTGCTCACACAGCAAACAAGATTTCTGGCAAATCACAGGGTTTCAGGTGTCTGCCCAGTTCAGGTAGCACAGGTCATGCTCACACTCACATTGTGGTACAGCGCAGTCATGAACCAGTGATGTCTGGACTGCAGGGCTTACACTGCACTCCCAGCACATCGCTTTAGTGCCTGAGTCAAAACTATACCATTACGATCTCAGTGGAACTTTTTTCCATTCTGTTCAGGGACCTGCATCCACTTTTCACCAGAGTAAGAAAGTATTTTTACTGTTTAAGACTGCGTTTCTGTAACGTGTTTAATTGTAATACTTCCTAGTGTTACTTTTTTGTCAAAAGAAAAAACACTAAAAATGCCTTGTGCAGTAACACAATACATGGCAGGTACACCTGTTCTTGCTGTAGGGGGCCAGGATATTCAACAAAACTCCCTGTTCTAACAAGAAGGAAGTTCTTACTGGAGTCCTGGAGAGGTTTTTCAGATTCTCTGTGTTGGAAGCATTGCTACTTTGATCAGGTCTTGATTAATTGGGAAATTAGTTAATTAACAGTGTAAGTCCAACAGTTGTGTCCTTCCCTTCAGGCCCTTCCTTGGAAGAAAAGCTCTTTTCCTCCTGCGATTTATCCTCAGACAGCCGAGCCCAGGTTAACTTTAAGTCCCGCCAGCCCTTGGCGGAGATGAGCCCTAGAGTTCAGGTCTCGGCCCAGTTTCAGCCCAGCGCGAGAGCCCGCAACTGGGGCGTCGCCGACAGCAACCTGAGTTCCGCTTTCGCCACGGAAACGCCTTCCCAGCCGCCACACTCTCCGCCACCGCCGGCTCCCAAGGTAGCTGTAAGCCACGCCCCTCCGCCGGCGCATGAGAGCGGTGAGACACGACTTTGTGAAATGCTCTCTTTGATTAACAGCCACGTTCTGGGACAGTCCTCTGTATTAACACAAGTGCTCCGCGTCGCAGGGTTTCCTTTCGCGCGCCGCCCTTTTCTGAGCTCTCCTTTTTTATCAATGATCGATCAGCTGAGCGATGATTGAGGATTCTTCTGTTTTCAGAGAAAATTTTGTTGCCTTTTTCCCCAATAGGTCATTGTTAAAAAAAACGTTTTCGGGGCTCTGTATTATTGCTTCCTTCTTTTAACAATGCAAGCAAATTGAAATAACCTCTTACTGATGCTTTGTTTCTGCATAACCCTATCTGTGCTGTGATTCTGTTTTGGCATATGACTGGGAATATGAATAGGATTTTCACATGAACAGGTATTGAGGTATTCCAGCTTTGTGCCCCATTTGAAGAAATGCGGGGGCCTCAGATTCATCTGTAAAATCAAATATGGTGGAAGTTTTGTTATTCTCTTTCTCATTCTGTTGGGATTATTAGAGTATGTGGCTGCATTGATCTTCAGGCAAAGTATTGGCTGCCTAGGGATTAGCCACACATTAATTCTGGTGTGAGGCACCATTGTAGAAACCAAGGTTTCTCTTCCTGATAGCTGTGATAATCTTGTGATGGTCATAGTCCTGTTTCTGGGCACAAACGCTACTGCTGAAACCATGTGAGAGTGAGAGAGGAAAGCAAAATGGAAACTTGCTGAAATTTCACTTACATGCTGAATTACTTTGACAAAGGGTGAAAAACCAGTTTTACTGCTGTGATATAATTGAATTGAATGGTACCTTTTATTTTTGTAATGGTTATTTAATTTGTTGGTTTAAGCCTTTTTCCCCATCTGTAATCACAATTGCAGCATGCACCATATATTCTACTGACAGTATTATTTTGCATGCTTTCTCCAGGCTATGTGCATGTCAGTAACATCTCCTACTTCAGTTGAAGAAATGCATTGAGGTGGAGGCACTGCAGTATGTTTTATGTGTCAACACTTGGATTATGAGATGATGCTTTTGCAGCATTTAAGAAATGTTTCCCATTTGCTCTGCCTGTTGCATACAGAAGATCCCCTTGTCTCAACAAAGCTGTCATACAGGACTCCTTTAGCAGCACTTGTCTGCACTTGTAACACTTCTGCCAAATTCAGCTCTTCTGTTGTCTGCTTCAGTTATACTGGGAGGGTGCTGGGATTCACTCACCCATTCCAGAGGGTCTGTATGACAAATCGTGGATGTTGACTCTTGATTTTTTTTGCATGCTGCCCTTAATCGATTGTGTTTTGTTTTCATTCTCTGCTGTTGTGTCAGGCTATATAAGATCTTAGCACTCAGGTGTGCAAGTAGCAGTTATTTGATTATCAGGACAGTTGCCTTGGAGCCTCGGGCCTGTTAAGCAATTCCTGACAGGAGCTATCAAAGCCCAGAGCAACAGGTGGCATTTGTATTGATTGCCACCTGTGGGATCCAGTCATCCATGAGCATTAACTGTGCATCTGTCAGTAGATGTTTGTCCTTGTTTCACAAAGTCCCATTTCATTATGAAATTAATAAAAAAGCTGTTTTAGATTGACAATAAAGTGGGGTGCCTCTCAATCATACCATTGTAATTGTGAAGACATACCTACAATACCATATATGCAATAAAGGCCTTTTCTGTAGTAGTTTGCTTATATAGCCATAAAACGGCATATTTTATTCCCCTTCCTAATCTCTCATTCTGAATAACTGGATGATCACTTCAGAACAGATGACTTGAGATGTAAAGCAGCAGAGCGAATGGTCCTCTGTGAATCGGTGCCAACTCTTATCATCATGAGTCACTCCACAGTCCACACTTGCTCCAGATTAAGGCCATGAGTGTAGCTGCGCATACTGATTCCTACAGCCTCCACAGAAGGACATTGTGAGCCGTGGATGCCAGGGGAGAGGGGTCCCCGCGTGGAGACGACATACTGGGCCGCGTCACAGTTGTGTCACTCTGCTGTTTCAGGTGTGGGCGTGTATCCCCAGCAAGAACATATCCAGCCCATGATGCCTGCCTGGCTCTACAATGACAGTCTTGTCCCAGGTAAAGACCCAGTTCTTGCAGTCTCTTAATCCAAATACTTGCCATCAATGCGGAACTTGTACTCTACAGTGGACATTTATTATTGCTTAGCATTTCATCATCTTCTGAAAGGTTTACAGTAGGCTTCTTTGTATCTCTTGCATGACATTTGTGATCAGTAACAGAATTAGTAATTGGTGCTCTCTGACCCTCAGTTTGAGACTAGCAGTCTCGCAGTGCTAGAGTGTAGCCCTCAGCTGAGCTTTTCTGCCATGCTTGTAACCCGCAGACCTGTACAAGAAAGTGCTGGAGATCACCATGACCCCTTCAGGGATTGACACGGCCAAGCTCTACCCCATTCTGATGTCATCGGGGCTGCCCCGGGAAGCTCTGGGACAGATATGGGCCTTAGCCAATCGCACAACCCCAGGGAAGCTGACAAAGGAGGAGCTTTACACTGTGCTGGCGATGATTGGTGTGACACAGGTGCGCTCTGATTGGCTAGTTTTGGCTAGTAAGGCCAATGTCTGTGACTTAGGTCCCTTGGTAAGGGGAATGTTTCTTATCGCTGTGTGGGAGACTGTGCCTTTGTGAGAAAGACACATCTATCATCTCTGTATGGCTTATTATAAGTGCTGGATCAGAGGCTAGGGGAGGAATGTGGGTTCTTTTTGTAATGTAAATGTAAAGAGTCCTTAGGGGCCAGCAAATGTAGCAGGACTCTTTTGTAGAATGATGAAAAAGCAGAGGAATCTCCCAGTGATATTTGTTAAAATGAAGCTTGACTTTAATGAATAATTCACTCAGAAGATAGTCTGTCTCATTTGGAAGAAAAAAACCAGAACGAAGCGGAGCCTATCACCACAGACAGAACTGGGTTGTCATTGTAATGTAGCACATTAATAAAGGGGATTAGTGAAATATAGGAACAAAGGTGAATAAGAAATATCGCTTCTCAAATTGAATGGGCTCTTTAGCAGACTCACTGTGCCAAGGCCGAAGATTTAATGGATCTTTGTCTCTGAATGCTGTTGAGATAATTTCATCTGCAGTCCTTTGTGTTTGGAGAAACAGTGGATGTGTTAACCCTAACTTTGGCTCGGCACATTGTCTGACTTTTGACCTGACTCTTGGGTGAACTCCGATGGCGATGGGCAGGTCTTCTGCCTGCGTCCCACCTCCGGGGTGTATATGGAACACACGTCTTCAGTGTGTCTGGCAGGGAGCTAATTCCCTTCTATTGTCACACTGAAAAGTCAGTCCCGTAGAAATCTTTTCAACAGGCCATGGGGCAAATGCATTTCATATAAATGCAGGCAAGAAAGTGGAATGTATAATTTAAACTTCTGTCTACCTCTGTTTGTTAAAGAATGTCCATGTTACATAGGCAAAAGTGCTATGAAGGGGGAGTTCAGGCAGCTTTGAATCATCACCCTTTTAGGGTTTTGCTTAGAGCTGGTATTGCTTTAAGAAAGAATGTTTTGTGATGTCATTGCCTCTGTAACATAATTTTTTTTCATTTTTTCTACCTGAAGAATGGTCTCCCAGCTATGAGCCTGGATGTATTGAGCCAGTTCCCCTCTCCCCCTGTACCCACACTACCTACACTGGCCATGCCCTCTCTTCTGCATCAGCAGCCCTTGATGTCAGTGCCCTCTGTTGCCCAGCCGACAGTCTCCATGGCAATGTCCACCGCTTCCCAAGTGATGGGCGTGTCCCTCTCTACAGCCCCACAGGGCTCCAGCTCACAGCCCACTGCAGGGTTCGTGGCTACCTTCCCCCCTGCTGCCCAGGTAATTGTGCAATTTGTGTCCTGCCACCCCTGTTTCTGGACTGAAAGGTGAAGTTATTTGTCAGGTTAGACTTACTGTGCTGCGCTGTGTGGTCACAAAGTTGAAGAAAAAGTAAAAACGGGTTGAATTTTATATTGATAAGGTTCTGCCAAATGTGAGTAATTCCATACCCAGGTTTTTCACAGTTTAAAGAATGACAGAAGCTTCTTTTAATTAAAAATGGTAAGTCTTTAGGCTAAAAAAAAAAATTAGGAAGACAAACCCCACTTGAAAACTTGTTTCTGTACAAGTGTGCCATCAGTGTCAGATCTCCTTTTCCTTTGCAGAAGGATGCATTGTTTTCTTCTTTCTCAATGTGACTGTCACGGCCAAATGTCTAGAAAGCTGTCAGCACAGATGAGACAGTGTTCCTGCTGTGGACAGCGCCTAGTAACTGCATTCCGTGTTTGGAGGATTTTTTTTTGTCGAGTCCATAACTGCTTTCCTGTTGTCCAGATGACAAAACCTGATGAGGACGACTTCCAGGATTTCCAGGAAGCGCCCAAGGCAGGAATGGCGGACAACTCTTTCACCGAATTCCAGGGAGAATCCTCTGGAGCCTTTCCCAGCACCCAGCCTCAGAGCAGGTACGGGCCAGACAGCCATCGGTTCAAGTATACGCTCAGTGTTGGCTGAAGACATGCAGACAGCATTGAATCACTTTCAGTATGTACAGTTACCTGTACTCCAGAATATCACAAAGCTTTCCATTGCAGGAGACATGATACAGATTTTGAAGGATAAATTGAGATGTAATTGTCTCCTTAGCAATCACTAGAGCAGATTTATTGGCCGCGTTAAGTTGTAAATTGCCTCAATGAGCAAATTCTTGTGGTCCTACAGTGCTCCGGTGTTGCTGACCCCTGTGTCCGGATCGGCAGCATCGTCCAGCTCTGACAAGTACGCTGTGTTCAAACAGCTGTCCGTGGACCCGCCAGCAGACGCCACCCCCTCTGCTGCAGGTACAGTAACATCTGGCTCAAGCCAGCAACTGGAGGTTAGCATGTCTTTTCGCACCTGGTCAGTCTGGCTCTCATGAGCAGCGTCTGAAGTTCGTTCAAAAGGAAGAAGCATCGACTTCGCTAATCGAAGAAAGCAAGCTGAAATACTGGTATTAGTATTTAGTTTTCAGCATTGTTCATTCTTAGAAATGTTGTTTTTGAACCATAATTTTTGGAATAGTTATTTACCAAGGATGCCAGGAGCCAACATCCCATAAACAAGTTTTGGACTATGTAATTTACCATTTCATACTAATCAGTTTGTTTCTCTCCTATGTTGCAGATTTTGGAGATAAATACAGTGTTTTCAGGCAACTTGAACATCCCTCTGATTTGAAGCCAATAGGTGAGCAAAGTTTTTTAAGCTTTGTAGAGAGAAGGTAGTCAAGTACATATCAGATATTTACATATGAAACAAACTTGCCATCTTGTCTCTCTTCTGCTGTCCAAAACCATATTTTGTCTACTTTAATTTCATATTGACGAGGCATGTGACAAAGAGGGTTGTAGAAACATTGAGAAGCATGTAGGTAAAACCTTTTTAGGCATCAAATAGCTATTTTCTCCGTGTAAGATATATTGCAAATATATTTTTTTTTACTTAGTAAAATTGAACATGTGGGTCATGATTTGAGAGCGAGAGAGGAGAATAGCTGTTTCATGCTCAAACGTCTCTAATTAGTAACATTGACAGAGGTGTCTTTTTCATGTCCCTGTTTTACTAGAGCAGTTTCCAAAGGGGAAAACTTTCGGGACTCCAGTAAGTTATGGTTGTAGTGACCTCCTTGGTTTTACTTGCTTGAGTTAAAAAATTATATGTATTTTGGGGTGAAGGTGATTCTTCAGGTTTTCACAAGGTTCACTTACAGCATCAGGACTGCGTGGCCACGCCTGACGTACCTGCAGCGTTTTGCACACCCCCGCACTGTGCTGCCCAATGGGGTCTGAATTCAGAGATGTAAACCTCACAGAAAAACACAATTCGGGGCTTCTGAGTGTCTGTGCTGATAAAGGCTGCACTTTTAAGAGTGCAGGATGAGCCCTGTAATCAAGTCATTGCCATTTGAAGTCTGGGTAGTGTCAGGATCTGCCCACGGCCCTGGATATCCTGTGTGGCACAGCCACATGGGTGGACAGTGACGCACATTTGGCCAAGCGCTGTGTAGGACTGACCTTCTTGGGGCCTCCACAGCTCTCCGTGGCCAGTCTCCTGTGTGTGTGTGCAGTGTTGTCAGGGCTGCATAGCTCCTCCAGTCAGAGCTCTCTCTTCTGCAGGCAGCTTGCAGCGTAGCAGGTGGTTTATTGCTCCTGTCTTGGGTTGTTGCCATGAACAGTAAGAATCTGAGCCTACAAAAGTCTTGGATCACAAATGAGAAGAGGCCATTTGCCCCATATAGTTTGTCTAGCTGCTTCTATCTAATTGATCCTAAAGAAGATTGTTTAACAGTTGTCGATTCTACACAGACACATGCAAGGAACACAAATTGACAGTTCCAGATTTTTTAAAAAGAATTTTAGGTCAAGAGTGAACTCGATATACTGAGCTAGAAGCGTTTTTTTTTTGACTGTTTTTTGGTGGGTCCTACTGCAAATCTCTTGTAGATGAGCTCCCACCATTCAAGCAGAGACACCTGCAGGCTCTGAGGAGTGTTTGCCCTTTGCCTTTTGCAGTTAGTTTGCAATGTGAGAATCTGGATTGACAGGACAAAATATAAAATGAAAAGCCTGCAGTAGTGGAAGTCAGCACAGTCTTTTAAGCAGATGAAAGAGTGTCTTCAAAGAATTCTGTTTAAAAAAAAAAGATTTGCACAATGAACACAGATGTGCATTCATCATCAGGAGCACCATGAGAAGAGGAAATTTTAATTTTTGCTTTATCATCTTCTCTGTGGGTCTAGATAATTGCTTTGGTGTCCTGCA
This sequence comes from Lepisosteus platostomus, assembly GCF_059453375.1. Taxonomy (NCBI): domain Eukaryota; kingdom Metazoa; phylum Chordata; class Actinopteri; order Semionotiformes; family Lepisosteidae; genus Lepisosteus; species Lepisosteus platostomus. The sequence continues at coordinate 8,925,524 of NC_142632.1, forward strand.
TGTATTTTTGCCTGCTTTGCCGCTTTTGTACCTCAGTGTGTGCAGTGGTGTAGTTAAATCTCATTAAATGTGCCACAGGATGCACCTCACAGCTCGTTTATCCAAGTGATTGGATCTCAAACATAGTTCAGAGACTGACCACGTGTGCTGGAAACGTGTGAGCAACAGGTGTTATTGAATGACTAAATTCTTGCTTTCCAGCGATGGTAATGGTAATAAAGTATCTCTGAATTTCTGATTATTGTATATCACAAACCAACTCTCTCTTCTGACGCATTTTCTTTTTCCAGGGGAAGGATTTGCAGATTTCAGATCGGCCAGTGCTGATGATGGCTTCACAGACTTCAAGACGGCTGACAGCGTTTCCCCACTAGATCCCCCAGAACAGACCAAAATCTTCCAGCCTGCTTTCCCTTCTCCTTTCCTGCAACAGCCTCTACAGCAGCAGCAGCAGCAGCAGCAGCAGCAGCAGCAGCAGCAACAACACCCAACCACCCTCTCCCAGCCCAAAACCCCTCTCAACATGACAGACCTGGACCTCTTCACTTCTCTGGCTCCTGCCGTCCCCATTACCGAGACCAAAATGCCAGCTTTCCCCTCTGCCCCCTCTCTGATAGCACCCCCTGCTGGGCAAAAGGCCCCTAGGGCAGGAGTGGATGATTTTGGTGACTTCGCTCTGTTTGGCTCCTCCACCACCACCTCCTCCTCTACAGTGTCAGCGTCTGCCCCCCTCGGGGGTGGGGCTGGCACGGCGGTCCAGGACGATTTTGCAGACTTCATGACCTTCGGCGGCTCGGCTGAGGCCAAGAGCAAGGCGAGGCCCGGCGAGAGCGGCGCGGCGGGGGGGCCCCCCGACGAGACCCTGTCGCCCCCGCAGCAGCAGCAGCAGCAGCAGCAGCAGCTCCGGCAGCCCCACCTCTCCGACAAGTACGACGTCTTCAAGCAGCTCTCGCTAGAGGGCGCGCCGGGCTTCGAGGACGCCAAGGACAACGGCGGGGGCTCCTTCCTGTCCCTCAAAGGTGACGCCGACGACTTTGCCGACTTTCAGTCCTCCAAGTTCTCCACCGCCCTGGGGGCCTCGGAGAAGAGCCTGGTGGACAAGGTGGCGGCCTTCAAGCAAGCCAAAGAGGACTCGGCCTCCGTCAAGTCCCTAGACCTCCCGTCCATTGGGGGCAGCAGTGTGGGTAAGGAGGACTCGGAGGACGCGCTTTCGGTCCAGCTGGACATGAAGCTGTCGGACGTTGGTGGGGACCTGAAGCACGTGATGTCAGACAGCTCCCTCGACCTGCCCGGCTTCTCTGCCCACCAGCCCCCCGCTGCAGGTGAGGAACTCGTGCGGTTGCTCTGGTGAGGCCTGGCTAGCATGCAGGCACAGCTCTGCCCTGACCCGCCTGTATGACTGACGCTTCCTCCCACTGGGTGAACTCCCTGAGTCGTGCTGAGAATCAGCAGATGGTGTTCTGGAGTATTGAAAGTTTGCACACTTCATATCATTCCTTCATATCTGTCCCACCTTCCCATTTTCCCATCTGATTTCTGCCTCCCTTTACATGCACATTAAATTAAGTTAAATATGTTAAAGTTATTTAATAACTTATTTATGTGTTTATCTTTGAATAGGAAAAGGCTTCCGTCATTTATTTATTGCGTTCTCTATTAATCTTAGGCTTCACACTAATCAAGTCTCCTGTAGCACTTGGCCTGTATCTGAAATGATAGTGTCAAATAAGACAGCAGTGTTAAGATATTTGCTGCCATTCATATGTTATTCATACGTTAAAAGAAAGAAGTGCACTACCTCTCTTCTTCCTCTTAAAAATACAGTTCCTGACATTTGTTTCAAGTCATTTCACACAAGTCTTTAAAAATTTAGATTACAGTATATGATGAGCTCATGTCATTGGACAAGCTTTATCATAGAAATAACTGTGACTCATGCCTGTTCTTCACACTTTGGATATGTGGTTTTTGTTGCTCTGATCTGTGAGCTTGAACTATTACTGAGCTTCATCTGTCTCCTCATCAGGTAGTTAGAGCAGTGCTTCTCAGTGTTAGTCATACGTGGTCTCTTCCATCTCCTCCGGTTTCTTCTCTAGCCGTGTTCTTAATCGCAGGTGAATTGGCTTCAATTTTCTTCTACGAAGGTCAGTTTTTAAGTTTTCTTTCAGCTCTTAAAAGGTTGTACAAGGTTTGTTATTGGTATCAACCCAGTGCCAATTCTGAAGTCAGACCTGTCCTCAATCAAGTCTATGACCTGAAATGATGAATAAAAGGGTTAATACTAATGACTAAATCCAACCGGTGTCTTACAAGTCTTAATAATCAATAAGCCTGATTAAGAACTCGGCTGGAATGAACACCATTTAGCAGGTAGTGTGCTGCTCTCGCAAACAGAACATCCTTTCAACTCCAGGTGAACTCCAGAGAGTGCCCAAAACACGTCTGAAGTCTGTGACCATCTGGCCTAAATTATTCTGGCACTCTGTGTGCTTGGCTTGATTCCTTGATTATCTAATGCTTTTAATCAAAGCCAGGTTTCCCGCAGACTCATAAATGTTTGGGTCTCCTCTGTTCTTGATCCCCATCAGTTTGTCTTTGCAAGTAAAAGCACAATCAATAACGACTGATCAGGTAATGATTTTCTAAGTATGTGTGACAGATCTATGAATGCAAATGCAGCCCCTCTTAGGGTATTGATTTAAAGGCAGTGGTGCTTTGTAGTTGTCTGTGAGAGTGTGCAATTCTAACTTACTCAGTTGTTACAAGCCAGGAAAGTCATTATACGCCCATAAAATTACCAAGAACAGTCATGGTACTTATAAAAACAGAACTCATTTTGTAATATTCAGAATATTAACTGTAATGGTTCATGTTTATTTAATTAGAACTATTTAGACTGAATTACTGTTGTAACATTGCATAGTACGAAATTTTCATTTAAGGGTTTAAAAGTCTATCCCTTCTGCCAATTCTGAGTTATTTGACAGTTCATCTAACAACCATTACAGATTATATTCAGGTTCAACAGTTGTAAATTGGGGTTGACTATTATTGTGAAGAACAGGAAAACAAATTCTCTGATTTATCACCACTCAATACCTTAGCGCTTGATCTGTTTAGTACTTGGAAAATGGTTTTTGTGGTTTTTGGAAATTAACTTAAAGAAACAAGACAGTTTAAGCTTTAACGGTGACATTAACTGACACTGAAATCTTACAGCAGCTTTTCTGTAATCTTAAATTACCTGAGAGGGAGCCCTTTGTGTACCTTACTGATTTGGTTGCTCGCAGTTAATGAAACAGCTTATTAAACGATCGAAGAGCATTGGTCACCACTTTGACTTCGTGGGCCTGAGGGTCTGAAATTTTGAAGACTTTCCTAATCCAAGCTGCCCACTGTGCAAGGTCTTCAAAACGAAAGTTTTTTGTTTAGTATTCTATCCTCTGTGGACCTGAAGAAGGTTAAAATCTAGGAGATAAAATGTTAAATTTTTTCCTTTCACCTAGTGGTGTCTATAGGGAGTGGTTAATCCCTCTCCTTCTTGCAGGACGTCCTGAAGAAGTCCTTTTCTTTTTCTGTTGTTCTGAATGAAACCCGACGGAGAACGTTTGTTTCTGGGTTTCACGGGGCGCTCTGAAGACAGGTCTAGAATAACAGCTTTTAAAGGGAAAATGCCACTTAAGATGCGTAATGTGTTTTTGTAGCTGGTGTAGGTCTAGAGGTTCAGAAGTGCAGACTGTCCCAGAGTAGTCAGTGAACACGCTGTACCCCTCATTCTCCCTCGGGTCCAGGGATCCCTGCTACATAGGAAGTGGAGAGCAGGGTAGAAGCCAGGGCAAAGTGTCTTTCCGGCTGAGGAGGGGAAAAGACGAAATGTCTACAGTTCAGAGAGATGTTGTAAAAAAAAAAAAAGTTCCCCCCTTTTCAAACCTCAGCTCTTGTCCAGCTCTGTTGATGGATGACTTTCGATAGCCTGTTCTCAGTGCAGAATCGGATTCAAATCGCCTCCCACATACACCATCTCCCTAGCTTTTATCAGACCTCCTCTTGGAAGTTTGTGTCCGAGGAGGAAATCTGTGTTGCACACAAGAAAAGGTCAAGGAGAGCCTCAGGGCCTTTATCATGCCACACTACTTTACGATCTTAGACAATTATCCTCTCAAGAGGGAGACACAAGAACATACATACTAGTGCACTGTTCAATGCATATATTTGTTTTCTCACACCCCCTCCTCACTTGTTTTCCATATGATTCGGTTATTTGTTTGTTTGCATCTTTGTTTACTGTCCTTCACATCCAGATGCCGTGCCTCATAGCCCATGTTCATGCAAGCTCATTGTTCTGTGCCTGCTTAACAGTGAGGTTTGATTTTTTTAAAAACAACCGAGTTTCAAGTTAAGCAAAAGGTTATGGCCCCTCCTTATGTCTTCCTTGCATCAGAGAGCTGCAAGGAAGAAGCAGGGATCAGAAAAACACGAGATGCTTGTCTTGCCTGGATGTTGGCTGACGAGAAACCATTTAACCCTTGGGCACCTGGTCATCCCTGCATTTTTGCACAAGACTGGGACGTTGCGTTCCATAGGCTCCTGCTGGGCGGCTGCAGGACAGTGGTCTTTGTGCTGATGGGCTTCGGGCTCTAACAGGTGGTGGGTTTGAAGTAATCCATCTCTCCTTGATTGCACCTGAGCGTAAAACCTTTTGTAAGCCTCCCGATTCTTGGAGCTTGTGTTCAGGAGCAAAGCGCAAAGAGCCACTGGAAACCTCCTCCAGCAGTAGCCTAGGTACTGATTTTTTTTATTCAGTTGGAAGCGGAGAATGGGAGAGTAGCACAGAGCTGGCCTTCTTACAGTAAGGGCAAGAGGACAGCAGGGGGGGCTGTGCCCAAGTCCAAAAGCCTGCCCTGGTTGAAAGGGAGACCAAATTAAGACCTTAAAGTTTATTCAGTGTTAATTGGAAGCAGTTCTGAATTATACCTCTAGATTTGTCTTTAAATGCACGCTGGTGTGCACAATTCACGTTGGCCAAAAGTTCTGATCCTGCGTGAGGAAGGACCATAATTAAATAATTTAATCGTGGCAGGCCTTGTGGCGTTAAATCATGACCATGTTTTCATCTGAAAGGCCAACAGTTAATGAAACTGTCTCTTATGCTTCCTGCCTTGTAAAGTTAAAGAGACAGTATCTGTTTTTCCTGTGTGTCGCGAACTAGGATCTATAATTCAGAAGCCTTTGTCTGTCCTTTTGCACATTTTAGTTCTTAGAGGCGATTTTCATATCAGGATTAAGTCAAGTCCTGTCATACCTTGCTTCTCTTTAGAAGTGTGTTTGTTGAGCTCAGTTTGTGAAATTGACAAGAAGGTGTTTATAGCATTCTTGCAGTGATATTTTGCAGCTCGAAAACCCTGTTTTCGTCTTGCGTTTATTGTTATAAGTCCACATTTTAAGTAATTTTTATTTTGAGAGAAATGAACCTTAATTGAATATTTATGAGTATATGAGTATATTTCCTTAATAACCCTTCCTGTTCTACGTACATGAATTAATCATCATAAAATCATATGATCTAAATATTTATTAATAAGGTTTTCTATAACCTCATCTTTTTCTCCCAAGCCTAATTTACATCCGAGTTACATGCTTTCGGTAACATTGCTTTCATACCTGGTTTAGGTTGACAAAATGTCTGTGAAAGAAAAGGGGTACTGTCTCTTTAAATTGCCGTTCTTCTGTACCACTAATTACTAATTAATTCTGAAGTGCTGTAATAGAATGCTCTTCCTGTGCAGTGTTCTTTAACCCTTTGAGAGCTTGAGTTTTGCTGAGTCTGACACCTTGGAAAATTAACAGCTTCCCTGGGAGGAATAAATCTGCCATTTAGGATCCTGAATCACTGCAAAACAAAAACAAAAATGTATGCATGAAAACCGGAATGATGTTGTCACCTTGCACCCTGATGTCAGTCAGATCTCAGGAATTTGGCAAGGATGGTCCTGTTCAGTACAAAGGTTAGGGACTGCTAAGGAAAACCAGGTTGCTACTGTAAGTTGTTGGCTGACCAGTGGAGGGGGTTGTTTCTTTTGGACAGGAATTTTGAAATCAGTACCCCGGTGTGGTGAGGGGATGGTCTGCAGCAGAAGGTGGCTGTCCTGCAGAGGACATCCTAAGATGAGTTTCTAGTTGCATTGTAATTAAAGATCCCATGGCGCTGTTTGTAAGAGTAGGACTGTTAACCCTGATGTCCTCCATAAATTCCTGTTTGGGGTTTCATAATCTGGCCTCTCTAAAGTTCTTGCTTAATTCAATTGGAGTGAAGTAATTTCTCACTCTTCCACCTGACCTGCTGTGCACTGGTGGGCGCTGTTCTTTAGAGCTGAATGATGTTTGTGCCCTTGGGTTATGTAATGCACTTTTGGGATCCTCCTGGGTGAAAAGTGCTAAATAAATATGGGGGTATTATATGAATGCCTTTAAATACATTATGGTATTGTAAATGGGTTGATATTAATTCTTTCTTCAGTATTTTTGAAAGTTTTAATTGCTGGTAAAATGCAGCAAGAAGGGGATGGAATTTACAATCGATTAAGAGACTTTTGGAAGTCTGTCTTTCCAGCCCTGTAAAACTCGGGATCACACTTTATTTTATAGCAAACCCCTTTCCTCAGCACTTAAGAAAAGTGGTAACAATAACCGTACTGTTTGCTATGTGGAGTAATTATTCAGAATGTCTATTTTAATAATTTAATTCATTAGGTTGCGTGAATCTAGTTGCTGCTGCAATAAAACATTGGCCATTGCCTTCTGATTATAAGTTCTGGGCACATTTTTATCTCTATTGTTGTTACCAGTCCCTGTTATTGTTCAGAGTAATATACCTTTTTTTTTAATTGGCTTTAAATAAAAAAAATCAGGTTTTCCTGGTCAGGTTTGAGTAATACAAACAGGAAAAATCCAGCCAATGTCTTTTCATGTGAGAGAATCACGTGGAATTCTAGCAACTAAGAGCAGGAAGGTGACCTGTGCCATTGCCAGCTACCTTTGTAATCTCTGAATATTGTACCTTAATACAGCTGTCATCCATATTGTTGTGGATGGCTATGTACAATGTGAGTCAGTGGTTTTAAACACGACATTCTGAACTGGAGAGTTCATTGAGAATATCAATGAAAAGTATTAAAGTAAATGTGACATCAGAGATAATTTTTCTTAGCCAAGATTATTATAGCCATTATGCAAAAGCAAGAAGGGGATATTATCTTTAGCCTGAATCAAAGCTGCTTGATGCAACTTAAAAAAACTGCCTTCCAGACTACTAATCAAACAGAACCTTCCATGTCATAGACAAGCCTCATTGTCATCTGAAAAACAAATTAAGATGGGTAGGTGTATGAGAAAGCATTCAAGTCCTCAAAGGGTTAATAGCACCTGATCTTTTCAAACCTGTAATCAACATTTTTTGCTCTCTTGGCTTTGTAAGTGTTCTGTATAGTTCAAGTCTCTGATATTGAACTGCTTTTTTCCTCTATTGCTACTACTTTGTGTCTTCTAACATTTGCCAATTTTATTCTATGTGAATGTGCCTTCTCGATTCAGCTTCTGGTTTCTGGGTTTCTACTTTTTATTTCTCTGTTTTCTTACTTTGCATGCTCTGGTATACTTTAATTAAAAAAGGGAAAAGAAGAAAGCAATGTCTGGCAAACCTCTTGTAACGACATCCTCCTTGCACTATTTTGTGACCTTTCTCTCTACTCCTTGTTGTTGTAATAAATATTTTTCTTGGCATAGCAGAAACTCGTGCCCTGTTGCTTTTTCCTTCTTTCACCTCTTGAGAATCCAAATCAGAAATGGAGAACAGGTGTGTCTCGAAAGCACAGTGGCTTTCTGTAGGGCCTCCTTGTCAATTTCACAAATTGCCTGTTTGTGCAGATGTGTGTGTGTGTGTGTGCGCGCGCGTGCGGCTCGTCCCAAGCAATTATAAAATGCCCCACTGAGTCAGGTCAGCTAACCTTGGTATAGAGAGGAGAAATAAGCAGCAAAAGTCTCAATGCCCCCTTGTTGGTACTGATATTAGCACTTCTTGTTTGTGGAGTTTTTTTTTTCCTTTTTTTTTAAATTTACATTAAGCTCCCATTTATCTAATCGGCATCCTAATCAGAGGCTGCAGATTAGATTGCATGATCACATGAGTTTCAGACAGATAACACTATTATGACCAGGGATCAGTGATCGAATTCTTGTGGTTGTGGTAAGTGGCAGCAAACATCTTTACTCCAGCGACCCTGAGTTGATTTTCCAGAGTGGCCGGATTTTTATTTGAGAAGCATTTGGCTGCTAGTTTGAGGCGCCAGTTAGCAATTTGAAATCATGCTCTCAGGTTAAATAAGCTTTCTCCAAAACTCCTTTATGTTTATTATTTTCTTCACATTGCTAATAATCTGAGTTTAATTTGATCATACACAAACAGACTCCTTCCCCTCGGCTTGTGACAGTATACTGGAACCAGTACTGCTGCATTTACAATGCTGACGCATTCAGTTTTCTGCTGCGTTCTGGCTATGCTACGCTTTCCACGACTCGAGGGGACTCGGCCTGTTGTTGCAGTTGAAGATAGAAGCAGGATCTTGAGGTCTTACTTATTGCCCGGCATGTTGAGAAATCACATCTCTCTCCGTTTCTGGCTCGGTGAACCTGGTTTCCGAAGTGTCTATATCGTGTGGAGGCTGGTCCTGCACTGCCTGCGTGAGATGGATGTGGGCTGAGGGGGCAGGCAGAAGGGAGCAGATATTGGTGTGTGTGTGACCTACGAAACAACACTGCTGTCTGTTGATATAAACACCGATAATCAGTGTTAATCAAAACTAATTGAATTTCATTTACATATTCGTCACCGGAAGGCGGGTTTTGAAACTGATCAAAAAGATTTTTCCAGCTCAGGTTTTCCCAGTTCTGGTCTTGGGGATTCACTTTTGGATCAGATTCTTCCCTTATCTGCTCCAAATTATTCACCCTTTTTAAGTCATCTCGGCTTCCAGAACGTGAATTCTGCTAATGCTACGCTAAGCATTGGAGGTTTTAAAATGCAGGATGAGTTGGTTGCCATTTGGATTATAGTTGGGGGAGATCAGCGGGATAGCGGGGCTGAAACTGGGGGAAAGAGCCACTCACCTGCACAGACAACAACGACCACTGGTATTAAACGCCCTTCCCAATGGGCTGGTCTTCCAGTGGGCGGTTCTGATGTGCAGTACCAGGAATACTGTGTCACAGGGTGACAGAAACAGCTGAGGCATGAAGATCCTGCAGTCCGTAGTATAGCGCTAGCTGAACAGGCTGTTTTCTTCCTCAGTGCAATCGGAAAGTGGAAAAGCCATTTAGATTCAGCTATTTCACAGATAATTCTTTTAGATTCAGCCATACTTGCTTGTACAACTAGATCTGTCTTGGGGTTTGGGAAGAAAGATAATGTGAAAAGTTCCACTTTGAAGACGAACTAGTTGTCAATTATCTGTCAGATTCACTGGTGGTTATTTCTAATCCTTGTTCCTCTGCTCTGTCAGTAGGTCTTTGAGTAATCGGTTGTGTGGGAAACAATTTTCACCTTGTCAACAGCCCCTCTAATTGCTGCAGAGATAATTTTTTATTAATTGAAATAGCTTAGCCATTTTCATTCTTCTAATTATAGTCCCCGTTAGATCATGTTAGTTATTTAGGTGTCAGTTAATTCCCATTAAAACTCTTAGGTTATATGTTAAAAGCTTATATAGTAATATACTGCAGGTGCAAATATAGTTTTTTCAGAATCTGTAATAGGTAGGTGAATATTTAATTACAGTTAAAGCTGAAATATATTGTGCTTATCCACAATAAACCAATTTCTAATTCCGTGCTACACCCAGTCCACTTAATGCACAAGGAATCAGTGATTACTGCCTTGTTTTATTGCCTTAATTATGAATTAAAATCTCAGTGCCTGATTTCTTGCACTGTTAAGATCAAGCCCTGACCTTTCATTAGGTTTGTTAATTTTTTTAGTATTTTTGTTTACTGTTTTGCAGTCCTCCGTATTCCCAGTAGCGCTCTAGAGTCGCCTTTGAAATATTGGAGGGTTTGGAGGGCACTGTTTAGTGAACAAGGCAGGGCAGGACCGTGGAACCACGAGTCTGTGTCAGCCGCACACCGGCAACTCTCGGGAAGGTAGGGCAAGCCAGAGACCTGGAGCTGAGGTTTCCAGGCAGGGAAGATGAGGAGGCAGGGTTCTCAGTCCCAGCAAGACAACACCGCTTCCTTTGTATTGGAAATACTAATGCAAACAACAGGCTTCCAGTTGTCCAAAACACCTGATTCATTTAGGCTTTTGTTCCTGTTTTCTATTACTCAACATGTGACAGCATCTTCAATTCCTATCAAGGAGCTACCCACAGGATATTTTCCAACTAAAGCCACTGCTTATGTTGGAATTATAAAGGGGTGTTCAGGTTTGGGAGATGTACAAATGCCTGTAGTCCTTTTTTCACTCATTACCTTTTAAAAAGTAATCATTTTGCATTGTTTCGTGGTAGTTATGCGGATCAGGTTAAAATTGACAACATCGGATTCTGCTTGGACTATGGTCATAATTCAGTATTTCAGTTAAATTGGTCTAGTGTATTTGGAGGAAAAGAAAATAGTCAAATACAGTTTGGTTGCCAAACCATGTGACCAATTAGCTTCATTCACTGGTGGCGAATAATTGCTTTTACTGCTCTATGACATTTCTTAAACATCCAGTTTGTGTATGTGAAATGTTCCTTATGTATAGGTTTACCATACAATTGATTGGCTCATATTGCCCATATTTTCTCCCATAGTGACTGAATAAAATTGGTAGAGAAATTACAAATCTAACATACATTTTGTACAGTTAATCGTGATGACATTTGTTTTACACAAAATCCAACATTGCCAGCACATCACACCCATCCATTGTTCTTGTATGTCCTTCAGGTTGTGGGCATGAGAGGACGAAGCACAAAAATGTTCATAGTTGCATATTTACAAAAGAGTTTCGCACAAAAATCGCACAAAATCCACTATCAAATATGGCTTCCTTGCCAGTAAGCACTTTCAGTCAGATGTTTCCACAAAGATCTTTACCAATATACAAGATGGATGTTTTCCTTAAATGTTTTGACATTGATTTTGGATTGGGCCATGTGAAGTGTCATGAATTGGGGAAAGACCACAAAATCAATAAGATGGAAATCTACTGGAGTTCAGCTCCGTTGGTCCAGCTGCAAGGAGTTTGCTTTTCAAGGTAGAAGGTCACTGGCGGCAGGATCTGTCACTGCGCAGTGCCATCAACACGTTTGCGAAGCGTGGGGGCAGTAGCCACAATGCTTTGGGTTGTCTTTGTGGCTTCAAAACGAAATGCTTTCACGTTTGTCCTTTTAGGTAGCACAGGAAAAACATCCTTTAAAAGTACAGTGGTCTTCGAGCTGCATTCTGCGTTTAGTTGCCTGAAGACGGGAAGGTGGAATAGCAACAGAAAAGAAACCACACGCATCTAGCACTGCATTGCAACAGCATTGTCCTAAATCTGAATTTTATTTGCAGAGCAGAGGTTTTGATGACTGCAGTTCAGAACACAATGAAGCTAAAGGCCAGTGCAGCTCTCCAGGGGGGGTTCAGGGAGCGTAGCTGCGTGCCAGTGGCTTGGCTGGGACTCGGGGCTCAGTGACGTAGCCCCCACACCCTTGCTCACTGCCTGTCCTGCACACCTTCCTGTTTACAAAAGCAGGGTTTTATTCCAGTAAACAGCTTGTAGGCTCAGGATGAGAGCAAGTAAGTATACCTACTGTACCTAAGGGCTGTGCAGCTGTAGGTCTATGCAATAGGGGTCTACACGTACATACTTCACTGCAAGAAGGCTGGTATATTCATTAAATCCCGCAGTAAGAAGCTGTCCTGTCATGCTTCAGAATAGGTTGCCTCACTGCTGTAGGTAATTTTCCAGTCCTGTCAGCTCCACCTGACAAGTCCAGCTTCAGTAATGATATTCTCATTGGGAGAGCCTCCTGTTTGTTTGTTTGTTTGTTCATGCAGAGGGGGAAGATTTGAAGTTCGACCCCTTCGGAAACTTCGGCGGGGGTGGCTCCACTGTCAGCAGCCTCGCCAGCTATGATTGGTCAGACCGAGAGGAGCCCCCGGCCAGTCAGGGGAAGAAGCCGCAGTTTAGTTCAGAAGGCGGCAGCCGGCCTTCCTCCGCCATCCTGCACAGGAAGGAGACGTCCTTCGGGAGCTCGGAGAACATCACCATGACAACCGTCGCCAAGGTCACCACCTTCCCCCCGGATGAGGCCGTCTCTAGAGACGACAAGTTCGAGGCCTTTGCGCCCTTTGGGTCCGGCCCCCAGCTGCCCGAGGATGACGACTTTGGGGATTTTGCCAGCACCGTCTCGGAGAAGGCTGACTCCCCTCCCGCCCCAGTGGACCCTGGCGCCGATGGACCGCAGAACCTGACTGGAGAAGCTGCCGACGAATTTGGTGCCTTCCAGGGAGATAAACCCAAGTTCGGCAAGTTTGACTTCCTCAAGGCCAGCTCCCAGGCCAAGGTGAAGTCCAGTGAGGAGATGATCAAGAGTGAACTGGCAACCTTTGACCTCTCCGTGCAGGGTGAGTGGCCTGTGTTTCACAACCACACTGATTCCTCTTCGTTGCTGTCTCCATGGTGCTCGTTTCTGTCTTGCTGTAAAATCTGCTTTTCTTCTGTCTCTGGTCTGTGGCCTTTTACTTTACTGTTTGTAAGAACAGAAAAGAACACTGTTTATGTAGACCTTGTATACCTCCACATTGACAATAGAAACCATAAGAAGTTTTGTGTGTATATAAATGTACCTGAAATTAAGATAGTATAGAATGCCTAGCCTATTCAAAACAAAGGTTAAACCAAGACTTTGGAGTATCTTCGGAAGATAGCTAGATTAAAATCACCTTTTAACAAAATGTTTAGTCAGTGGGCGCAGCGTACATCTGTACCTCAAACACAAGGCTCCACAGAGTTTGTGAGTCGTCTTTAGAAGTTACCAGGTACAGAACAGCAGATGGCACTCTGTGGACTGCTGGCAAGACAGAGATAGATAAACAGTTTCTTAGGAGCTGAGTGCTAGAATTATCTAATTCTGCAGCTCCTTTTTGTCATCATAGATCTACTCACTTACATTATATTAGCCACTGAATGTGGTATAAGCTAAATTCTGATTCTTTCTTAAAACACGGTCTGATAAAGTGTTTTTTTACGAATTATTTTAGATTTTAAAATCCTTGGCATCTAATCACCATTCATCAATCTGGCTTTGTGCACTTGAGAGGCATAATTGCTTGGTTCAGTCTGTAGTCTTCAGATTTTCTCGGATGCCGTTTTGTCCCATGTGGCTGTGTTGCTCTGTCTCCCCAGTAAGAAATGTGCTGTCTGTAATCGACTCAGCTTGGCAATGGAAATAATTTCACTGCAGGTGTACATATATGTAAAATTTTAAACGGTGGAAAAGAACTGTAATTGCTATTTTAAATCCACAAAAATCTGTTTAAGCAGATAGGACCTTTGCTGTAATCACACAACAGCTGCTGGCTGCTGGCTTGTAGACAAGGGCTCTCAGGTCCAGCCTCCGATGGCCGCGCAGCGCGCTGCTAGTCACCTCCATGCCTGTGCTGTCTCCGTTTTGCTCAGGCTCACACAAGAGGAGCCTCAGTCTTGGCGATAAAGAGATCGGGCGCTCCACCCCGTCCCCCGCCCCCGAGCAGCTGTTCCGGGATCGCTCCAGCACGCTGAGCGAGAAGCCTGCCCTGCCGGTCATCCGCGACAAGTATAAGGACCTCACCGGGGAGGTGGAGGTGAGGAGGGGGGGGGGGGGCTTCCCCTCGAGCCGGAGCACGAGGAATTCCTCCAGCTCCGAGGCTCTCAGCCAGCCGTCTCGGAGTAACGAAGAAAAAGCGGGCTTTTACCTTTTTCCCTTTGGCGCTGCTCCTTTTGATGGTCTTAATCCCAAGATGCTCATGATGCTTCCCAGACAGAAGCCTGTGCTCTGTGTCATGGTACATTCTTATATGGTGTCCATTTTATCAAGGCCGAAAGAGAAAAGGCAAAAAAAAAAAGGAACCTTAACCTTTAGCGGGGTCTGAAACTCATTAACAGCCTTGTGCCTTGTTTGCAGATTGAATGTTAAAAGCTGAGGTTTGCTGATGCGGTGTCTCCTGAACAAATTCAGTTAAAACTTATTGATGTTCGCCTGCCGGGATATTTCAGGGCACATCTGGATGAGGTTCTATTTGCTAGAAGAAACCTTAGGCAAAAAATTGGCCAATGGGAGTCCCCTTGCTTCTGACCTCTCTTTCTTAACTTTATGGGTTGTTTTTATTTCAGGAAAGTGAACGCTATGCTTACGAATGGCAGAGATGTTTGGAAAGTGCCCTGCAGGTAAGCAGACACCTGCTTTGCTATGAGATCTGCACGTCACTGTACCCGTCACACAACAAGCAGATAAAACATTGCTTTGTAGAGGAATAGTGTTTGAAATACAAGGCGAAGGGGTAATCGTTTTTTTTTCACACAGTTGAACATTTTTACATTTTCCCTGTACAAATTCCTGTACGCATATAATATGTACATTTATAACACCATAACAAGCTGGGGCGACTGGCTTTTGTGAATCAACTTCCTCTGGATTTCTGTGCGCAGGTCATCAACAAAGCCAACAACACTCTGAACAGCATCAGCAGCTCGGCGGTCTGCACTGAGGTCATCCAGTCTGCCCAGGGGATGGAGTACCTGCTTGGTGAGAGAGCCCGGAGACAGAGTAGCATTGTGTTGAGAGCAGACATTTATATTCATCTCATCATCTGTAACCAAGCACATGAGGCTGAGGCTTGTGAACCTGTCTGGTCTTATGTTTACCTGGATGGAAGACCTCTTAGCTGCTGGAAGAGTAGGGGCCAGTAGGGGGCGCTCACCCTGTGGTTTGTGTGGGTGCTAATGCCCCAGTATAGTAACGGGACACTTACTTCGGATGAGACGTAAATCGGAAGTCCTGACTCTATGTGGTCATTAAAAATCCCAGGGCGTTTCTCGAAAAGATTAGGGGTGTTACCCCAGTGTCCTGGCCAAATTTCCCCCTGGCCTTTGCCAGTCATGGCCTCCTAATAATCCCCATCTCTGAACTGGCTTCATCACTCTGCTCTCCTCCCCACTGAGAGCTGGTGTGTGGGGAGAGTACTGGTGCATCATCCAGGTGGGGCTGCACACTGGTGGAGGTGGGGGGGATCCCCATTACCTGTAAAACGCTTTGAGTGGAGTGTCCAGAAAAGCTCTATATGAGAAATTGTTAACTATTGCTATAGCAGCGGAAATAAGGCGCGACAGGGAAGTCAGGCCTGCACACACTGCTGCGCTTCCCTCTGCTGAGCTCTGCCCATGGCATTTGTGTGACGCGTTGAGGCTCTCTGCGCCAGAGCTGTTAATCTGAGAAACCGGCCAAGTCCCTGATGGCTTTTCTCCTGTCTGGGCTCCCGCTGCAGGCGTGGTGGAGGTGTACCGCGTGGCCAGGCGGGTGGAGCTGGGGATCAAGGCCACGGCCGTGTGCTCCGAGAAGCTGCAGCAGCTCCTCAAGGACATCAGCCGCGTCTGGAACAACCTGATGGGCTTCATGTCGCTCGCCAACGTGACGGTAAGGTCCCTGGGGTGGGAGGGCAGAGGGGTGGGGGAGAAGAGCTGCTGGAGGCAAGCGGTATAGTAACACAGAGCAGGTACGTGGTTCACATTTTTCCTGTCAATCAAGAGGTGAGGAAATAGCCCTTTCCAACTCAAACACTAACAATAGTGTGCTAGACAAAATGTGTCTTTTTAATTTTGGAATTAATTCCAAAGCTGCGTTCATTAGCTTACATCACCAGTAAAGACAAGCGAGCCTGTTCCAGAGAGGTGGCCAGGCTTCACAGATGAGGTGGCGCTGTTCCTTTCTCTCTCCAGGCTGTAACCTCTCACTTACTTTGGTAACTCCTGGCTCATCCTTCTGAAACATGGCAGAAGTTTTGTTTTGGCCTATGCGTAGCAGCTTAGTACATTTTCAGATCTGCAGAAATATTTTAACTTCTTCTGCAGGAGAAAGTGTTGCAGGGACTCGGGTCCCATTTAGGGTGTCTCCCCTCACCCCCTGTGCCTGCTGGGTTAGACTTTGGCTCACTCTCGGAGTTTAAATGGATTACTTATAAAGAGATGGAACATGCTTGGAAGATTTCTTTTAAAACCCCATGTGAACACAGTTGCTTCTTGTTTTGTTATTTGTTTGGGCAGCCTGACGAGAGCTCCTTGGATTTCTCTTCCTGTATCCTGCGGCACGGCATCAAAAATGCCAAGGAGCTGGCCTGCGGTGTGTGCCTGCTGAACGTGGACTCGCGGAGCAAGGTGAGAGCACCCCAGCGCTTGCAGCCATAGTCCTGTCCATAAACACTCCACTCCTGCACCCTGGGTGAAAAACAGGATAAGGAAAGCTATCGTGTATCCTTCAAAATCGTGGTTTTCACAAATGTCTTGAGTAATTGAGTCTTTTCATTCCTTTTCTTAGATTAACAAGTAAAGAAATACTGCGGCAGTTTACCATGTTCAGACATAAAATAACCCTAGCTTAGACACATTTCTTTCAAAATGTAATTGCCTTACACGCAGTGATTACAGTTGCCAGTTGTGATGAGAAACTGATTTGGCCTGGCAGAAAATCCCAGATTAACGTTTTTTTTTTTGGTTTTGGACGCTTTGCAGAAAAAAGAAGGCAGAACTGTTGGACGGCTCTTTAAAAAAGTATGGAGGGGTGACGCCTGTCTAATAATCCTGTTACAGCTCTGATCTCGGGGTGGGGGCAGAGGGTTGTGGAAGGGAAGTGCTGAAGGCAGTGGAACACAAAAACGACCAGATCTGCTCTTTCATCAGCTTTTTTATCAGTACTGCGTGAGGGATAGACAGCTCGTAGCTGTGTGCTGCAGATGCAATCAAATGGATTGTTCTTGGCCAGTCCTGTGGAGATTAATGAAATAAGTCAGCATTCAGATGAATGAAAGGCTTATGTTTGTTTTTTTGTTTTTTGAAAATTTCCGCTTCAGTTGCTTTGTTGTGCTCGTTTCAGAGCAACTGGGACTCCCCTTTGTATGGTTAAGGTCTCCCAGGGTTGGAGTGAGCTGATCGCGTGCAGCTCGTTGCTAGGCTAAGCCACAGTAAAGCCACAAATAAACGCTCGGCCAGCTGGGTCAAAGTTTTGATCACACCCGGTCCCACCCTGAGAGTGGAGAGCCGGACAAGCAAAGTGACTGGCATGAGTGACTGTCCGGAAAATAAAAAAACAGGTACAGATGCCTTCTCAGCGTGTTTTGCTGGTGTGTTTGCAAGGTGGACTGTGGCAGTCACCGGGGCGATCCAGGCGACAGGACTGGAAGAGGCAGCGTGCGAAAGGCAGACCTGTTCTTTTTGTGCTCCCTGCTCTCTGTGCCGGCTGTTGCATGGGGGGGATCTGACAGGGGGAGAAGCAGCTTAGTGGACTGATCACAAAAACCAGAACTCGTACGCCAGACTATTCACCCTTACCTTTCACCCTCACGCCCCAGCACGTCGGCGCAGGAACGCGGCACAGTTCACGGCGGCTGTGCGGCTCTGCATGTTGCAGTGTCATCCAACCTGCAGTTCAGACCGAAACACGCATGTTCGTTACTGCATTGGGAAGCAGGATATTATTAGCGCTTCCCTTTTCCAGTATTTGTGCTCCTCAAGGAAACTTGTTTTTCAGGGTTTTCACAGAGTTCTCAAAATCTCTTTCTGGCCTTCAGCATAAAGTGTATTGATGCTCTTTCTTAGCTGCACCCCCCTCCTTTGTCTTATGAGCAGTAATTTTAGAAGCAATAGTTTCAAATTTGTTAGAGCTTTATTTTAAAGTTCATAGTTCAGTAGTCAAAGCTACAGCTTTACTTGTGACCGGCCCCACATTGTTTCAATAAATATCTCAAAACCAAGATACTTAATTATAACATGTGATTACATTTTGAAGTTGAACACACGGGGTGTTCAGCAAATCTAATGCCATAGCACATGGTTTGCCCACTTCAGGGTTTCTTTTGGAATCAGCAGTATTGAACTCTAGCATACAAGCATTTTATTTCTTCCACAGCTAGTGTTTAGATGTGCATAGTGTATATGCTGTTACTGCAAACCAAATGGTAAAATGCTATAAGTCAGATGAGTTTAAGTGGAGCTGCTGGGAGTGGGTTAAATATACACAGCATGCAGGTCAGGTAGGGAAAGTACTGTGATCTGAGTAACCCTTGTGTGGTATGGTGTTTTTCCTGAGTTGGGGGATGCACAGCCATTTGTTTGCAGAAGGGGTGTTTTACCTTTGTTGGTCAGTTAAAAGAGAAAGCCAGCAGCCATAGGCTTAATTATATTGCCTTACGATTTGCCCTACATCTTTAACTGTTGCCCAGTGCGTTTGCAAACAGTACGATGTGCGTGGGGCTCTTCGCTCTCAGTGTTAATTGTCCACCTGGCTGACCCCCCCCCCCCCCATGGGCAAGTTGTGGGCGAAGCTGTGAAACTGCAGGACTGCAACATGGGTTTAATAGCCCGTGGGATTATTGATCAGAGTCACTTGTAAACTCTGCTCAGGGATCGATGAGGGAAAACACTCGGTGGCTGTGATGTTGAGTCGAAAGCTGGCCTCGTAATGAGCAGCGCTGTGGTGTTTCTAGCTCACAATGGAATTGGCTTTCGTTAAGTTAAAAAGAGGTCAACCATAAACACAGAAAATGAAGAGCCCAATGGATGTAGCTTCACCTGTCTAGGTGCCGAGAGTGGTGGTCTTCAGTGTAGAGGCTGCAGGACTGATTGGTAACTGCGTTATTTCCTGGGAAGCTGCGTGATTAAGCTGCGGCTGGGGTGTGATCTCTGGGAGTCTTGGGGGGTGTGTTGTCTATTCCTTACCTCTTACCCTTCTCTCCTGCTTTTCCTGCCAGTTGATTTTACCGTTCGAAAATGGAAAAAACGGCAAAATGAAAGCACTTTCCTATGGAATGTGTCTTTTGAAATGCACATCATGGGACCCCTTGAACTTTCTCGGTCTCTATCCCAGCAGTTCCCAGCCCTGGTCCCGGTGGAACACTGTGTTTCCTGGATTTTTTGCTGGTTCTTCATCGCAGGGCTTAATTTTCTACCTAGGGCACGTTTGTCAGTTTTTGCTTTCAGGCTCTTAAAAGGTCAAGTGGGATTTGAAGTTAGTGTCAACGCTGTACCAGTTCCTGAGTTTCAGAGCTGCCCTCACCCAGGTGTGTTGGAAAATGCAAGTAGCTTGCCCTGGGCAGAAGGAACAAACACTTATTGTGGGCGTGTCCCACCTGATCATCCACTTGTATCGGCTTGTAAGAGCTGTTTAGTTGGGCATCACAGCTGTGTCAAAGTTCTGCATACTGAAGCTGTTGGAAGCAGTGCCCCTGGATTTGGGTGTTTTTGACACGCAGGACTGACCAAAGAAACAGGTTGAATAAAATGGAAACAAGCAGGCAGAAGCATTAAGGTACCGATTTAGCACTGGAGATGATTGTTGCTCAGGTTTAGTGAAAACCAGTATCCTCAGTGTTCCTGCAGGATCAGGGCTGATCCCCTTCTCTGTCTGGCTAATGGAAGGCAAAGGGCATGTGGGCTGGTGGGAGCATTAATTACAGGTTGCCGATTCCTGCTTCCTGCAAAGAAATGCTGACATTTCTTGTGCTACTTGCAGGCACGAGCAAAAGACAGTGACAGGAGGTTATGGGTAAATATGCCTTATTTTTTATCTTTCTTAAGTTCTTCACACTGTAGTTTTTCTCTATTACTGCCAGGAGCAGTGGGGTGGAATCTGCAGTGGCTTACACTCTGCATAAGGGGGCGCGGTGCTGGCCCGCACGTTTTCCCGACAGAGGTCTAGAGAAGAGGGGCCTGTAAGATGTGCACGCTGCTATTTTGTAAAGCTAGCTCACCTGAAGGGAGAGAGGCCATAACTAAAGACATTCAGGGTAGCTGCACATTTCTAAAAAGAAATTTAGAAATGCTAATAATTTTTGTTTTGCCCTCCCAGTTTGGTATAGTGAAAATAGGTGTCTTTCATGCCTCCACTCACCAGCCCAGCAACTGCACCCAGGTGAGAATGAAGAAGTGCAGGCTGACTCCTCCAACCGGCCCTGCTGTCTCGAGACAGTCATCTTTTCAAACATCACAGGCAGCATAGCCTCCAGCCCAAAATGTAGCGCTCGGGGAAGGAGCATCCCTCACCTGAGTCACGGACAGCCAGGACTGTGCTGTCTGAATAATCCCACCCTACCCGCTCATCCATCCAGTCTGCTTTGGGGAATCCTATTCCCAGTTGCCTCTCAACATGACCCAGGCTCCAGCCCGTGCCACCTGAACTGTAGAGCCCAGGCGAAGGGCTTTACCAGTTGAGCCATTTGACAGGCCCCACATTTATTTTAAAAGGAAGCATTGAGTGTCCTTCACAGTTAGCCGAAGTTCCGTTCGAGGCCTTCAAAAACTGTAGCTGATGGACATTTAAACTGCTGAGGTGTCTGAAGAGTAAATTGCCATCTTTAGCAAATGTGCACTAGAGAACATGTCTTTTGTACGGCCTTCCCTCGTTATTCTCCTCTGTCCATGAATTGCAGGCCTTGGCATGTTATTATTTCACAGCAGCAGTGGAGGAGAGGCACAGAAGCAGAGCTGCACATGTGTCTGTAGTATAACCTGACAGAACTGGGGCTACTTTATTGTCTTCATTGAGTTTTACACAAAAAAAAAGATATCTAGACTTGTGCTTTGCATATTTTCTGAATGCAATAGACATGTTTCAAATACTCATCCCTGCTTCAAAAATGCTCTCAGCCAAAGCACCTCTCTGAGGTCTGTCTGCTGTCTGGGCTAGTGTGGATGTTTGTATCAGGGCTCGGCACATAGTGTATTTATAAACATATACTCTGGAGTTCAGTTACTATTGGGAGCTGCAGGAAACAGGATATAAATCGGAACAATGAGGCTTAAAGTGTTACGAGAAAACGAGAAGTGTTTATTTTGAGGTTTTCACAGTGTGCCGGAGCTCAGGGGCATTATTGTAAACCCCTTCATGTACAGTATATGGATATTTATACCAAGCTGTGCAACTGGTTTGCAAGTACCGAGGCAGAGAGTCTTTGATCTCCCAAAAAACGGAACACAGTGACTATCGCCAGGAAAAGTAAAACCGCAGCAAGATGCTTGGATCACCGTGGAATTCTGAATTGTAGATGGGCGGGGGGCAGAGAGCTCGTCTAATACCCCCCATTGCCCAGTGCGGCCAGTTCCCCCAGCCAATTGGCTGCAGCCGGGCCCCACAGGTGCTCACTGCAAGGGGTCTGCTCACAATGACTCACTCCGCCTGCCTGCTCGGGCATGTGGGAGGACATGATTCATCTCGCATGACTCACTCTTGCCCGTCTTCACAGGGGAGAGAGAGCTCCACACACACACACACAAACAGACCGATGAGCCTCTTGGTGTCAGTAATGTAGGGCGATTGCTGTGCATTTCATAACAGATATATGCCATGGGTCTCCAGGTCTGCGCTCGGTTTATTAATGTAAATTGTGAATGGATGTCTTGTGGGGGGGGTCTGAAAGTATATCATTGTACTGTAGGCACAATAAAAGAAGCACCTTGTATTGGTCAAAAGATATTACCGAGTTTGGCACTCTCACTGTGTTTATGAGTTACGCCTTGATGCAAGACCTTAATTCTGGAAATTCATTTCGTTTTTCCTCTTCTCCTCTCCCCTTGAAGGCTTTCAACTCGGAAACGGACAACTTTAAGCTTACGTATGGGGGTCACCAGTACCATGCCAGCTGTGCCAATTTCTGGATTAACTGCGTGGAGCCCAAACCGCCAGGCCTCATACTGCCAGACTTGCTCTGAGGCCCTGCTGCTGCCGCCGCCGCTATAGCAACCGACAGAGGGTAAACAGTGATGGAGAAAGCACTCAGCCTGACCATGCACAGAGCCGCACTTAAGCCTATGAGTCTGGGGATCCCGTCATGCACTCAGAATAGCTCTTTTTCATTTGCTTTGTAGAGTGTTTATTACCGGCCTTACCGTGGTGCTCTGAGAGGACGCACCAATCCTGAGCATGAACAGCACATTTAGTTATGCATTTGGTTTTCGCTGACAGAAGTACAAGTTTTTGATCAGATGTTACGAATGATTATTTATTGAAAAAATAAGCTACTGTGTATTGCACAAATGTATTTGGCGTAAAACAAGGGACAGAATGACAATGTAGGTAAATTAGGTCAGAAGCTGCTACAAAACAAATTGTGTAAAGACACTTTCAGTAAGACACGATTTCTTAACCGTGTGAGTCCTGTGTATTGAATAATTGCAATGTCTAATTATTGTATAATTACAAGTATATAATATACCATTGAATTATGAAGACAGTTCAGCAGAGAGAAACCTTTTTCTCCATTAAAAGGGATAAGTTACCATAGGGTTGGCAAGAAGCAGCTTTTTATTTTAAAGAGATACTACAGTATATAATGAAAACTAATGTAACTAATGTTGCCGATTCAGATTCGCTTAGGTCTTAAGATTTAGATGCATATCCTTATTCATCCCTTAGGCAAACTGCCCACTCAAAAATAACTACGTAGTCCATGTGCCCAGAGGAAGTGTGCTGGACCTGCTGTCTCTCGATAGATTTTTTTTTTTTGTCATTTTATTATGGTATCATAGTTTTAGCTTGAACATCTTGCAGCAGGGTTACGGCTGAGATTGAATGTATATTTTGGTGTAAAAAATCTGCTTTTTCCTGTTGACAGTTGAACAGTACAAAACAATAATACTAATTGCATAATGTCCTATTAAAGTACCATTCTTAGATGCTGTTCTATATTAAAAGGCTGTAATATTTAACAAGAATTACACAGAACACCTGCTGCCGTTTTTTGTTGCAAAGCCTCTTGTGTTTGTTCTTGACGTGGAACACTTTATTCAGAAGATATTTATGTTAGACATAGATAGGTGGAATTTCAAAGGCATTTGTTTTATTGTTGTGCAGGCAGCTATCTGCAAAATTGATTTCCTCTTTCTTTTAAGTGGGAGTTTACATAATACTTTGGAGGCTGCTGGGAGTATTTTGCAACTTGTCTCTTGGATATCATTTTTTATCGACTCAATTAGAATAAGTCTTCTCTTTCTTATCAATTTAATTTACGCAGGACTGACAAACAGGCTTTATCAGTGATTGTAGATTCTGATCTGGAGCAAAGTGTGTGTCTGTTAGAACTGAATTTACTGATGTCCTCACAAGGATTGTAATTCCTTCGAAACCGTTTTGGCAGATTGTGAGAAGGATCTTGACAGGATTTCTGAGAATATATCATTTGGTTTATAAGAAAAGGTAATTGAACCCTTGAGCACTTACCCACTGGTTTTCACAATACCTATTCGTTTTGGGTCTGCTTTCACTCCATGTCACATTTGAACAGAGTAGGGAATAGTCAATAAAGTGGTCAATGGGTCCTCATGCCTATAGGAATATAGGTTTGTGTCTAAAGAGAGGGGAGACCAGAACAGGGAGATAAAAGATTAACTGAGGAATACCCCTGGTCCAACAGCGTGCTCTGAGACAAACCAATGCCCAGTTATGACAGGGTAATTCAGACAGGTTGCTTAACTCTTTCTATTTTGCATTTTGGTGAAAGTGGATACATGGTCAGACTGTTTTTTGCCATGTTATGCAATATAATAATAATAATAATAAACTTTATTTTATATAGCGCCTTTAAAGGTGGCTTCTCAAAGCCCTTTACAGGATGACAATAACAATAAATAAGACTACAACAATAAATAAGAAGATTTCACAAGATAGGACACAATTATAATTACAACAATACAACAATAATAGAGTAGACAGTGGAAGGTGGTATTAAGAAGAGCAGAGGGGTGAAGAATGGAACCAGTTAAGTAAAGGCTTTTCTGAAGAAGAAGGTTTTGAGTCTGGATTTGAAGGAGTTTAGAGAAGGTGACTTCTCTGCATTTCTGGAAAAAAAAAAGCATTTCTGAAAAAAGGTATTAATATCATGTAGTGACAGCAGCTCACATGCATGTTCAATTTCAGTGTTCTTGTATTTGTAGCATTCTTTTATTTTTTTAGTCTTTTAGATTCAGTGTGCCAGGCTGCCGGTGCTAGCGCACGATAGAGCCTGAGCACTGGCCCGTCGGTAACCATCCTCCACGAGGACCTTCTTGAAAGTAACGTCAGCCGCAAGCAGACGGGGTCGGATCGAGGGCCAGCTTGGGTGAATATGACTCGGGGATACAAACTTCGATCTTCGCAAAAATAAATTCCGTGTTTTTTCAAACAAATCGCACAGAACACAACAGCCTTTTATTCTGTGGGAAAAGAGAGAATTGCCAACGCCCTACTTCATTTCTGTACGGAAAGTAAATTCTGATTAATCTTCCAAAAATATAACCCTGATATACACGGTGTATATATAGCTTTGAAATTATGAGATCACGTCTGCAGATCCAGGGCTCTGGTCCCCTGCCTGTTGAATTTGCCTCCCCCTACTCGGTATTGTCTGTGTTAAAGACACCAGTGAGGAAATCTAACCCTGAGGAACGCGTTCTTCACTGTGTCCCATTGTGTCAAAACTGCAGCGTTTCTTTTCATGCTTCGGTTTTCAATATCCTGTCCAGCCCTTCCAATAGCTCTCCGGGACAAGCTGGTCTTTTCGCCAGGAAATTAATATTTTTTCAGTGAAGCCGTCTGTATTCCTATTCAACGCTCCAGACGGTGTGGTAAAGCAGCAAAAACAAAATCCACAGTTCACAAAGGGGTCCGTAGGGCTTTCTGATATTCTGTACAATTAAAACTGTAACAGAAATACTGAGGTCCTGAAATTCTCTGCTGCTTTCTGCTTCTCAAACCCCTGAAGAGTTTGGTTCACTGGGCAGGTGTTTTACAGTAGTTTTACTACTCCAGCAGCAGTTATCAAGCCTGAGACATTCTCCAGATGCTGCGTGACAGCTTTCAGTGTGAAACGCTCCTAAGCATCCCAGATCAGCTTCCAATTTCTGTAAGCAGCATTCTTCCCATGGGAAATATCCTGAGATAAACAGCCCAGCTGATTTATTTTTTTTAAGGCTGCCCTGACCTGTTCATTTATTTATGTTGGATCTCGGACTTGTGCCGTAAGCTGACCTTGAGAGCAGCCTGGCCGCTCTTTGTAAGAATTATTTGTTCACTTATTTTTGTACACGAGTGGAAATTCCCCAGAGCTTGCCTTCCCCATCCAAGTCACGAGGCTGTGATTAGGAGTGGACGTGGTTTAAAAACGGATCAGATTTCTGTAGATGCAGAACCTTCCCCCACCAGTGCAACTCTAAACAATTATTCAGAATCAATTTTCTGCGAGTAGTTCGGAATATTTGACCAAGAACGGTTCATGCTTATTGATGTTGGGGTGGGGAGATTGTTCCTCATTTTATTGTCACTCCCTTTCAGTTGCCTGATGAGGTAGAAATTGCTATTTTAATTCACAACAGTTTTGCCTTTGGTTAGCAGTAGAACCTGAAGGCATGACAAGTGTGTGACAAATCCCTTTTCTCTCCTGCCAAGTGAATCTGCTTCTTCCTTCTCAAACGCTGGTTTGTCATGGTGCTTTCTTGCAGTCGCTCATCAATTTTAATTACGAATCACTGAAGTCAGTGTTTCTTTCCATCCTGTTTAATTAGTCGATCAATCAGTGTTTAATATAGTGCCTTTAGCAATAAATTGCTGCAGAGCTTTTATGACTCAAGCAATGCACCAGCATCCTTAAATTAAATAAAAACAAAGCAAAGAGGAATTTAAGAACAAATTATTGTTATGCAAAAAATAAGGTAAGCATTTCTAAAACATTGTTTTAAAACACTGCAGCTGTTGGTGCTTCTCATAGATACCTTGGTAGATCATTCTGCAATTCAGTAAAAAAGCTGATTTTCATTTGAAAGCTGTGTCACATGCCCTTTGTTTAAGTTTTTGGAATTGCCAGACTCCTGACACTACTTGGGAGTGATGCACATGTATCTGACTAATGGAGTCCTTTAGGTGTTGGAGCACCTGTGCAGAAACAGTTTTCACTTTCAAAGGCAAGCTCCCTGCTCCATCTTTCCTTTGCATGTAGGAGGATTGCTCTAATCCCAATCACTGCAGGCTCCTTTGTGGATTATGGCAGCTGGTACTCATGGGACAGGGGTGTCTGGTATAAGGATGTGTTCGAGAGGAAGGCCTGACGCAGGAAAGGGAGGGTCCATCTTGTGTCGGATTCATACCTGTGTAATCTCAGGCGATCATTGGCAGACATTAAGGCATCGACAGTACGGTCTCACTGGGGACAATTAATGGCCGTATTATAGGAGCTACTACCCATTAACTGAGGAATAATGTTGTGCAGGGAAAGAGTAGATATTTTTTCTGGGAAAGTGGAATGTCTCAGTGGTGCTGGTAGTGGTGGGGGGTACATCAGGGCTGTTTCCCTCACAGGTTATGACCCTGCTCTTTGAAGGGGTATCAGAAGAATTAATTGGACTTTTTTTTTTTGCTCTTCTGCCTAGATGAGTCACTGCTTCTGTTTGTTAACATTTTGCTTTTGCGTAAATGTATTTTCATTACAATTTTTGTTGAGCTGACTGATCGAGCAGCTGCAGAATTTGAGGAGACTGAGGCATTGGCGTAGTAATATTTCTTTGGAAGTCTCTCTACCGAAAGGTTGTGATAAAGTCAGGAGCAAGAGAGGAGGAAGGCATTTCCTACCAGTTGAGTTTCTTTAACCTGGTGTCTCATATTAGCACTTTCCAGTAGACGCACCAGACGGGTCACAGTCTGCGCTGCACTGCGTCACAAACACGCGGTCCCTGTGCCCTCAGAGAAGTCATTTTAATAATTGCACCACTCTTGTGCAGTGCACCTAGCCCTCCACTGCATTAAAAAATGTTGATTTTGGTTTGGCTACTTTTTGGATTTTGAGGAAAACGGGACAAGTAAATGCTTCCCTTTTTTCCGTACAGCAAGATGTCTGATTGACATAGCTTATTCTTGCAGCACTGAGAGTCGAGTTCAGTTAGCTGATGAACACCATGCGAAAGTCTTGCTGGCAGGGTGAGGTTGAACACGCTGTGTGCAGTCGCGTCTTTCTCAGGGTTGGACTGCTGTGCTGTAGGCCTCTCACCTCCGTGGCCAGTAGCCAACGACTGGTTTCTCACATGTTGCAACTGATTGCTGTGCCTCTGAATCAGCGTTAATATTCACCGCCAACGGCTCTGCTGCCCTTGGTGACGGTTACCAAGGTTACTGTACTTTTCATTTGCTGTCGAGATTATTGTCATACAAAGTGCGTCTTAGGTTTTTTTTTTCTGCGAGTGAGGATTGATCATTCTTGCAGGTCAAGTTTCAAGTTAGTTTAACCTCCTTAATTGCATTTCGCATGGGATTCAGCAAATCTACCAGGATTTACCTCCTGTGCTTCTCATTTGCATCTTGGGGTACCCTAAGGACTCTGTGTGTGTGCACATGTATACATTAACCAACAAGACATCAGTCATAGCATGAGAAAACTAGGCTCCTTCCCTGAATGTGTCCTCTTTGGCCAGAATATTAGGGAACAGCATTAGTAACAGTTTTGCCATGGTGTGTGCATTCTACATCTGTCTTATGAAGGACAACTTTCAGAGTTACAGTACTGGTACTTTTGAGAGCAAGTGCTTGCTATGACTGCAGTGGAACAAATTTAAATATTAGCTCTGGCCTTTCCATAACATTTGATTTAACGTAATGTCTCTCACTTATCTGTGGTCTTGCCATTCTGCCAGTCTTTCAGGTGCTTTTCAGGTGGCATAGGGACTCTTGCATTTAGAATGACCTTATATTTCTTTTTTGGGGCTTTTTGGCAAACACCACCTAATTGCTCCTCCTGAAAGCTCACCTTTCAGCACTGAGTGGTCTAGCTGCAGTTTCTGGCTGTGCTGAAGATTAATATTATAGCAAAACAGCTGGTACTTCCAGTCTCGCGCTAAAGCCAGAGTTCCCACTTTTTTAATCCTTCAACCCCACAATTCGTCAGCCCAGGACATCTTTGTAGGTGCTATGAATAAGCACTGCACCAGAAATGCTGAAATCCTAGAGCATGATGAGTAGTTCTAAATGAGGATTTTCAGATGAAGCTCTTTTTCTCCTTTCTCAGGGAACTGAAAATTTGTGCAGCGTGAAACTTCAAACATCCCGTCTCTGCGTTTGCATGTGAAGTGTTGTTTCTGGAGAGCTGGCTGTGAACGCAAGTTGTCTTTTATTGCTTTATTTTTAGAATATGGTGTTGTCTTCTGGAAAAAGGATGGTAGCTTCACTGAAAGGATTTAACGATGCCGAGTGTGTATTCTCCAAGTTAAAGTGTGAACATGAATGGATAAGGAATACTGCTGACGCCTCAGGTGGCAGGGCAACTCTTACCTGTGAAAACTGCATGATTGTCAATAGGGCTGAGGAAGAACAGTTTTGATCAGGGAAATTAAAAATAACTTTCTCTTTTTATTGCAGTGCGGGACCACAGTCCCTCATAGAACACAACAGATGGGGCTGATTGTGGGCAGCTGTAAAATAATGGTGTTTCTCTCGAGTTAGCCGTTCTAGTAAAAATATATATTTTTCCTTTTCTCAAGCAGCTGTGTTATTGCTTATTAAAGATTAATTGATGCCTTTTATTTAACCACAGCATTAGCTTGTCTGGAGTGGGCCAAGTGATTTCAAGAAACAATTAAAGCCCTACTTGGAGAGGGTGATAGTGTTATAAGTGTGGGTGCTTCCATTATCTGTGTACCCCAGTTTGTGTCAAAAACCATTAGCGCTGTCAGTCAGAGATCACTGGAAGTTAAACAGCTGACACTGAGTTTTATTAAAGTACTTTTCAGAGTGGTTTCTTCTACCTCTGCTAGTAGTTATGAAAGAATCAGGCATCCTCTTTTTTTAATCCAAAAATGATCATTCCATAGCTTGATTTATTAAATTATTTGCTTTACAAAGCGCTGTAGCACTTTTTTTTTTAAAGTGAAGCAAACAAAATGCATTTTGTCATAGAAACCTTTCGAAACTGGAAATGCAATGACTATGTCTTGGGAAAACTGGGTTTGATGTGGGGTCTCTTCGTATGCCTGGGATTTGATTTGCTACGTGTTGCGTCTGCACTGGAGCAGACGGGTCTGTTTGTTTGTTTTGAGAATGAATATTCAGCTTGCATTTCGAATCGCAGGGGTGCTGCTCTGGCACCGGCCTGCCCAGACCAGGGCAGCCCTGTTGTGTCAGACAGGGGGGGAAGAGCGTTCAAGGGCTGGGCCTTCACTGGCAGCCCATTGCGGTGCCAGAACTCCAGCCTGGGCCCGTACGCTCGTGCGACCTGTTGGAACTGACAGGCAGATCCCCCCCCGAGTCCCGGTTGTCCTTGCCCCTTTAGCCCCCTGGGGTGGGCGGCTGTGTGGAGCTGCTGCAGTCGAGCCGTGAGGAGAGCGAACCCATCTGTGCTATAATCCGGCTCCACAGGACTGTCTGCCTGCCCCTCGCTGTCCCTCCATCTGTAAATAAGCATTACTGGAATGGCTGTCCTGGGCTGCTGATCATGGTTTTTTTTCCCTTATCCTTTCCTGCTTTCTTTTCAGTGCTTCCTACTGAATGTATGAATTTACACTATCGCCCATCTCGCCCTCTCCGCTTTGTGAATCTATACCGACTCACTTTGTGGTGTCTTTGTGAAAGCTTAAGATTCAATACTGTAATAAAAAAGATATCCTGTTGCCCCATGGTGTTTGTGTGATGATTTTTCCATGCTGATGCATTGCCAAGATGCCCCTTTGTGTTTTTTTTTTTTGCAAGGGTGTTGCCTGTACATGAAAAACACAGCAACACTTTCCCTCTCGCTGCCTACTTTGGATTGCAGGTACTTGGATGTTGTTGATTCATATTTTCATGTATAAGAAATTGATACTGCATGTGCTATGACATCATGCAAGCTCCAGGTGCTCTATAGTAGTCTATACTATGCACAACCTATTTAATGCAGTTCCTACAAATTTCTGTATACAGATGGAGAAAATGTAGTCACTGCAAATTAATCACGTTGATCCCACTTTCAAGACTTTCAAATCTGAAAGAGAATAAAAGATCAACAGTTTGGCTTCATTATGTATTCTGAAAGCAGATCAACTGGAGATGCAGTGATATTATCAGTCACTTACCGGCTTCAGCGGATCTGCAATTGTATTAGACAAACTATTACGTTCTCAGCCATAATGGATTCTTATGATTACCATTTAATTTTTGTTGCTTTTTTTTGAGAGGTTATGAAAGATCATTAACATATAAAGTGTCCTGGTGTTGGCCTATAGATAATGGGATCTTAAAGAAGTAAGAAATTATAGACATGTTATTGCTGCATTGTATGTTCTAGATTACATGAACAAACACCCTACTGAAACCTTTCTTTTTCAAAAGCATTGAATTAATCTTTTTACTTTGCTGCTCAAACACCAGCAAAGCTCCCTTCTCTAACCTGCATTTGTATGACCAGAGTGATAGCTGAAGCCTTAGACAGGGTGCTATTCAAATTTTTGCCCATTTAAATAATTGCATTGTGAAACCTGTATTATGCGACGCAATACAATGTGACACAATCTGGCAGACAAGGACAGCACAAGATCCCAGCACCGCAGTCTGATAGAAACAGGTGTGCTTAGGACCCTGTTGTCCCCTGAGTCGCTGGGGCTGGGTGCCACCTTTTACGTACATGGAAAACCGTGCAAAAAAGACGAGCAAATTCAACATCAAGCAACTCAAGCATACATCTATACATGTCTTAGAATTTAAAATCTTTTTCAGCCTCACCTCTTGCAGCCCAAGAGTTAATCACCGTCCCCCCCCCCCCCGCCATCGTTCTTGCGCTCTGTGACCCTTAAAGAAGTTGTAATAACAGGGCCATCAGAATTGGAGCTCTGCTACTGGGAAGTGCTGGCTGCTCTCTCCCTAACTGCTGCAAAACACAGCCAGAGCCGACAGGTACTGCATTATAAAGGAACTCTTACTAGCAATTTGCACTTTATTATGCTCCCCTATTGCTGCTGTGCGCCAAGGAACTGGTGAAGCTCAGCAACACTAGGTATCTGCGACCAGGAGCAGGAAACACATCAGGTCCTATCCTCATGTGCTCCTTGACTGGGGGGAAAAAACATTTTTTATAAACTCAAAAGTACCTGCAAGAGCAGAGCGATGACCCGGGAGACCTCCGTGTCCTCACTGGTGCCAACACAGATGTCCCGTCCCCTCTTGTGCACCATCACAACGAGGAGGTCCTTGCTGTCCCACAGGTGGTGCAGAAATCCTCCACACTCGATAATCCCCAGAGATGCTTCGTGCAGCCTCTGGGGTGAGGAGCAGCAAAGACCACTGCGATGCAGCACAGCTGTCTAACACAACCTTCCTTTCTAACCTGCGGTCCTCTAACACATTATTGTTAGAATACACATATATACAGAGCACCAGAGGTCATGCAATCTCTGGGTGGCATCAGAAGATGGCTGCTTAACAGCCTTTCGTCCTAACCTGCTGTGCCATCACGTCTTTATAGCCACAGAGACTCCAAAGTCACCTGCCCAGAGGGCTGTAGCACAACACACTTTCCACCACAGCTTAATACATCGCAAATCAAATGTTATTTTATTCCTACGACCCATTAAAATAAAGGGGTGGGGTAGGAGTTGTTAGATAAATCAATAAATAATTGTCAGGTTCTCAGTGTTTAGTTTTATTCAAGAAGTCCTCACACCAACAGCTGACATACGCACGCACACACTCGGTACAGTATTCATTTCCGCTCCGTTTGTGCACCAGTCTTCTCTTGCTATTTAGAGTAAGGCTGTCCCGCTACAGGGAAATATTCAATGTGTTCAGGTTTCTCCTTCAAATGCAAACATCTGATGTATCACGTTTGCACTAGACACAGGATAGCACAGGTCATCTCCACAACATTAAAAACCATCGCTAAAAAAGCCCTCCAGGCCACACCTTGCCCACCATCTCGGCTTTTGTGCAACTCATCCTGGTGTAACTCTGTCAAATGGATACCTCCAACCAGGCCAGGCCATTAACTTTCCAGAAAATCATATTCTGCTTAATCGTGTTCAACATCAAGGTACAAGAGCAAGAAACAGACACACAGCGCTCGTTTTTGGAGTCCATCCCTTAGATCAGTGGAACTGTCCACAAAAAATCTCAATGCTGTTACATCTTACACCCCTTATCTGTATATTCTTCAGTATTTCACTGGGTGTTTTTTAGCAGGTCAGTTTCACAAGCTCACCTTTGCTTGTATAACTTGCTGAACCCCCAGTTCTAGAGCAGCTTGGTGGATGGTGGTTTTGGGCCAAGGGTAGGTTTCTGCATCCTCCTGTTCTTGTCGGACTTCAAAAACTTAAAAAAAAAGTCAGTCCTGGGAACGACTTCCGAAGAGCAAACAGCAAAATGACAGTCTCTCTGTAGTTGTGGGGAAGGAGGAGGTGATCACGTCCACAGTTTTACTTCTGACCAACAGCACCTAGCCTCAAGCTGCACAAAATCGCCACCATCCATAGCAGCAGATTAGTTTCTTTTAAACACTAACGTTACACACACTTATAAAGCAGAATCTATAAGATTACACCAGTTACATGTCTAGTTCTTTTTGTTTTAGTTTAAAATTACAGCTCTTCCAAGAGGATAATGTGTCCATGTGTCCAGTTTCTGTACATTACTAGTTTTGTGAAATGCTACCAGGGATTTGATGGTAGATTGCTTTTAACCGCTGAGCAGGTCGTTCTTTAAAAGCACAACAGCTATTCTCTCTCGCTTTGACGCTGAAAACGCAATATACTGTAGACTTGTGTCACGACAATACAGATGCAGCTTCAACTGTAATGTGACTCGCATTTCTTAAGTCCAGGAAGTCTTAAGTCTTAAGACATGCTGAGAACGCACACTCCTTCAGCCATGTGCAGCATGAAGGTGCTACTCAAGACCTCATAATCCAGCCTCTGCTTTCAGCAAAGCACATCTTTGTCGCCAACCCACTGGGATATTGCTGGATGGCAGGACTGACAAGTTTGAAATCCATTGCTCCAAATCCAAGCACGCGTTAGGAGAC
This sequence comes from Lepisosteus platostomus, assembly GCF_059453375.1. Lineage (NCBI taxonomy): Eukaryota > Metazoa > Chordata > Actinopteri > Semionotiformes > Lepisosteidae > Lepisosteus > Lepisosteus platostomus. The sequence continues at coordinate 8,958,785 of NC_142632.1, forward strand.
AGACAGATGGACAGAATCACGGTACGTTACAGTACAGCAGCAGGAACAACTTGGCGCTCTGCAAGGGCAGTTCTGCTTCCTCCCCAGGCAACGATCCAGGATTAATCTACTAGACCTCAACGGACGGGCACTCGAGGACACAATCTGAGACGGGAGCCGACGAACGACAGCTCCACCGGGTCTGGGGGTGCAGGGACGGGGGACTGGGGGGGGTGGAAAGACGACGAGATGAAGACGAGCCCTCCCTTGCCCTCCAAGGGCAAGGCCACCCCTCCCCCACCTTGGCTTTCCTCTCCTTGCAGCGGCGACCCTCCCTCTAGATGCCCCAGTAGGGGGCCAGGTTCCTGCGGTCCCTTTCGTAGACGTCCGGGATGACCCCGTAGGGCGTCTGCACCATTTTGACGGAGTTCCTGCCGAAGAGCTTCCGCTCGTACTCGATCAGCTGCCGCCAGAAGCCGGCGTTGGGGCGGATGACCGGCCGGCGGGCCTTCACCCAGGCGTGGGCCTCGGCCAGCGAGACGCGGTGGTATTTCATGAGGTAGGCCAGGCACAGGGAGGCCGAGCGGCTCACGCCGGCCGCGCAGTGCACCAGCACGGCCCCGCGCTTCCGGCCCACGCTGTGGATCTTGTCGGCCACGCTGTCGAAGTACAGGGAGATGGGCGAGTGGGGCATGTCCGCCAGGGGCACCTTGACGTACTCCACGTGGGGCCAGTTGAAGTTGGGCAGCTCGATGGTGGCATTGACCACGCAGGTGATGCCCTTGGACAGCAGCAGGCTGCGGTTGGAGGCCACGTTGCCCCGGCTCAGGAAGAGGGAGGGCGTGATCTGGGCGATGCCGCCCAGCACTCCCGACTCGGGCACCAGCCTGGGCACGGCGGTGGGCACCACCGAGCTGCGGTGGTGGTGGTGGTGGTGGTGGTGGAAGAAGGCCTGACTTCGGGAACTCATCGAGAAAGAGGGAGAGGAGACGGAGAGAGAGAAGGAGACTGGTGGAGACTGTGGAGGGGACGAGGCGGGGGGGTGGGAGTCGCCCTTCAGAACACAACAGCCATGGTCCAGCTGGCGTCACAATCCGGCGCGCCCGCAGAACCACCTGCAGAGACAAGACATGACGGAAAGGTCAGCTTTCAGTCTTCCAGACGGACCAATTTAGCAGCTGGCCGGTTGATCGCTAGGAAATCGGATTTCGGAACTGCAACGAAAATCCTGGAGAGCCATCTCGGAGGATCTGAAAAACCAGGTAGACAGACAACGGCTGCTTATACTGCCATAAACGCTCGGTCTGCGTCCAGAGTTCGCTGGAGAAACCACCCTACAGTAATTCCTGCTGTTCGTCTGCACAAAACAGGAATGTATAATTTTCTACAAAACATGAGGAGGCTCAAGAGAAAACAAGATCTTCCGCTCAATCCCAGGATTCTGTGTTCACAGCTGCCAATACTATACAGCCACAGGGCGCTCCTTCTACAGTTTTTTTTTTAAATTTTGTGTGCCGTGTCTTACAACTCTGTCCAACTGTCTGTCCAGCAACTGTGTTACTGTGGCACATTTCTTTTAACCCGCTGTGTCTATATTGATAGAAAAAGCCACTGGCTGTGCTAGAGGAAGCAGTGTTTATTTAAAGCCTGACAGTATTAATATAATGGAGGGCAGTGTGGCACAGAGGTCATCGCTGACAACAGCTGCTCGAAATTGCTCTGTGCCGGTGTCCTACAGCCGAGCAGCGTTCCAGGAAGGGACAACAGACACACCACTGAGGTGGGGTTGAAAACACCAATAGAGACACACTGCTGAACTTTAATTTTTTCCCAATAATACCACCATAAAAGCAGTAATTAAATTCAGCCCTGGTGGAGCTGTTGCTCATGCGCTCAAGCTGAGGACACACTGATAGAGGAGACCGGGAAACTGGTACAGCAAGCAGTACTGTTCTGAAAGGGAAACCTGTTTGTGTGCTGTGCTATAGAAAGGGAAAGACTAGGTAAAGGCCTACTTCAGGAACATCCAGTCAATAAACACCTGTTAAAAAGGTGACAGAAAGAACACTTTTTCTGACCATTTATAAAACAGTCCTCCACTGAAGTATGACAGAATTCTCCTTTTCTCCGAGTCCTGCACTGCAGTCTGTAGCTAGCACCATGCCTGCAAGTGTTTCCCACTCTGCTGCTATTTACACTGTAGCCTCACATCAGCTAGAAGGCTTATAAATATTGAGTTTGTACTCAAATGGCTGTGTGTAAATACGCAGGCAGGCTGAAGACCACTGGACTGAAAAGAGCTGGGCGAGTCCTAGGGAGAGATTAGACTCCAGGATTTTCCTGCAACGCCACAGCATTGCTTTTTTCGGAGAATACAAGGATTCGGCACAGGCTGGAGCTGTCCGGGGTGATGAAGGACCAGAATCTGCAGGGTGACTGATCAGGACCGGTCTGGGAGAGGACTAGGGGCTGGGCTACTGGAGGACTGTCCGATTCTCGGGACATGTGCAGCCCCTGCGGTGTGTTACACGACAACCAAGGAGCATCTCCGTGCTTTTAAAATCTCTCTGCACTCATCTGGAAACTTGGCAGATTTTTGTTGGAAACAAAAAGGGAGTTTATTGTAAACACAGCTGGACATCAAGTGAACCCAAATGCACTGCCTCCTCTGAGCCTCAAAGACAACACCTTTCTCTGTGAAAGATTTGACTATAAATGGCTACCTATCTGAACATGGGTTCTTAAAGCCCAGAGTCCAGATTTAGTTCAAGAATATTAATCATCTTTCATTTACATTTTTTTCCATGAACCATCAACTCAAGGTATGTGTCAATAAAACAACACAAGGGCAAAATCAATAGAGACAGGTATACACAAACATTAAATAGAATCACTAGGTATAGAAGTGAGCTTTCAGACAGCATGCGTACCTCCCAAAAGCCATAGCACAGCCTGATATTATCCAGTGGTTTTCCATAGCATAAAACTGCACCGAAGCAGAAACACTCTGACAAACGAAATGCCTTTAATACACAATTCTATATCATGCACAACTAACACACACCTGATTATTTACCATAAAAAACACAAGACATCCAACAAATGAAGCTTCAGATCTTCATCATATGCAAAACCTGCTATACAGCAATGGCAAAACAAATTAAATACAGAAGAACATATCAGTCCATAGCTGTTTCTATACGGTTACCTGTATTGTTCTAGCGCAAGTGCAACTGCTCTTTATGACTGACACTGCAGGCAGGCTAGCCCATGCAGAATCAACACCACGCTTCCCGCTGGCCAGTTCCTGCTCTTAGAAAAACTCTTCAGATGGGAGCCCAGCTCCTCCTCAACACATCTGCACTTGCAGGCTGTCCGCCAGGAACATCCATCAGCTGGAGGGGCTGGGAACAGAGGGACAGTGGACACACCCGTCTCATACAACTGTCCCTCTCTGCGGGACTGGGCATGCTAAAGCAGGGAGTGTGGATGGGCAGACATTCGAGTATCCCCTCCTACAGACTGAGTGCTTTCCTCTTGTCTGATACTGGAAATCCTGCTGTGAGGGAACGGACTTGTTGCTATCCTGCCTGTTCTGCACATTTATTATTATAATCATAACTGTTATTGCGACTGTCATTCTGAAGCTAATTTTTTTTCCCCTTCACTGAACAAACAAGCTCTCCTTAAAAAAGAAAAAGATTTCCACATGAAAGCTGACTTTCATCTGCACTTTACAGCCCAGCGCTGATCGGGAGCGAGGTGACAAAAGAAACCGGGATCCATCTGGTAAGATGTTTTTCTCGAGCACCAGTGTGGAACAGGGGTGGTTATCTTTGCCCTGTGTGAGGACCATAGGATCAGACCAGAAAGCGATTCTTATGGGAACCTGATGCCCTCTCGCCATGCCTACATCTTTATACATCTTCTCTTTATAAAGCTCTTTATCTCCGGACACACTCCTGCTGAAAAGCAGCTCAGGCTAGAAGTGAAACATCACAATGGCACCCGAGATCTGAACATGCGTCTTTAGGGAAAACACGCTAGAAAGCGCCGCTCGGTCTCCCTCAGCTCCGTTTATCCATGTGATCACATGGCACTGCGCCATGTAGCTCAGAGGACCATTCCAGCAGATCACTGCTCAAGCTCAAACCCCTACTGGCATCACACTGGTCTAACACTGGAAAACCTCCTGACAAGCCCAACGAGATGACAGCAAGCAAACTGTCCAGGTTCTGCTGGGTTATTTTCGGCTTCAGGCCTCTTCCCGGGCAGCAGAGAGGCGCTGGTTGGGAATCTGCCTGCTGCAGCTCAAGCATGGATGGAGCAGAGCAGTGCCGGGGGGTGGGGGGGGTGACAATCCACCAGCCCCCCCCCACCCCACCCAGCACTCTCACCCAGCCTCCCTAACAGGCTTCAATAAGCGAATCAGATCGGCTCTGTGCCCCAGAAGCAGCTGTGTCCCCAGATCCCTGGCACTGCGGACTGCCAGAAGGACACTGGCCAGGACAGAGAGTGTCCAGCAGTGTCCCTCACAGAGCTCAGGCCTGGCATCACGCATTCATTTCACAAAGGCTGAAGAAATGAAATCCAGAAATGTAACAGCTGCCGAAGATACAGCAGGCCGATACAGATCCAGATGTCCCACAGCACCAGGAAAGAGCACAGACTGAAATGTAGCTCACATGAGATAAGATCATTTCAGACTAAAAACCCATCGAGGTGTGCACAGATACAAACGCATACTTATATAAATCCTTTAGCATATCACAGAACTAAAGATCGCTCCAGAATACCTTGGAATATACTGAAGACCATAAAAGGATTTGTCTTCCTGCTGACGTACGTTTAGAGCCAACATCAATCTAACGCTACCCACAGATGTTACGAAGCTTTGAATAAAAAAAAAAAATCCTTGTCGCTGTTAAAATGAGCTCAGGGCTGAAAGTCTGCTTGAGAGTGTGAAAGCTGCATCTTTGTGGAAGAGCTCCAGGCCTCCACTGCTACTCCCAGGCTACATGGCTCCCTGCCTGGTGTCCTTGTCCTGGGGTGTGAATAAGGGAGATGGGCTGCTTGGCCAGATAAAGCACCTATCATTTCTTTCAATCTTACTTTATTTCTCCTTGTTTTACTGGAGAAGGTGGGAGAATAAAAAAAGGGGACAAAACACACACCTGCTCTGAAGCACTGATGTCCAGCTGCCACTCGGAGAGCCCGGCACTTAGCTGATTCACAGAGCTCTACCGTGTGTGAGCAGAATGACCCGAGACTGAGAACAACTCCTCTTCCTCTCGCACAAAGGCCGATCGATTTTACTGGGCTGGTGTTAAAAAACAAACCTTTTGCCGGAGAAACCAATAGAGCCCAAGGGAGTAACAACAACAACAACAAGACCATCGGCCAAAAACCCCTTCCTAAAGCAGGAACAAATTCCTAAATTCCTCAAACTCCTACGCCGGGAAAGTATGTCGCCCTCCTTAGATGCTCCATTTCAGAACTTGGAGGCAACCAGTTCTGTGACTGCTCTCTCGGTTGTGCCGACTGACAGTTCAACACTGACTGACAGTTCAACGATTTAGGAGCTGGCTGTCGCAGGATCCTGGAATGGAATGGAACAGATTGGAAGCAACACGGGTTGAGCAGTCCTGCCTAAAGGTTGCACTTGTCTGTGGAGACAGAATAACCCACTGCACAAGAGACACCTACTCTCACAGTGGGCCCCAGCGTGTGTGCCACCCAATAAACAACCCAGCCTGTCGCTCAGCGTGTGACCCAGAGCCTGTCAGCACTGGCATAGCAAGGCGCCCCAGAGGTTTCCTCCCCACGGGTGAGACTCTTCAGGGATAGCTTTCCCCACGCGCCAGCAGAAAACTGTAGCCTCCAGTGACAGCTGGAACGTCTCAATCTCAACACGCCCTGAGCTCTGGTTCCCACTGCACATGGGTGCAGAGATGATTGATCACATGAGCCCAAAAACTGCCCCCCCCCCACCACCAAGTTCAGAATGCACAGCAACAGAGAACTGGAGTCAACCCGAAAATCCCAAACAGGACCGACGTGGCCACAGCTGTAGAAAGCAATGCCAAGCAGAAAGCTTCTTATTACTGCTGAGGGTGGAGGCACCCCAGAGTGCGAGATATTATCTTAGACTCTGGACAGGACACCAGACTGTCATAAGGCACACACACCCAGCAGCATGGGATATCGTAAGGGTGGATCTATTAAAACAGACAAATTCTCTAATTTGCTAACCTAGCCTCTATGTGACTGGAATTTAGTTTACAAAAACAGGCTGGACCTGGAGACAAGCAAAATAGAAGTGAAGAACATGCAAACTAATACAGAAAACTCCCCAATCTGGTACTAAACACAAAACCTGGGAGCTTTGTGCATGCAGCATTCCAGAGCCAATTGCCAGTATGTTGCTTGAATCTAAACGTGTTCCAGGAGAGACAGCCCTTTCTTTCAGGATCCAGGAGGAAAGTGGCGTGTGGAGAGAGTAGTGGGGCTGCACGCTGGTGGTGGTGGAGGGGATCCCCATTTCCTGTAAAGCTCTTTGAGTGGAGTGTCCAGAAAAGCGCTGTATAAGTGTAAGGAATTTATTTACTTCCGTGGGAGCCCATCCTGTCTTAGTGACAATAGAGGAAATGCATCCCCAACCTCACAGGAATTACCACAAAAGAGATCAGCTCACTTTGGTACAGAACATGCTCTGCTCCTGCTGGCACAGCGAAGGAAAGAAAACCCGAGCACACAAGAACACGAGGCTCCTGAAAACAGGAGGAGGCCATTCAGCAAACAGTTCTTCTTCACTAACTGCTCCGAGAACAGTTCTCAATGTTGGTGTATCACCAGCAGCTGCTCTTATTTTTGAAAAACCCTTTAAGAACACATTTTGACCCTATTAGCTCTCACGTCACTGCTGGTACTGGAATACACTTCTTGTCTGGCTGATGCCTGTACAATAACACTCCCAGATGCCCACAGGATGAAAACATCCCTGACTGACTGACAAGGCTTTTGATCATCGTTGCGTAGTGCAGACAGACATTACCGTCTCAGGTCAGCTAAGGTGTGTTTGGATATCTTAATCCTGGTCGGACAGAAGCAACAGCCCAAGCAGCCTATTTGCTTTTTTCGCGTCTGAAAAAAATTGGCTTGTTTTTTCCCCAGTTGCAGCCTGGTTGCACAAGGCATACTTTCTGGAGACTATTTACTGGCAATCAGCCCCCAGGTTTTCCAGAAAACTAGCTTCATGGAACAAATTTCTTCTGCTCCTTACAGAATAAACAAAGGAGAGGACAGGCCCAGAGATGGGACGAGGAACACATGCAAGAGCAGACTAAGCTAGCCAGCAATGACCTGGCCCCCCCGGTCCACCCCCCCGCCTCGCCTGCTGGAGGGGCTCATCAGTTTTCAATCAACGCATCACCGGGGGCAAAACCCACTAAGAGAGACAGCCGAGAATCAGACGCAGATTAATCACAGAGGACGGGTTCCGGAACGCACGCAGCTACACAATGTGCTGCAGAAGATCTATAGACAAACTCCTCCTCGGGCATTTTCAAGCCAAGACAAAGAGGTGGGAGGGGTCTCTCCAGGGCTGATCAGGGGCTGCGAGTCTGAATTTGCACTTTCTGAAGCTAAAGAGCTGGCAGTTACAGTTTGTGCACACATCTGCTCTAAGAACATAACATCAGAATGGATCCTTCACAAACTCAACAACCTGCTCTGAGGTGGTATCCCCTTCCCAGTCCGCAGCCAGTGTTATCCTGCTTGTTGGCCGACTCTGCAGGCTGCCCTCCTCATACTGCTGGCTGATACGAACGATCGAAAAATCAGATCCATTATTTCTCCTTTCTGAAACCTCTCCTGAGAGCGCGATCACCACAACGGGTAAGTCTCGGCACCCGCTGTCCTCCCGCTGGCACAAACGACATTACGTTACTGAAAAACTAAACTTCAGGCTGCAGACAGCAGAATTGAATTCGCCTCCACACTAGGATCCGAGGTCCAGCCGGCGGGCGGACAAAGGCGCTCTTTTGTTAGAGGGAGCGGCGCAATGCTTGATCCCTCACCCAGGCGCTGCTTGAAACCAAGTGAACAGGCTCGGACTACAAAGCCTGTCTGAGCCAGCCAGCGCTGGTGTGTTAATAGAGTCCCCAGTGATGGAGCCCCAGGTCATATAGTTCTGGAACTACGCAGAAGGCTGAGCCCTGTTGATCTATTCGGTAAATAATTCATCTGAAACTCCACGCCAGAATATGTTTGCACTTCCTGAAAACCAATGGAAATGTCCCTGCTTCTTGCCTGTATTTTGATGGATGCACAGACTTGTGGCCCCAGGGATGTGGAGCAAGTCTGTGTAGACTAATAATAATAATAATAATAATAATAATAATAATAATTCCTTACACTTATATAGCGCTTTTCTGGACACTCCACTCAAAGCGCTTTACAGGTAATGGGGATCCCCTCCACCCCCACCAGTGTGCAGCCCCACCTGGATGATACACCAGTACACTACCCACACACCGGCTCTCAGTGGGGAGGAGAGCAGAGTGATGAAGCCAGTTCAGAGATGGGGATTATTAGGAGGCCATGATTGGTAAAGGCCAGGGGGGAATTTGGCCAGGACACCAGGGTAACACCCCTACTCTTTTCGAGAAACACCCTGGGATTTTTAATGACCACAGAGAGTCAGGACCTCGGTTTTACGTCTCATCTGAAGGACTGCGCCTTTTTTACAGTATAGTGTCCCCTGTCACTATACTGGGGCATTAGGACCCACACACACCACAGGGTGAGCGCCCCCTGCTGGCCCCACTAACACCTCTTCCAGCAGCAGCCTTAGCTTCCCCAGGAGGTCTCCCATCCAGGTACTGACCAGGCTCACACCTGCTGAGCTCCAGTGGGGCTGCCAGTTGTGAGATGCAGAGTGATTTGGCTGCTGGCTAAAAGACTAGGCTGGACGCTAGTCTCTCGAGACAAAGTGGGTGCAGCTGAACAGTGCGGGTCTCTGCCTGCAGAGGGGTCCCCTAAACCCTGAAACCTCCTCCCCAGCCAGTCCCGCAACTGGGGGACACGGCCTCAGAGGACACAGAGCAATTGAGACGCAAATGTGTGTCAGAGAAATATACCAGGCCCCCAGAGACCCCCTTCACTACACACAGCTCACGTTCAGCCCACCTTCAGTGTGGTGTGGAGAGGGGAATCACTTTGCACAATTCATGCACGAGAAATCAGGCTGACGGACCTAACAACACAGTCTCTTCACCAATAACAAGCAGCTACCAGCTGCCTGATTCTCTTTACATCCAACATCAGGGGACTTCACGACAACAGAAACGATATACCTGGCACTGACAGACTTAAGCAATAATTGCGGGATGCAAACACTTATTTTTTAAAATCAACACTGCAGGCAAAAGCCGATAAAAGTGACAAAATGCTGCTTTTTAAATTGCAATTTTGGCGATTAGCTCCTCAAGCTGTTGCTGCCGCCTCATGCACTCGGAATCTTCCAGTAGCCTCAAGAAGCCGAGCGTCTGCTGTGGACTACTTCTGATTCGAGGAAACCTTTGAAATCAAGGTCTTATCGGCCTTTTTTTTCCCCACCAGCTAGGCGGCAATTTGAAAGAGATTGCAGAGCGCAACAGGGCCGGATCGCGGCAGGCGCAAGGCATCGGGCCGTCATCTGGCGCCCACACTTCCCCAACAGCACCCCAACCCACAATTTACTCACCGCGCAGCTCTGACGTCTCCGTGCGAGGAGGAACGGGGCCGAGGACACGGACGTTTCACATGCCAGTCACGAAAGAAAGCTGAACTGTGTCTCCCTTGTGTGTGTGTGTGTGTGTCTGAGCATTGCGCTTCGGGAACAAACCTGCAGACGTACGAATGTGTTTTTGCACGCTGTAGCGCCCCAGCGTCGCAGATGGTATTCATCTGCGCCTTACTTGTTCTTCAGACCCGTTTCTGAACTTACTTTATGACCCGGCCACGGGCAACCCCAGCTTAACAGAAGCGCACCACATCACCCGGCGCCGGGTCCCCCAAGAGCAGGAATATTCAGCCGAGGCGAATTCACAGCACGAAAATGAATAAACCTAAGATCTTATTCCAAGTTAACAGACTGAAGCACAAAGAACGCAGCAGGTTATATACGCAAGTGCCCGAGGCAATATTTATATATAACGTACACAAGCGTATAATAACGTACACAAGCAGTCAAACAGCGGTAATTGCTCTGCCACCTGTTATGCCATCAGAGATAGGAGGTTTATAATTGCATTACAGCGAACAATAAGTTAGCTCCATCTAGAGCTTACTGACGCTCGAAATAACTCCGGTTAATTCCTAGATGCTCAATTACCAAATGGTTAGGTTCATGTATATAAAGAGTCATTTCTGTCGAACACCGCTATCTCAAAGCGCTTTCCCAAGCGTCCGCCCGGCCGCGCACCACGCAGCGCACTAACAGGTGCGAGCCGGGGCCACGGGATTTTTAATTCCGCTTCTCGTCACACCGCAGGAACTCCCCGCAACCGCAAAACGCACAACTTCTGCCACGGCAACTTCCGGCATCGCACAGGGTCGCGGTGGAAATCGCGGGGCAAGGTCTCAGGCGGCGGCGGCGGCGGCTCGCCACCATCCGCGACGGCGGGGGGCTCGGCGGACGCGCCGCGGCTCGCTCACTTACCTCCCAGGGTAGCGGTCTGCTGCTCCAAGCCCCGTCGCTAACGAGCCGCCGGTGACACAACACAATTCACACACTTCGGGGCTCGACTGGACACCGGCGCCGCTCTCGAACAGTATAAAACGACTCAACCCGCCGGGGGAAAAGTATGTGCGAGGGTTATTAACAGCCGAGAGCGGGGGGGGAAAAAAAGAGCTTAAAAACTAACCAGGCAGCCGACGTCGTACAGAAGCTTCGCAAAGTAAAGCCCCGACAGCTGAGTGTTTGTTTTTAAAGGAAAAGGCAGCGGGCAGCGCAGGAGCCGGAGAGAGGCGGAGGAGCCGAGCCGAGCAGCGCAGAGCCGGCGACCGTGCGTGCGGACTGAGCGCTCGGAGCGCGGACCGCGTGACGGCGGTGCCGAAGCGCCTCCCCTCCTAGCAACGCAGTCCGGACTCCCCGGAGCTGCGATCCGGTCGTGACGGAGGGGGGGGGCTCGACGATGTCATCGAGTCGACCGCGGATCATCCGCACCTGACCCAGCATCGATCGCGCACAGACCTGCCTAACTCAGCGCGTCCGGGGGCACTGTGCTGAACTGCTTGGCCGTAGTACACATAACGTGAATATAATTCCCCTTCCCATGACTAAATCTGCCAACACAAACAAGAGTCGGCAATACCGCGCTGATCGTATATTCACCACACTATTACCCCCGATATTTATGGTTTAAAAATGGTAAACCAACACATCCGATTACTACTGGCTGCCGTCGCATCATCCAGGTGGGGCTGCACACTGGTGGTGGTGGAGGGGATCCCCATTACCTGGAAAGCGCCTTGAGTGGAGTGTCCAGAAAAGCGCTATATAAGTGTAAGGAATTATTATTATTATTATTATTATTATTATTATTATTATTATTATTATTACATTTAAAGTACCGAACAGATCGCCCAGGGTAAAGAGAGACAGATCTGCAGCCAGGCTAAACGATTTCCTAATTAACCTTTCCGCCGTGTCATAACCTCTTTTGTATTTAAAATATTGTCTCCGATAGGAGCATAGCTTCCAATAATCCATTAAATTCACTTCGGCATTATTCCGGTTTCGCTGTTAAAGGGTTTTGTGTCGCTTTCCATTTTTGTGCACGTATTACATCAGGGAACCCAATTACGGCAGATTATAAACACTGAACTAATGGAGAAGGGGAATGAATGAGGGTTTAACAAGTCTTTACTGAGCGGTGGGGTTTTAGACCACCACTGCCGTACAGCCCTCGCGGGTCTGGACCTGCGGGGTACCGCGCAGGAGACCCTAGCTCAAAAGATGGGGAGAGAGGGGGAGAGAGACCCGGTGCCGGAGGCGCAGAGGAGCGAGAAGTCGCCCAAAAATAGCAGCTACGTGCGGGCGGCCTGTAACACGAGTGGGCGTGTGAGCGAGAAGGATTCCAGCGCAGCCGGTCTCCACGCAGCTCAAGGCAGTGGGGATAAAAAAAAACCGCGCAAGCTGGGAACGAGTAGGGGCCGCCTTAGCGCCGCTTCACAAGTGAACTCCTTACATAAGACACGACCGCTCCTTATACCTGTCCAGGGGGATTCATTCGCGTTCCAGTGAATAGATTCCCTCTATGAGTTACGGTCATGAATATCTTATATAAGTACTTCAGATATTAAAGCCATTCTTTGATGTTTCGGATATCTTTGATTTAATATGCAATAACCGGTGCCCACGCCTATAATATGGATGGATGGATTTGCCTGCGTATATAAATAAGCAGAAACACGAATCCTGGACAACGCTGTTGTATCCAGGCCTCCCAGCCCAGGTGCCACCAGCTAGTGGCTTCCAAAGGCACAGGCGTGGATTTGAGGGAGCGATGTAAGGTTAAGTGAGGTGGTGTGTGCACCGGCCAACACGCTTCAATGTCCTTTTGTTCTCCTGTCGGTTTGACTAAGAAAAACTGGGGAAAAAACGCACTTTTTCCCTTGCACTTCTCAGCCCGTGAAAGTCTTTGAAAATTCCTTCCCACGAACACCAGACATAAAATAATAAGTAAAACATCGTAGGCAGATAGGGTGCCAGAAAGAAGACACCGCCTTGCACACATTAGAGCCTCAAATCTGTGTTTTCCTAAAACCTCAATGTAATCCGGCTCTCCTGGGTGAGGATGCAGGACGGTGCACGGTACGTGTTTTTTTTTGTGCTTAAAGATCCCTGACAAAGGCGTTACCGACAAGACGGTACAATACGGTCGGCCCCACAGCGAGGAGGAAGGCTTAACATGAGACCTCCTCAACAGCAAGCTCAACGTCACCCCTTTGAATGGTGACGTCATCCAAAAAACCCGCACCACGACGCGGTGACGTCACAGGAAGGAAACACGGACGCGCGTGGCGGAATGCGATTCAAACGCCAGCACCTGTATTAGCGCGGCGGAAAACCAGGTGCACTGGAACATTTCAAGACCACCTGCTGCGGTGAAAGCTTTAACAGACTCACGTCAGGTGGCAGGCACAACACAGAGCGAGCCTGACTGGTGGGCCAGGAAACAGCGGGAGACGCGCAGAAAGGGAACTGTGAAGGGGATCTGTCTCCCGAGAGCAAACTGGGCTAAGAAGGACAGGGCAGGTTTCATTAACCTGCTGTGGAACAGCCATGAGATTAATCTGGGCAACAAAAAAAAAAAGGTCACAGGCTGTTTAGGCACAACATAACTGGAAACACAGGCAATGTGGGGGAACATGTCACAAGGCCCTGCAGAAGGCAAGAGTGCTTGATCACACAAGGTTACTAAAGCACCTTGCTACAGCACCGAAATCACTGTGAAACCTTGAACCGGCCCAGTGTAAGGCCCTGCAAGGGGCTGCCACAGCAGTGCGCAGCTTGGCTACCAAGACAATAATCAGATACAATGGTTCAGTGTTCAGGAAATGCAGAAAGTGCACACAGAGAAGGCCATGGGCACACCTGATAGCCTGTTAGCCAGAGAACTGCGGCTTTCAGTGAGCTCTCCTGTGCCCGGCTAGCGGTCTCCTGGGACAGCTTGAGCATTCAGATTACAGTCTTACAGCTTACAGTTTTTCAAAACAGCTTTGGTTTGGTGCAGAAAGAGAAGGGGAGAAAACGAGAAGGGAGGAGAGGGGTGGCATTCGCTGAACATTTGGAATCGAGAAGAGCTCTAAATTTAAGCCCCTGCATTCTGTAAACGTTTCTGCTGAATGGAAACTGTGACCCATTGATTTTTCACAAAGCCGCCCAGCCTGGCTAATGGCCATGACTCAGCCTGGCCAGCACTGCGGGCTGCTCTCTGCAACATGAGCCAGTCCAGATCCAGCCCCGTGCTCCCCCCCACAGATTACCTCTGTGTTTGTCCTAGGACAAAGATGATGCCCCACCCCCCACCCCCAGGGGGTCCTGCACAAGAGCCTGGCAAGCTCGGTCCTGACTCATCCAGGATCTACCAGGACGCAGCAAATCGGAAGCTCAGCTCGGAAACCGTTATTCTGCAACGATGCTTCAAGAAGAAAAAGAACAAAAACAGTCAAGCTAGCGAGCAAAACGAAACACCTGTCTTTATTACTGCTCCGCAGGGAAGTGGGGAGAAGCCCGATCGGCAGACAGCTGCTGCGAAAGTGCAGATGAAGTTATTATTCTGACACAGCACTTAACAGCAGCCAGCCGTGTGTGGAAATGTAATGTTTCAGTGTTGAAAGCCCGGAGGCTTACTGCACTGCACTGCACTGCACGCGGACGACTGCTTCCTTGGGCGTGTTAAAGAAACGCCAGATGTATTCACAGAGCAGGCAGAGCCCCGCCAGTGCCTGTGTGCCTGGGGGAGATGATAATAATTATAATAATAATTGCTCACACTTATATAGCGCTTTTCTGGACACTCCACTCAAAGCGCTTTACAGGTAATGGGGATCCCCTCCACCACCACCAGTGTGCAGCCCCACCTGGATGATGCACCAGTCCTCTCCCCACACACCAGCTCTCAGTGGGGAGGAGAGCAGAGTGATGAAGCCAGTTCAGAGATGGGGATTATTAGGAGGCCATGATTGGTAAGGGCCAATAGGAAATTTGGCCGGGACGCCGGGGTTACACCCCTACTCTTTTCAGAAACACCCTGGGATTTTTAATGACCACAGAGAGTCAGGACTTCGGTTTTATCTCATCCGAAGGACGGCGCCTGTTTTTACAGTATAGGGTCCCCGTCACTATACTGGGGCATTAGGACCCACATGGACTGCAGGGTGAGCGCCCCCTGCTGGCCCCACTAACACCTCTTCCAGCAGCAACCTTAGTTTTTCCCCAGGAGGTCTCCCATCCAGGTACTGACCAGGCTCACACCTGCTGAGCTCCAGCAGGTTACCAGCTGTGAGCTGCAGGGTGAAATGGCTGCTGGCGATGGAGATGGAGCTGGGAAGGCTGGGAGGAGCAGACAGAATTGGGCTGAAATGCCTCTTGGGTGAGACCGTGGACACGTCTCCCCAGCGGAGCCAAGCCTTCCACAGTGACGCAGATGCACAAACTACCGCACCCTGCTCTCCGATGGGGAACGGAAGTGGTTGGCGGGCTTTGAGTGGGGCGTCCACAGAGCAGACCACCGATCTTTCATTCATCAGCCCCACGCGGGGCTCGTGCTGGTTTGTCCCGCGCGATACACAGCTGCTTCTGGTCTCGCCAGGAGGGCGCGGGCCCGAGTGGGTGCGGCAGTCTGCGTTGTGTTGCTCCAGTTATAAACCAGACAGACCTCTGATGATTGAGTGCAGTGGCGAGGGGGGAAGAGGAGTCATTTCTGAAAATGTGGCTGCCTTCCTCGGCCTGGCTCCCTAATGATCTGACGAGTGTAATTGGAAATGGCCCTGTCGTCCTGAGGTGGGATGAGTAATGTGCTGCTCGAGGACACAATACGTCTTGTATCCTCTATTTTTTTGTTTTCCTCTGGTCATTTTTAATTTTTTCTTACTTATCTGTTTTTATTCTTACATACTGAGCTTCAAAGGAAACATCTCACTATCTATGCATGTACGGTTTTAGAAAAATACACCACCTGGATATTGATTCAATATTGTTTGCTGTCATTTTGATGAATTGATCTTTTATGACTGACTGTGATTCATGACAGGGGCTCGGATCGTCGCAGAAGGACTAAATCGCCTCATCAGAGAGAGAGCTGAATGGACTCAGGTGATGAGGGGATTTAAAGAACTGAATGTCAAGCCAGGTGCAAATCATAAATGAAGAAGACTGAAAATAACCAATGTGCCCCACTTTTCAAGAGAAGAATGTCTTCAAGCCACTGGAATCAACACTATTGGCTTCAATAAGCTACCAACCACTAAACGGGACAGATGGGTATTTTCGGATACTGAGAAAGACTAGCAGCACAGAAATCCAGGTGAGCTGTCAAAGCTCCAGTACAAAACTGATTTGGTTCACGTTCTGCCTATAAGAAAGCCTAAATTAAATTATACAACTACAACTAAACACATCAACAAAGTTTCCAGAAACCCTCTGCCCCTTCCGAGAGCCAGCTGCTTTCCGTGAAGGTGGAGGGAACGTTTCTCTGGAGCGACACTCTTTGCACATCAAACCTGTCAGTTTATGTGAACATCTGAGTCTACTATCAGGGCCAGATGCTAATTAGATCAGTTAGTAAGAATCTCGACCACGACGGCTAACCCATTTTAGAGTCCCAGTGCTACATATCGACCATAAATAGCACAGATCAGGCACAGCGGGGGAATAAGGGACTGAGAAAGGCCTTTCTCCCTGGACATTCACACTGACGTCATCCAGCGACT
Source organism: Lepisosteus platostomus (assembly GCF_059453375.1). Classification (NCBI taxonomy): domain Eukaryota; kingdom Metazoa; phylum Chordata; class Actinopteri; order Semionotiformes; family Lepisosteidae; genus Lepisosteus; species Lepisosteus platostomus. The sequence continues at coordinate 8,975,246 of NC_142632.1, forward strand.
TTTCCATTTCAGACGGAATAGCAAAGCGGATTCCAATCGAAGGCGCCACAGCACTGGTAGTAGCGGACGACGCGAGTGCCACACGGCCACTGACCTCACTCGCAGCACAGTGAGCCGAACTGATGGAAACAAAGGAAAAAGGAGCATGTCATGACTGGATCATCTCCCCAGTCTCAATACCATGTTACACACAACCTGCTGCATGTCCTCATCATTTCTTTGGTGCGTTTCGTTTCTCCCCGACTGTCCTGGGAGTGGGCGCGAAGTTGCACAGGGAGGGCAACGAGGCTCACATTCCAGAGCAGTGTGAGCCACTTCGGGATCCACCAGCTGCCGGACCCTTTTCACAGCACCCGACCGTCGTGCGGAGTCGATATCGGCCCGGCTTCCTTCTGTAGCACAGGGGGGCGAGATTTATACGGGTTCATCCATTTTAAAAAGAACAGTGTGACTCAGGGCTGGTGGAACTCGAGCCATGCTGCCCTGCAATGGGAGTTGTATTTCAAACCTGCCCCCTAAAAGGACGTATAGAGGGAACAAAAACGGCTCTGTGCCACAGGACAGCCAGACTGGTGCGTCTCCACAGAAGAGAGATGTTCAAGCCTGGCTTATGAGGGGAAAGACTGATCTCATCAGCCAGGCTCCCTGCCACTGGTACTGGACTTCCCGAGCGGTGATATGATGAGCTTACACTCCAATAAACACATGAACAGATCTATGAGCATCAAGCTCCACTGAGGAAGACAGAACAAAACAAAGTGGTCCTGCAGAACTGCCAGGCCGGAGCCAAATAGGATTCTCTGCGGAAAACCTCAGCCTTCTGCTCCGCCCACCGTCCCGCAATCCCCTTCCTGCTGAGCCCTGGGACAAAGTACACAGGGGGCAAAACGCAGACGACAACGGATTTTTGCAGAGCCTAAAAATGGCCCCCATTTTTGTCGTACAAGTACAACAAGGGATGTACCGTTAACGTCCTGTATGAGCTGCTGCACAGCAACAGGCTTGGAATAACGACGGGGGAGGGCTCGTTATAGCAGGTCTCTGCTTGTCTAGAAAAGCACTTGCGCAGACCACTGCCTTTCTGATCACCGACGCCACTCCGTATCGGACATGCAAGCACTGCTGACTATGCAAAAGTGGGACCAATGACCCGCAAAGGTTATTTGGGAACTAATGCAGGGCGCCGACGAAAGGGGGTCTCTGTCTTGTCCCAGCTGAAATGACAAGATGGCGGGGTTGTGCTGCGTGCAGATGAAGCCTGACCAGTTGAAGTGCCTCCGAGAGCAGAACTGTGCCGTTTCGCCATGCCAAAAGCAGAACAGCTCCCGCAGGTCCTCCGGAAGGGAGCTGGCCCGCCTTAGGGACTGCTCCGGGCAAAACACGCGCTGCACAGACAGCCCCCGCTGAACCAACTCAGGCAGGGGGAAAAAAATACAGAAAAAAACAGACTCGTTAACAAACGAGGTATTCATTTTTAGAAAATAAAACCGGGGGCGAAAAAAAGCAGGAGGTTGACGTAACGGGCACAGATAATGAAAGGCAGGCAGTGCGTCACCGTAAGTGAGAGATAAAGACCCCCCCCCCCGCCCAGCAAACCTCCGAACTTCCTGATACTCGAGACTCAGAGCTCCAGAATGGCAGAGACCTGGTTGCTATGGAGACCCAGGCTGTTGACAATGGAACAAACAGCTCTAACCTTGGTGATAATTGCTGCCTGGCAATGAAGGCCAGGAGAGGCTTTTGCCACAAGAGCGCTGGGAGCCAGAGAGACAGCCGCTCTGTTCCGACCACGGGCGAGGGAGAGATCCACTTAGCCCCCGACCGCCAAAGAAACCCGATTGTGTTCTTTGGTGATTTACGAGCCTGTGTGCTCGCTCTCTCAGATGAACGGGGCTTGTCAAATCCACAAGTCTAGCTTCTTAAACAAAATCCCAAGAGTCTGACAATCCCGTTTACATGCTGCATTTCTTACAAGCACTGAATTGATATAACCACAGCCCTATATCGCTCTGCACAGACAAACGCCTCATACAGAACTGACTAGAATGAACATAAAAAGCAGGTATCGGGGAAGAGATAAAGGGACCTTTAACGTAGGCAGGGACGCATGGTCTATAGTGAAAACAACCACCAGACCATCAATTAGACTTGCTAAGCGCCTTGATATCAGCCCAGGCTTTGCGTAAGTAAAAATCACTTCGGCCCACCCCCCGCCCCCGCGTGGCCAGTGAGCCGCAGAGCCTGGGCAAGAAAGTAACTGCAAGGATTTTATTAACGAACAGCGGCGGCACTTGTGAAGAGTGCAGATGGGGTCACGCACCCAGGCAGGGCAACAGAGGGCGCCTCCGGTGCAGAACCCCGAGTCCTTCGGTGCGTCGCACAGCAGCAGGGTTCCAGCGCAGCCAGCGGAGACACGAGTTTGCACTGCTGTCTGCACTAGCAATCTGTGTGACAATTCGCGATTACAATAGTCCTGGAAGAGGGGAACTGCATCCTTCTGCCACTTCACTGTTGGCACCCGATTAAGATGCAAAAATTATCTTGAAAAGCTCCAACCGAGCAACCCGTTAAGTCAGTTTTAAGGGGGCCTGTCTGGGGTGAAAATCTGAAATGGAAAGCAACTCACATCATCCACTCTCCTGTCTTGGTAGGCAACGTCAGGGCGCTACCCCTTCCCAGAATTCCTTGCTACGCTCGTTCCTAGGACTTCCGGGCCTTGTCCTTCGAGACCGGCTTGCTCCACTTCGCTTTTTAAGCCAAAAACAGACTAAAAACACCCCCTAGAGACCCGGAAGTAAATCTGGGGGGTGCTTTCTCAGTCTCCTCTAAAATGCTCCAGAGCAGGGAAAGTGAAAACCAGACCTGACACCCGAGCTTGCTGCAGGATTCTGGTACAGAAAGCCATCCTGAGCTTCATAATTAATTAAATGACATAACTGAGTCAGACGCAAAACACTACAAAGGAATGAGCTGGTTCAGTGCTTCACAGGCCAGGAGCCTGTGTGCAGAACAGACCCGTGTGCCACAAAACCAGAACTTCATGGGGTTTTTTCTTACAGCTACTGACATGTGAACAAGGTAGCCGAGAGATTCCTCAGACGAGCATGAGCGCCATCTCATCGGCATGCACAAAGACCGACAGCAAACCCACGCCGAGAGGTACAGATTCCTGGCCCCTCTCTCTCTCTCCCCCTCTCCTTGCCAGCACTTTGAAGGAGCTCCTCAGATTCGGCACAGGCTGTCGGAGAGAGAGAGGGTGAGAAGAGACTGTGTGGGAGACTTGAGAAACGGCAGGAATAACGACACCTTCCACAAGGCGGGCAAAGCAGCTGCGTGGGCGCAGAGCGTCAGCGCCACATCTGCGCCAGTCTGAGACAGCAGGCAGGACCCGGGAGGACCGGGCACGGCTTCCCGATTCCTAGCAAGCAATCTCCGGGAAGACGGGAAAGAAGTTCGTTCTGGGGGGGAGGATTCTGCCTTTTAAGTTGGAAACTCTTATCTGCTGCTCCTACAAGACAAAACAACTCTGCCTTCCTCCAGTAGCAATTGTAAGGCTCTTGTGAGGATATCATGATGTAAAATTAATTCCAAAATTCAACAAGCAGTAACAGGCAAGAGAGACCTTCTTACAGAGCAAATAAGCTTTCTCCAAGCCAGTATCGGTACCTAAATGCCAAGACAAACAGCACTCTTGTGTCCATTTCCACTACTTATCCAGATCCTGTTATTAACCTTGCTGCCTGGACGCCGCCTTATCTAGTACAGCCCAGCAGAACACAGCTGTGCGTGCATAAACATCAACGGTTTCTCACGCTGTTCGCTGTCCCTCCTCCTGGGCCCTTGGCCTCCTCCGCTGACACCTGAAGGTCACCCACTTGTGCTGCCCAGCCACTCCAGACGCACGCCCTTGGGGAAAACTCCCCACTCAGCAGGGAACAGGCAAGGGAAAGTCTGAAGTACTGGACACCGCTGAATAGCTCGGAAGCAAACAAGCATTTTATGTAGCAACACAATTTGCCCGACTGCACTCATCTGCCCCATTCAGGAAATGACAGCAGCTCGTCAAGCGGAGAGCTTCTGACCACATATCTGTAATCAAGAAATGAAAGTGATGTTACTCATGCACAAGAGTTTTTATCATTTTCACTGTCACAGCAGACAGCCAGGAAGTGTGATTATGAAAAAAAAAAAGGAGTGAAGATTTAATCATTTGATCTGTGTGGAGACAAGGTGTCAGGCTGCATCATGTTTTTGGATTTTCCCCAATTAACAGTTAATTATTAGGTAACGGTACAGTGGTACCTGATATCTGGCCAGGAGGAAGATAGTCAAGACCCATCTGGCCTTGCAGTGTCGAGATGGGGCCTCCAGCAAGCAGGATAGAGGAAAGAGTTCTGTGACATACAGCAGCTCTCGTTAACTCCCGTTCTCCGACAACAGCAAAACCTGTTTTTAGTCCAACTATTGTGTATCCTGGGTTCATATAAAAAACGCTTTACAATCACTTTCCAGCTCCCACCCCCTCTAGAAGTGCCAAACTACAGTAGATGTCATATCTGACTCGAGTAAAAGGATCATCCACATCAGTGACAGTGCACATTTTTACATATTCACACGATTGCAGCATTTAAGAAGGGCAAGGGACATGCAGCACTAGGAGCCTAACTGTCAAGAGTGTAAGGGGTCAAGGGACAAAGGTCAAGACACTTCCCAGACTCCTTTTCCTTTGCCTTAGAAAGAACACTCAGCAGAGGTTAAAGAAAGCTACATATTATTTGCAGGGCTTAGCATCCACAAAGTAACAGGTTTTGCTTGTGGCATACAAATAAGCCACACAGAGCAAAAAAGGTTATTTTGGAGCCTCGCAGAACACACACCACAGAAGGCCTAGCGGGGGCTGATGTGTTTTATGCATCTGTACAGTTATCATCTCAAAACCAAAGATGTCACTGCTCAAGAAAGACCCAAATGATTGAACTGTACTCTTTGGAGCTTCTCACTACAACTCTAAAATGCTGTGCTGTTAGCTGCATCTATCACAAAGAGTTTCAGAATGTTACCAACAAGATGAAGGCGATTAGTCCACTCTGATTGTTCAGCTGTTATTGTATTGAACAGTGATGTCAACAAACCCCACAAGGCCTTTACTAAGCCTACTATAGAGACTTTGTCATGAGGATCAATAACTAGGACAGGCATGTCAGGACCAACCCTCCTTCTCCTTCAACCTCGTAACCTGAGGGCATGAAACAGTTCTGCTTAAATTCCCTCCCTCATTAAACATGTAGGATTGCTGGGATCACTCCTGCATTGAATGCTTAGTTCTGATGTCATCCACTTCCCTGATAACCATATTAAAGAACTGGATTTCAGCACTGCCTGTAAAAATAGCTGGAGCTGACATTACTCATGCAGCGCACCCACGTCAGAATTGCTCTGGAAACAGGAACGCTGAAAGCTCCTCATTATCAGACAGTGAAGGAGCTTGACAACTTTAAATTACACTCCAGTCTCAATTAAGCACTTTCATATATTAAAAAAAAAGTAAAGGACTGCAGCCTGGATTACAGGAGGCAGCAACTAGCTTCTACTTAACTGTCTTGGAGAAATACATGCTCTTCTTTCTTTAAAGAAAAAAAGTAGCGCATGCTGATTAAGAGTGTGTCAAGTCCAGAAGCACTACAAAGGCCCAGCATTTCTTGCTCAGCACGAAATATATGGTTTGATTTACATCATCCTCACCAAGCTTTAGAAATCCACCACTTGAACACTTCATCAGGCTGCTTGGGAGTTTTCATCCTATACTCAAGGCCTGTTTGGAAGAAGAGTATATTATGAGTTGGGGGAAACTCAATGACAATGACAAAATTCTTCTGTACAGTGGTGTTAAAACCAATCATATAAGTAGGTTTCTTTTGCATAGAAAATCAGCACACTTTGCATGTTGACACGCCCACACTTAAATCTACATTTAGAGACTCGACAGATTGGAATTAACCTGAGGTTCAGAGCCGTGCTTTAAAGCACAAGCATGCCCTGAAGATTCCCTTGCTGTCACATGTTGAACAGGAGGTAGAATTTGGGGAGTTAAGACAGCAGACTGGCACAGCTCCCAGCCTTCAGCCAAGTGGGAGAGCTCAAGAGTGACACAGCCACTCAGGCGGCAAACACAAGGGGAATATTAAGGAAGGAACGCTCTTCAGCCCTAGTCAGACGCCCTGTAAGTTGCTCTCCTGTATAAAACCGATACCTCTCAAAAGAACTATGCTTTTAGTCATTTACTAGGTTAAAAAAAATCCCTATATATTTTCCAATAAATCACAAACTTACCTCAACCTTATTTTGAGAGAGAAAGGAACTTCTTGGCCTGCTTCCTGCGGGCTGATCCTGAGGAGTTGAACTGGTAAGGCGAGCAGGCCATTCCTCAGACAGGAGTGCCGAGCCACGAGTGAACAGGGCGCCACAGGCCAACTTAGCTGTGGCAGAGGTCTCCATCCCGGTGGAAGGCACATGGCTTTAACAGACCACTAACAGACTCCACAGCCTGGATGAGAGTGGCAGCACCTTGGCCTGGACTAAGCAGCTCCTTGGGGAACTCTGCACAAACCACAACATTCCCATTCAAAGTATCAGACAGACACTTTTCTGCATTGTTCTCGTATGATTGCTTAGAAAGGACAATTTTAACGACCAGAGTAAAAGATAAGGATAGCATAATTGTGGGGTGATGATCAAAGCCGTTTTCTGTCTAATATGAGGTCATAACGTCCGAAAACCACTCCTCATTCTTCACCAGGATTTCACACGATTTTTTTTCAGCTCTCTACCACGCAGAGCATTCAGCTCTTACTCTTCCCCAGTGCCACAGCTCAGAATGGAACTCGTCTCACTCGTTTGATGCAAATATAGAACTTGATGTAATCAAAACGGGGGGAAAAAAACCTTCGAGCAATACAAAACAAGACTTTATTAGACGTGAACATGAAAGAATAAATACATTCACATTTAATTTGTTTTGAGGAATCAGCCTCTCCTCTCCCAGTCCGTCCCCTCTCTCCTGGTACAGATCCCTAAAGGCAGTGTACCACTGATCTGGAACCGATGAATTAAGGTAACCTCTGGAACCTTGTTCTTGTTTCAGTACATTACATTGGAACAGTTACAATTATTTTAAACCGTCATCTGGAAAAAAAAATATGCACAAGGGAAAACAAAGCTTTCTTACATTCATATAGTGCTTCTCATCCCACAGCTCTTTAATATGCAGAAGGGCACCCCCACAGCAGCCCCACTGCACAGCAGATCAGGGGGAGGAGGAAATTAGTTCATAAGTTGGACTAAGGGGGAAATAAAACACAACAACGGGTCTTTTCTCTCCAAAACCAGCAGGATAATTCCAATCACGAGATGCCTGCCCAAGCCTCATCGCTTCACACTCTCCAGGAAAGCCTCTTGTGGAGTAAGAGCCTGGCTACAGGCTCCTTTCTTCAGAGTGTGACCCCAGCCTGGCTGCTGTGGGCCCTCAGGAGCCACAGTGGAGAGTGCTGTGCCTGGTGCGGGAAAACAAGCTCGGAGAGGGAAGACCGCTGGACCTGGAGAGGCATGACGAATCAGACCTCCTGGCTTCCTGGCACTGCCGTTAGGAAAGAGAAAGGAGTGCCCTGTCCTTTCTGTGCTGTCAGGCTTTGTTGATGTAGCCCTCCTTGATGAGGAAGTCGTAGATCTTGCGCGTCTTGTTGACGTCGATCTTGATGAGCGACCGGGCCTGCGCCAACCTCAGCCCACCCTGCCGCCGGCACTCGTTCATCAGGGCCGCCTTGTACTCCAGGTAGGCGCCAGGCACCAGGCGAACCACCTGGCAGAGCTGCAGCAGAACCAGAGCAGAGGTTTAACATCCATCACTCGCCCAGCTTTACAGCACAACCTAACCCAACACACAGCAGTTCGCCGCCACATGTAGCACAGCACACTGTGCTGCAATCAAGGTATTCCTGCAAATTTCATTATTTCCAGAGTTCCAGATAAACAGACCAAGATTCTCAAGGACCAAATGCAGAAGAAGTTTGCATTATAACACAAAAAGCAAAACCTTACTGCTACCCAGATAAAAAAAGGGACCAGATTGCATAATCCATCAAGTCTCCACAGCAATTGATGACGCTGCATTGCTAACGGCGTCACCAGAGAAATTCAAGTATTTAATCTCTTTCTCAAACCAAATAAAGACAAGCCAGCCCTACAGCTTTTTCTCTTCACTGGCTTGATTACTTTTCTTCTTGTGCACAAAAATGAATGAAGCTGAGCCCCTTGGGTTTGTGATCCCTGAGTTACTGAAAAGCATTCAGTAGCTCACAATAGAAACTTCCCAAGGAAAAGCAAAGGCTGATCCAGCTGAAGAGCCTGGATCATTGAACAATTCCTGTTTGCAACTGCAGGTCTTTCTGATCTCTGAGCTAGCAGTGGCACAGCGCTCTGGAACCATGCTGCCCAAGCTGGAAACCCCCGAAAAGCTCAGTGCATCACAAGGATCCAAGATATGGGGAAAACGCTACCGAGAACATCACCATTGATCTGGTCTGATTTCCCCAGTATGATATCAGTCATTACTCTATGGACAATGGTTTTCTACAAGCAGCGATAGTGGGTTCTGTGCCTGTTCCTGCGGTGTCAATCTGTCAGCAACTGGAGAAACAGCCGACAGTCGCAGCCAAACCAAGCAGTCGAATGGGCAGATCTAATACATATTTCCAATCCCATGTATGTTTCACAAAATGTTGCTCTTCCTCCACTATTGTGACATTCAGTGAACAGTAAAAGGACCCAGAAACACTTGAGGCACTAATTAGGTCAATGATTTTAATCACCATTTATGGAGCCCAAGGATATTAATGGCCGCCTTCCTGGACCATTTAAATATGGACAATTTATAGCCCCTCTGCAGTTTTGTAAACCTCAGCTAAAAACCCCAACCCTCATACAGGGACAGACAATTGCAGGAAAAGCCACTTCACTTTTAGCCTCCCCGATATAAGACTGCACTACAGCACACATATTTCAACACATTGCAGCACATTTCTTTAAGACTGGGAAGAATCCTGCTACAGCCCCTGACCGTATACATACGATCAAGGCGTTTGCGTCACCTTCAGCTCCAGCTGGGGAGGGTGGCCCTCCGTGCTGAGAGTTACCTCTTTTTCCTTGTCGTTCAGCTTGTCAGTCCCTGGCAGGCCAGTCAGGTTCAGAGGCGGAGCACTTCTTCTGCCTGATACTGGAGGAGAACAGCAGATTAGCACTGCAGTGCCAATGTCCCACTGCAAAAAACACTCCTATCTGATAGGTTAGCTTTTCTCTTGACTACTAGTTAGGATAAAGCATAAACATACATGTTTCACTGCAAACAGCGGGATTAGCACAGGAAAACTCTCCACTCAAACAGAGCTAAGAACTTCAGTCAACAGACAGAAAAACACAACCAGCAGCAAGAGTGAGCACAGAGACACAGAGGAAAGGGAAGGTGAGCTGGAGTCTGCACTTGTCCGCCGTTTCATGATGATGCATTTCCGAGAGCACTTCAGTATTAAATCCACTGTGCCAAAACTATTGACTTTGCACAGAGACAAGAGAGATAAGAGAGAACATGATGGAGTGATAACGAAAAGCAGCACCCTGCAGCCCTCACCTGAGGTGGCGATGGAGGAGACCACAGGATTCAGGCCGGCGTCGCTGGAAACAGAGCAAAGAGCTACACTGAGTTTACCACAGTGACAGTCTTCTCTCACCACTCCAGCATTAGGATCTGTACCAGCCTGCTGACATTTACTGTTTCATCTGGTCTCCACATGAGTTAGCTGCTCTGGAAAGACTGTGCAGAAGCGCAACCAGTTCCGGAGCTTAAAGGAACATCTGACCATGAAACTGAACCTTTTTACTCTCAGCCGGAGAGGAATCGGAGCAAACTTGATACAAGTCTTCAAAATCCTCAGAGGTACCATGCTGACATCTTCGATAACAACAGTGAAACACGAACCCGAGGTCACAATTGAAAACTACAGGGGTGTGCGTTTAAATCTTGAGAACAGGTAGCACTTCTTCACACAAGAGGTGGTGGGAGTCAGGAGCAAGCTAGAAAGCCATGTTAATGAGATAAACACCCTGGTTTATTATAAGACCAGTCTGGATAAGATCCTGGTATTAATTAGGAATAAATTAGCTACTCCTCCGATCTGTGATCTGTGTTGTGCTGTTGTGTTAGAGGAAGAAGAGTTAAGGTTAGTCATCTCACATAGCAGCCTGTTTGTGTAGCCACTGCTGGCAGGCATGACTGTCCTGGATGTACTGCAGCACGTCGGACAGCATGGTCCTCTTCCTGCGCTCCTCCTCTCGGATCTGCTTCACCCGCTCATAAATCCGGGCACCTGCAACGGACACACACACCAGGAGACAACAGTCAGACCAACTCGCACACAAGCACTCATGCCAGGAGACAGCCAGAAAAACGCACAGATAAGCAAGCACAACAGGAGATTTTTATACTCTCTCCCGCAGTTACTGCTACATGACAAAGTTAAGTTAGTATTAACATTGTTATAGGTATCACATCATTATACAACGTAAGTCACAAAAATCAGAAAACCTTACAGGACCTGACTGCATCTATTTGACAGACAGATTGCCTTTTTTCCCCCCAAAAAAAGAATAAGAAATATTTTCTTATTTTAAAAAAAGGTGAAGATAAGAGAGCTGGACAGCGGCTAACTTACTGCAGAAAGAGGTAATCCCCGCCTGCCGGTACTCCTGAAGTTTCCGGATCTCCCTTCTCAATTCAAACTCCACTGGAAGAAAATGCAAAACACAAAGCTTCAGGACTTGGGAGAAGGACCATGCAGCCCCCAGAGAATGAGGGCGCTGTCTTTGGCACACAGTGGTGACCAGGACATCCTGGCTGCTCTATAAACCGGACATGTGCTGGACACACTATCCCGTCTCCTCTTTCCGAATTTGGGCCTCTATGCATAGCCTGGAAGACCCAGGAATGGGCACAACCAAAACGACCTCAGGGTCATGACCTTTAACCCTGTGCTTTGGTCACTACTCGACAAAGTGCAGTAATACACAACCAGCACACACTCGATGTAAAAATGAAGGCGACAATACGTTTGCCCATTGTTGCACTTCACACCTGATGCAGACTCACAGGAACTCAGCTGGAGGTCTATGTCCAAAGCTTTTCAGGTGTGGACTCTGATGCCATGAGCTAAGACAAACACCCGAACCTCTCCTCTGAGGGTCAAATGTCAAAGACAAAGCGTGCCATGACTCACTGCAAATTCAATTCAGAAACTAAATAAGACAAGAAGTGAGAGGTGCAGAGTGTGAGTGCTTGTGTTAACGAGTTATTAGCAATGTGAGGACAGAATATGAGAATTTCCTCTCACAGACTCCCCAAAAGCATACAGCACCTGGATGCCTCCAGGAAGTGACTTTTTATAAACCAAATAGCACCTTCTTAGAATGTGACATGTTCCAAAAACACTTGTTTCAAGTCTATCTTCGCCTCATGTGGAGATGTTGCAGAGCCAATGGGAAGTCCTCACAGATCCGTGTACGCGTGCGTGTGGTGCGTGTGCGTGACTGGGGTTGGCGTGACCTCGGAGGGACGGACTCACACGCGTGGCTCTCGATGAACTTGTCGTGCTCGATCGGCCCCACCACCCGGGCGAAGCGCCGCATGGCGTCGTACAGGTCCTGCACCTCTTTAGGGTAGCGCCGCTCCAGCACTGCGACAGGAGACAGACGGGAGGAAAAAAAGACAATAACTCGGCCCGTCTGTCACTAGAGGAGACACCTTGCCTTCTCATCATGACACATCAGACCATTGCTGACCTGCTAATCCAGGCAGAAGTATGCAAAACAAAGTTTTCCAGATGAGAAGCCAGCTAAACAATCTAGCAAAAGCCAGCAAGCAGCACAGAATTATTTTTGTGTGGCCTGGTGTCACATTTGCGATGCTGCCCCAAAGCTCATCACAACTTGGCGTGACACCAGCCGTCTTCCCCATCAAACTTTACTCCCTTTGGCTTTGGGATGGTGCATGAAGATGCCCCTGTATAAAAAACACGAATAACGCATTAAATTAATTAATGCATTAAGAGTGGATAATGAACTAAAAAAAAATGTAGGTAATATAAACTGCAAATGTCACTGACAGGGAAATTCAAGACAAATGAGCTGAAGACGGAATGGAAAAAGAGATCAGAAAGGAGGTTTTATTCCGTGCTTTTTGAAAAAATAAAACCAGACTCCTGATAACACTTTGGGAGTGAAGTGGCTTGTGTGAATCGCACTCATTAGGAGTCAGAGCTCTGACGGGTCTGGCTCTCCTAACGGGCCTAGAGATCCAGGCAGCGAGAAGCTGCTGTCTCCTTCTTCAGATGCTCACTCACACACACACAGGCAGGCGTGCGCGTGCGTCCAACATTCTGCTGGTTTCCATAGCAACCGGGCTACAGTGCCAGTGCACCCCTTTTGATCCTTTTCAGTAAATGTGTACTCAAGAGCCGAGCAAAAACGCTGAAGAAAAAAAAATAAAACCAAAGAACTCTATTCCCCAACCGCCACCCCCCACGCAGAAACCAAATCTATTCCAGCGTCAGCCAACCTGCGAGAAGGAGGAGTAGGTATTTTTAGACAAGGCACAGTCTTCTGAGTTCGAAAAGAACTCGACTGGGGGTCCAGTCTGGCTCTGGGTTTTCAGACATGTGCACACAACCACTAAACTATCACCCCAATTAAAACAGGTGTCACTGGCACGAGCAACCACAGTGCTAATTTCCCCAAGCTGCCAAGAAATTAGCCACTGGAGCACCAGACCAACACATTTACATGACTGTGACACACGAGAGCTGTGGACACACAAATTCTATGTGGAACAGGTCCTTACTGAAGGTAAAATTTAAGAGTGCTAACGTGACAATGCCTGAACGTAAAAAACGCCCCCCCCAACGAGGAAAGGATCACCTACTCTGGAACTTCCGCAGGCTGATCAAGCCGTGATCGCGGATTATCCTGTCAAAAACAGAGGGAACAAGACACTATGATGTCCAAATCTCACATCACACAGCTGTCAACACCAGATGTGCTTCTAACTGAACACCCGGGCTGTTCCAACAACCCACTGGGAAATAAGACGGCATCAGTTTGAGCCACTGAAGGTATCAGCAACTCTGTAACATTGTAGCGATATAGCAATGGTCATGTTTTTAATGTTGTTTGAACCATTATAAATTTAACTATGCAAAATTTACCCAAAATTAAGAAATATACAAATCACAATGTAAGGTGAGCTGGGAAAATGGGAAATAACTACAAAAAGAATTCAAATGTTCATTTTCTTTTGATTTTCCAGCACAGCTTAAGCGTAAGAAAGGCCCCTATATTAATACTTTTTCTGATATCTATAAACTTGCCTGCATTTCAAAATTAACAGGAGGTGTACCTGTCCTGTGGCGCCCCCTATCAGTTCCAGGCAATATGGAACTTAATTTTAATATCTAGTACAAAAACAGTCCCTCTGCATTGAAAAAAAACAACTCACTTTTTCCTGCGTTGCCTCTCCTTTAGTCTTGAGTGGTAAATATCAACTACTGCAATCTTCAGGGCTAGGAGAAAACATACGTATCGAGCAGTCAGTTTTGGAAACTATAATAAGTTTTAGCTTGCCATTTTTCGTAATATTATGAACACTGTATTTAGAACTAGGCGATCTTGTGCTGTACACTATCCCGACTGTATTCATTACTGTTGGAAAAAACTGCTGTAAAATTTACAATACATTATAAAATTCTTTGCAAATACTACTTTTTAAATGACTTTTGGACCTTTTCGTTGTCCAAATTAAGGATTCAATTCAATTCAATTAAGGTTTGTGCTGATGAAAGTGCTCCACAGCACACAGGAAACTGCTCTGCTGGCGAGACCTCCTGCATGCTGACCGAGTCCCTCAGCGCTCCTCGTCTCACCGTGCAGGATGTCCGAGTCATCTTCCACGAAATCGATGTCTCTCAAGTCCCATTCCGCATAGTTGTCAAACTCCTGTTGTGGAGGGGGGGGGGAAGGGAACGAAAAATCTGAGCCAGAGACAAATACAGCACAGTATGGTACTTTGGGGTGGTGGGGGGGGGGTTCAGCCTTAGGCTGGCTTTCTGACTGGAGTGAAATGCTCATTTATTCTTGATCTTACTGCTTTCTCCAAAGGCTCGTCAACACAGCAATTAGTATGGTAGGTCCCTGCTGTTGCAGGCACTCCCCTTTGAAAACCTAACCAGGTTGATGGGATGAATACAAACCACAGGGGTCCCCAACTACACGAGGGACTGTTGGAGTTAACAGACTAACAGACAATAAAGGGCGAGCCTTGCACGTGTTCTTAACGATAGCAGCCTTTCTACACCCATTCTTCTGCTTTCCACTCAATAGGAGACAGGACTCTGTGCTGGAGGTCTGCTACCCGACCCGAGCCTGACGGGGCCTGACGAAGTATCGGGTTTCGGGACGGTTTTTCCACTTACAACTTTGGGCTCGGGAAGGGTTCAGGATTGTTTTCTAATAAGTGAAAATGATTTCTTATTTTATGTTTTCAATTTATTTTTATTAGAAGAAATTCGTAACTCCTTTTGCACGCTCCCTCGTTCTCTCTTGTTCTCTTGTGCGTAACATATAATAACTGTGTGCTGGTGTGTTGGCTGGCATGACTGTATGACGCACAAGGTAGCTAAAACTAGCTATGCCTGCCTGCATATTCACTTTGCTCATAGCACAAGCTTTTTTAGTAGGCCTATTATGGTTATCAGACGTTCCCCACTTTCAAAAGAACTACAGATTTATAAAATACCAGTTTTTCCCAGCACATGGTATTTTCCCAACTCAAGTGCATAGCAGCAGAGCAAAGCACTGTAAAACCGTGTCTGTGAGAATCCGTCTCTGTGTGCGTATGTGTGTCTCCTCGCTCCGAGAAGAAAACAGAGTGACCGATTCCGGGTTTGGGTTGGATTCGGGTTTCAAATTTGGCAGTACCATTCGGGCTCGGTCGGGTCTCAAGGTCTCGGGTACAGGCCGGGTTCGGGCTTCAATTTCATGCCTGTGCAGACCTCTACTCTGTGCGCGGACGCCTATTATTCTGTCACTTCTGGTAGCTGGTTACCAGGATCAGCCAGTGCTCTGGACCGAGCTGCGCTGGGCGGCCTCAGTCTCACCTCCACGAAGTCTGCTCTGGCGGGCATGTACCCCGCCATGTCCCTGGACAGCAGCGAGTCGAACGTGGGCCTGGGGGGGTCGTCTGTGGCTGAGAGGACACAAAAGTGGAACCGCTTTGAGAAAAGACTCCTGCTGCCTCAGATACTCCTTTCAGCCAAGCAGTGCTCTGTCTACTCAGTAGGTTCAGTGGGATTTTTTATCGCCTTTTTGGTCCGTGCAGTGCACCTGCTGCTAACGAAGCCATGAAAACAAGAGAAATGACAAAACTGCAATTCCTAATGATCTTTTTCCCTCCCTGTATGCAAACTAATTTGAATTCAAAACATCCACCTTTGCAAACGGAAAATACGATTTTGCTTTCAAAGCTCTTGGAGATGAGTGGATTATTTTATCTCGAAGCCCCCCCCATCAGATCTCACTGCAAACGAACGCTAGGTACAAGAGTGGATATGGGCGTGGGCTTACGTTTAAAGGGAATGGCCGTGTCTGCAGTCCGGGCTTCCTCCATCTGCCGCAGGCTGAGCAGGGTGGAGGAGAAGAGGGGGTTGTTGATGAAGTGCTTCATATAGTGGCTCTCGCACTCCTCCTTGCTCTTGGTGCGCATCTGATTAGCAACGTCCTGCCTGCAGGGAGACCAGGACCACTGCGTCAGACCCAAGAAGGGATCCCGCCCAGCACAACACTGGAGCGGTCGGATCCTGCAGCAACGCAGCGATCATGTCTTTCCATGCTCTCCAGCAAACCACAAACACATCAGCCGCAGTGAGCA
This sequence comes from Lepisosteus platostomus, assembly GCF_059453375.1. NCBI lineage: Eukaryota > Metazoa > Chordata > Actinopteri > Semionotiformes > Lepisosteidae > Lepisosteus > Lepisosteus platostomus. The sequence goes on from NC_142632.1 coordinate 8,991,267, forward strand.
GGACAGTCTCCAGGTTTGTCCCATGACGTAAGCTTGTAATTTATATAAAGTTGGTATAGACATTACAGTAACCCCTTTAGATACTGGCTGGGATACAGGCAAGGCCAATGAGATTCACAGACCACATGGATGTCTGGCTCTCTTTAATAATCATTAGAGATGTGAGCAAAGACACTGGCCTTAATGATCAACAGTGCACCGTGTGCTTGAACGGTTTCTGATTGGCTGATTCTCATCAAAGGGTGGGTGACTGTTCCTCTGCTCTCTCCAGCTCCTATCTGAACTAATAAATGGCTGGCTGCTGGACTTGGTCACTAATAATTCAAACCAAAAGGAGCTACTCACCACTGTCACTATTAATTATCTATCCTTTTGTAATGTGCTGTCGACATCGTGTGCTGTTCTCTGTCATACTATGCTGTCAGCTGTACTGTTCATTTCAATGTACATGCACATATGGGAATAAACTCCTCTAATCTCTACTCACCAATTCCCAAAGCCACAGTCCATCACGGCCTCCAGGAGGGCCATCTCCTCTAGGGCTGTCCAGCTGGGGTCCAGCACAGGGAAATCTGACGTCTGTAGGAGAGGATACAAAACCTGCTAGAAGGGATACAGGAACTCATCCAGGTATGGTACACACATACAGGTTTACCCCTGTACACATAGGGGATGCAGTCCAGGTCACCATATAGCAAATAATGAATAACTAATTTTCTGTTCCAATAATTTTGTTATGAATCCATCTTGAGCCTGGGTGAGAAAACAGACTTGTCATTTAGCATCTTTAATCCACATTGATCCGAACTCAATGTCATCTATATAGGAGCAGCCAATATGAAGTGTTGTAGCAGCTCATCCATCACATTTACCCATCAAGTCTAAATGACCGATCAAGGGCGTCTTACTGTCTGCACTACAAAATACAGATCTGTCAGGATTGTTAGTTTTAAAGCAAAACAGATAGGTTTCTAAATAGAAGACCAACAGAATGAGTTTCTGCATAAAGAAGGAGAAATACTGAGTGAAAAGAACAAACCATGCAAAAGATGAATGAATTTTGCACAGCTTGCTTACTTTTTTACCCACTTTTGCTTACTGACAGCAATATGGGCAACAACAGAACCTGCTAAAAGCAAGAAACTCTTCTTGCAAGCAATAGGCATTAACAGGAGAGATCTGGGAGAAGATCAAAGAAAACCACTGCTACATCTGCCTCAGGCAAAATCAGTCAGCACTTTCAGAGACCACTGGCTCCAACAGCCACTAAATTATAGCGTCAGTTTTCTTTTTAAAACAGTTTTCATTTCCAACCTCTAAGGACCTAATGTATATCATCTGCATATTCTGAAGTGTTGCCAGAATAAAGAGGACACTTTTGTGGAGTGGCATATTCTTACCATGATCTCATACTTGTGGTCACTCAGGTGCTTTTTGTACTCAAAGCCTCTGGTGAAACACTGAAAAAGACAAAAGCATTTTCTTGTTACACTAGTGAAACCACTTCATAATTTACTCCTTAAAGCATCTTCTCAGAAACGAGACAAACTGCATTGCCTCACAACTGGGTCCCTGGAGGTGCAGTCCTCCTCCCAGTGTAATTTTCCTTTTGTGAATTTGTGAAGTTCAATTAGTGTTTCACGCTTCAGCACAATGCTCTGCTGTTATAAATTGAGATAAACATAAAGTGGATACAACTGTCAACCAAATTAATAATAATGTCCTTACGATTCAAAAAAGAGTAAAATATTTGTAAGCAATCATTTGCCTGGTTAAATATCGCAAAACAACAGCGCTGGTAGTTCATCACAAATAACACATCACAAAACTTATATTAACAGGTGGAGGAAATTAAAAGATACTTATGCATATTTGAAGATTAAAGCTTAAAATCATATTCATATTCATATTCTGCTTCAGAAATTTCAATCCAACGGGAGCCTTGTAAGTGTCCCTAGTAGAGGAGAATGCAATAATTTTGGGGTCCTGGCGTGTGGCCGCTCACTGACGGGACAGACCTGAAGGCACAGCAGGAAGGCTGTGGGGCCGCACTCCGCGCACTTGATGTAGGGCTCAGTCAGGTAGGACGAACAGCCCCTGCACGGCGGCTTGTCAAAAAGGTCATCTGCAAAACGCAAAAAGCATAATTATTTCCAGCCTTAAGAACCTAGACCAGAGAGAAAACACACACGAATCTGTATACAACATCCAGCTCCACACAAACAAGCAAGCCTGTGCATAACAAGCGTTCTGCACTCGGTACTTCAAACTGCCCTCGCCTGAAGTACAAAGGATAAATCACAAATACCACAACATTTAAATATAGTTATCCCAATGCAGGTTTTTCTAAAGCTAGCACTGTTTACGTCTGCAGTCACAACACGTTATTAGTTCTAGTACAAGAGACTGGTTGTCGGTCAGTACTTGTGGTTATCGTTTGCATTTATTCCTTTCTACGTCTCCAAAAGCAACTCTGTAGAACTTAAAACTTGGCACTTACTTCCAAACGGCGCTAATCTGTCCATGCTGCCGGCTTTTGGTTAACACGGCAGACTTTGTTTTAACAACAATGTGAGCGACCACTTCTCCCGTGCCAAGGCCGAATGAATGGAGCGACAGAGCAGCAGACCCTAAGAATCAAACTCAGCTGTAGAACAATGAGAAATTACCGACAGCGACCTCTGTCGGAACCAGAGACGCTGGCGGAAAAATAGATGTTATAAAAAACAGATTACATGCAGACAAACCGTAAAACCACGACTCAAAGCCTTTTAATGGTGTGTACCCTTCAAAATCTTAAATCACGTTTTAGCACTTGATACAAAAAGTTGATAAAAAAAATTACCAACTGGTAAGCAAATCAAATATGAGTAATGTTTAATTTTTCATTACTGCATGAACTAGAATTGCTGTTGATGTGATTTGTCAGTTGTTCACTTGCCTGGTTTAATACTGAATGACCTTAAGGTGGGCAGACGGAATGAAGATTAATGTTGTGCATGCCACCGTGCAACAGAGCAGACAAGAATAAAGTACAGCTGATACGTTTGTCATTCCTTTATTAAGAAAATACAAACACCCACAAATGAGAAAAGGCCATTTGTTTCATCCAGTCCATTTGGCAGCTGTTAATCGATCTAAGGATCTCAGCCTGCCGTATCTTTTTATAACATCAATATAACATTGAGAATCAAAAGATACAGCAGCTTGATGTAGGGCATCAGCATCTACAACGTGTCCCTTACTCCCACAGTGTTACCCTTTGGGTAAATAAGTGCCTCTAGTTCTCAGTTTAAAACGCACTTCAACACAGATTCTACTGGTTCATGTTGCACTGTTCATTCTGAAGAGGACCGCTGGAGGGCGTTTGACAATGCCTTTAAGGATTTTAAATACTGGGATCAGGCCTCTCATAGTCTTCTCTATGCTAGACTGACAAGGCTCAGTGTTTTCAGCCTGTCAGGGTAGGATATTGACTTAAACCCTGCCATGTATCCAGTTTCTCTTCTCTGGACTGATTCCAGAGCAGCAATATCTCTGGACTGGAGGAGTGATGAAAGTTGGGTAACAAATTGTGGACATCACTCTCCTCCTTCAAAACCCATGGTCAAGTCATGGATGTTTCCTTAAACTGTTTAAACAATATGTTATAAATACATACATACAAAAACTGAAATGGTTTGCTTTTGAAAAGTACTGTAAATAACTAGATATTGAATAACAAACCTACACTATTTGCGGACTGTTCTGCACACGGATTTTAACATTTCAAAATAGCAACATCTGTTAACTGCATTAGTGACAGGTAGTGTACCATAACTATTTGTTAGGATTATTTTTCGTCAAATATTTTTCGACTAAAAATTACAGTTATTAAGTATAACTGTAAATCAACACTGTCCTATAGGCAGTCTGCCCACAGCCGTTCTGGAGGTATTCCTAGTTCTGAGCAGTAGTTTCTTGTTACGATCCCTGCCTCCCGGCAACGGAGGAGGCAGAAGTAGGCGTAGCCCCTATCCATCAGTTCACCTATTAGTTTTCCCATTCACCACCACACCCCCGTCTCATCCTACTTAAACACCTGTCCTTCCCTACCTCGTTGCTCAGTATTGGTTTTTCCTTTCGAGCTTCCTGGTTGCGCTACTTCTACTCTGTGTTCGCCTTGGCTTTCAGTTTGCGGTTTTTCTCTTTGGACTTCGGCTTTTCAGATCTCGGCTTGGATTGGTTACTTTCGTTCTGTTTCGGATCACTGGCTACCCCTGGATTATCGGATTGCTCTACTGACTACAACTTCGGATCACGCTTCGGCTTCGGTACTCGTTCCCTTTCGGATATCTGGCTTCCCCTGGACTCTCGGCTCGTTCCTACGATTACGGTTTGCTTTTGGATTACGGCTTGGCTTTGTTCGCTCCTGCAAGTGGGTTCACTCACTGGTTCGGTCCCTCTTACCGAACCCTTAACATTTCTCTTCATGGCTAGACCACAGCACTGTTGTGCCCCTTTGTGTTGTCAATGCAATCACCAAGATACAGCCACTTGGTCATTCAGTTGTGTGGATGCAAACGGGACACTTGTCTGCAAAAGACAGCACTAATGTCATTAAGTCATGCATTATATACTGTAGGTAAAATATTGCACAGGCCACCAGCTTTCAATTACCAGTTTACATAGAAAAAAGCAAGTGTAGAATACACTTACTCAGCATCATGATAAGAGACGTTTATTGTGCCTTTAGGAGCATATAAGTTAGCTAAAAAGTCAGAGGTGAATGGCAGGGGACAATGAAAAAAGAGAAAGCAAGATGCACTGACTCGCTTCCTCGTTTGCAACCTTTTTGATGTCCATGCTATCCAACGGTGCAATTAGACCACATACTGTATGTTGCAAAAGTTCAAGTTAAATTTTAAGAGTTCAGGAATAAAACACATTTAATCCAACACTGTCCTTCATACTGGGTACATTTGTAAAAACATAACCCCAAGAACTGCTACACAATTCTAACCTCCACATGCAGAACAATTTCTAAAATTTCTTCAGGCCTTTTCTGATGATGCATGATACAGTGCAGTACTGATACAGTGCAAATCTAGATTCTAACCATAGAGATTTCAAGCCATCTAGCCTACAAGGCTCTGCCTGTTATCTGTGTAAAGCTTGGGAATCCCACAAGTGTTTCAGATGGTATGGTTTGTGGTCAGGCTGAATCCCAACACACCTCTTCTTTAGCTCTTCATAGCAGGCTGTGCAAGACAGGTCTTGTACACTTACAGTCAGTTATGGGCACATTCACTGCTTCTGAAAGACATCCACCTCTGAAAAGCATAAATTATATACTTATTAATTGGTAAAAAATTACACCTAGCTGGTGTTAGGCGCAAAAAGCTTAAATACTCTGAATCTGTCGACACTGATTACTTGTCTTCTTACAGAACCACCATCACATTTGGAATTTGGAATTGCCCAATGTAAACCAGTTTGAGACCGCATTCTCAGCCTCCTTTACAGCAAGCCTTCCTCTGAAATATACAATGTTGAGCTATCTGCCATTTCCAGTCTGTGTTTCACAGGGCCTGAATCACTACTATCTTCCAAAGCAGTGCTCTTGCATCTCTCAGTGATAACACCAGCCAGGAAAGTGTGGCCGGCGGCATCTGGCCAGTTGTGTGCCACCAGCTCGTGCCACAGCCCAGGCTCAAGCCAGAGATGACAGTTGTGACCCTGAGTTCCACTCCAGTTAAAATTCAGGTTTTTGAAAACACAAGCAAACTGCAAAGCAGATGCACAAAGCAGATGGCTAATGCCACTTGCTTTGTAAAAAGACACTGAGGTAAATGAGAAACACACGTTGTCTGCATTAAAAGAAATGAGTGTAAATGTAACCTTGGTAATTAGCACCGGTTAATTCTAAGTTTGGTTTCCTCATTCTCATTTCATTGAAGGCAGAAGCCATTTCATTGCAGAGACAATCCTACTTGGGAGTAACAGTTTGCAGTGAGAGAGTGAGAGGTGACAGGTAGAAGGATCCGGTCTGACACTCTCAGGGATTCCTGAGGGTTTGTCTTTCACGTGAGTGTTTTTTGGGCAGGCTAACTTTATAATGAGGCCATCGGGCACAGCTGAGGGGATATGGGAAGGGAATGAGAAAAACCACCTCAGAGGAGGGAATGTGGATATCTTGCCTTCAGACTCCAAACTGGGCAAGAGAGACTAAGTGAGGAGTGTGTCTCTTTCTGTAAACGCAGATGACAATAAACAACTCACATATATTCCGCATGGTTTGGGTAGGCCTCACTCCCATAATCCACCACTCTGTTAATGCCATATGGGTCATCCACGCACTGGACAGGGACCTGCAGGGCAGATTGACTACTTGTTATTTTATTACATTTTTCCTCAATTTTAGTTTTTTCAAGCCACCATATTTCCAGAATCTTCTGTGCTTTTTTCCCCCCACATTCTCCCGTTGGCAAAAGTGGAATTGCTTTCTTCAGCATTCAGACACAACCTTTTATTTATTACAGTTGCTGTAGGTTCATTTAGGCTAACCCCAGTATTAACCTGTTTTCTGTGTCAGTATACTAAGATACAAATTAGGGTTTAGCTTGTATCTGTGAGAGAATGACATTCTTACAACAGGGTTTTGTGGACACCCATCCCCAGAATGACCCACGCAGCTGCTACAAGAATAAAGGGGTGGAGAGAGGGATGGAAAACTATGAACATGGGTTATGGACTACGAACAAGGTGTTTGTTACAAAAAATATATACTTAATGTGGTGTAACCAAAAATTTAGCCCTTATAAAACTTCAGTTCAAAACTCTATTTAGCAGCTTTTAAAATGGACTTTTAAAAAGTTAATGCAATCAGAAATATTATTATTCTTGCATATTATACCATGCTGAGATGAACAATCAATTTAGTCAATAGTCAATTAATAATTAAAATGTGTCACAATAAATAAAAATGAAAAGTCTATATTTGAACCGTTTTAAATGTGCGGCCTGTCCCTGAATGACCAACAACTGAAATGCGCGTTTGTTTCTACTGAATTACAAGACTTCAATTCAGATATCCAGAACAACGATCCCATTCATTACCTATAAATTCTATATAATGAGTAAATTCTCTGAAGTTAGTCGTTAACTTAACAAACACCTTAGAGGATTAAAGCTGCTTGAAAGACAACTTCTGAGAAACACTACAACATGCACACAACTGATGTCTGCCAAGGTGAACAATAATCCAGCGTGCCCTAAATATAGCCTTGAGCTGTCCGTTATATAAGACTTAAGGAGTCTGGAGATAAACTCCTTAAGCAATTCAACGTACAGTGTCAAAGCAAGTTATTCAATAAAATCCCTGACTTGTAAATGTACAGTAAATGTCCGACCAGCCTTCATCAGGAGATGCTTTCCATACCTTTGGAGGACTGTATACCTGTCCAGGAATATCCTCAATAATTGGAATCGCCATCTTAATAAAGTCAACAAGAAAGTGCTTCCCCCTCTCCAGTGACGTGGAACACAAAGCGCAAATACAGTTCCAAAACTTTATTCTCTTTTTGATCTTACAAGCAAGAAAACCGTTGTGGGTGTTTTTTAAAACACTGCCGGAGTTGTTTTTCCTCCTAATTAAAGGAAATGACGAATGAAGATGTTCTTTTTTCGCGCCGAAATTCACCAAACATAAGGCGGAAGAGAAGGGTGTCTTCTCGACTAGCTGGCTAAGCACAGTGTTGTACAACCAGCTCGAGTTCCACAGCAGTGACTCACGTTTCCTTGCCTGCAACCTACTCTGCCGATCGGACGATTTTAATGTCAAAATAAAAATATAGAAATATATTTTTATGACCATCTATGTGTAGTTTAATATAGTTAATAGGAAAATCAAAGGATTTATACTTTTGCCCACATGATCAATTACACACTGTAGGAACTATCTGGAAAAGGTTGATATTTTCCACTTTGGAGTCCTGCCTCAGAATTTCACATTCTGTTCAGAAGAGAAAAAAAACCTGTAAAATTATGAGCATTCTTTAATTCTAATTTGAATTGTATTTAAAAAAAAGTTGTCACTTACCCATTTCTATAACTAGAAGTCCAGCTGTCTGAGATGTGTCCTTCTCAGCTCCCAGTGACTCAAAAGACTGCAAACAGAACACAAATGGAAATGAAATGAAGATGACATGTGGGCTCTCCCACACATTGAATTATCTGACATATCCAGACTTTCTGGAGAGCGTAAGACATATAATTACTCATACATATGTAATTAGCCAGAGGTCTGGACAAGGTCCCAACTCAAACATGACATAGATGGGTGTTAACCAATGTTTTAAGTCCTGTACAAAGTTAGAAATTTCCAAATCCAAAAGCTAAACGGTTATCTCAACGACTGAGATAAAAGTACACAGAAATACAGGAAAAGTACCACTTTAGCCTGAATAAGGATTTTTTTTCACAAAACATTCTGAATTGTGATTCCCGTTTTGGACAAAATGCTGCATGACAGAGTTCCAAAGGACAGACTGCACACAGTTAAATGATTTCTATAACTACAGTTCTGAACATTGGCTAAATGCATTTCACATGTATGGAAATGATTCTCTTGACAAATACTCCAAATTGTTGTCTACACATTAAGTCTGTATTCCAAAGTAATTAAAAAGGATTGTTTGCACACTGTAGCACTTAAACATAATACAAAGTTGCTCTTACATAATTTGCAAAAGGTGGCCAGAAGTCTAACGTGTAGGAATATCGCTTTACTTTGGTCACAATGCAGGATCACTAGAACAATCAAGGAGCTAGTTACACTAAAATACTGCAGCTACGTGGACTGGAAAAGTTGCAGCTAGGGAAGAGACCATGTGAAGAAAACACACAGTTGCACCACATTGGTATGGAATTGAATTACTGAGAGATTCCTGGTGCAGTGTACATAGATGTCACAGTACAGAGATTAACCATAACAAGACAAATTGCTGTATTATCCACAATGACCACCAGGGGAGGATGTTGTTCCATGGAGAAGGAACAGGCCAGTAGGAACACAACATAAAGCTCTGCTTTGGACTGAGCTGATGGACTGGAGCCATACACCCCACCATCTGGATTTACCAGACTGGAGTACGCCCAGTAACCTTTTCTCAATTTGCAAAGACAATATATTTTCTAACAACAGAAAAACAAGGCATGGTAGGGAATCTGCTGTTGCATTAATTGGAAACAGCCAACTGAGAATGATCAACAGGACAGAAAGCAACTTTGAATATGTTTCTCCTGCTCTGATAATACTGCATTTCAGCAATTATGAAAAGCTAAACAATGAATACCTGCATCTTGCATTATTATGTATTTAACAGTTTACAAAAATTAAAGAGCAATAAAGCACAGAGAAATATTTTAGCCTCATTCCTAATAATATCAAGATCGCCTGAGACCCTGGCACATTTGTATATGTCTCCCTGAAGTACTGGAAAAAAACTTCGCTTTTTGACTCAAATGGTTTTCTCTTTTTGTTCTAGGATGAGTAAACACAAGTTTGACATCAAAATTATTTTTTCATCAAAAATGTTCATCATTGACCTGATCCCAGTTCCTTTCCACACTGCCAAAATTAAAACCTAAATAAAAGGAAGTGGGAAATTCTGGAAATCTAATTCTATAGTTGACTACTTAACAAATACAGAATTTTACACTTTTGATACCATTTCAGTTTCTTTGTATCAATCTGAAATAAGAAAATGGAAGTCCTCTGAGATCCATTGTTCACCTCTCTGGGCTCATTTCTGTTGTCTTTTATGAGTTTTCTAAATGGTCATGCATATTCATGTGTCATGTCAGACAAGACTACTCTGCTATGAAGTGTGCATATGTTGAGGTTAACAGGAGGCGAAGTGACTTCATTACAGAGCGCTAATCCCCACAAGGCTGCTGAAATAAGGCTGCTGGCTGTCGGCCTGCGAGGAACACAAAGGCAGACAATGGAGTGACAAGCTGCAGGGATCCCAGGAGCGACACAGGCCTGGGGACGGACTGGCGATCCCTGGAGAGCCACTGCCGAGCAGCAAGGAGAGCCTGGGGGGGTCTGGATGCAGTGATTTAAAAAGAAAGGGGGCAGCTGCAAGGGGGGGCATGTCAAAGCCCTTGGTGCTGATGGACTAGATCAGGGAGGCAGGAGTCTGTGGAATTACGGTATATTATTGGAAGGGGTCGCTCCCTCATTATGTTTTGCTTTACTTGACTCCCTGTAACTCTCTGGAAATCTACTGGTCCCTTTTAAGATTTTTCCTCACCTCAGGACAGTGCAACTCTTTGTTGTGATAGCACTTGCACCATCAGAGTCATTAATCAGTGGATTCCCTTTGTTTTACATTAAGGTGTATTTTTTGTTTAAGAAGGTGCATGTGTAAGAGTAAGATTAAAACTGTCTAATATTTCCCACAGTGTAATAACAGCAATAACAGGCCAACAGTTTACATCTACTGCTGTACTAAGTCCTATACATGCCTGATCTGTCTCAGACTTGTAAACCTGATAGAAGAGTTGTGTCCTGAATTCTCAGAAGACAATTCCCAATGCAGTCTAATTCCCTGAACCGTTATACAGCACGTGTCATGCACAGTACATGAAAGGACAAGAAGTTAACACACTGAATATTAAGCTAAATGAATGTGAGGAATATACACTTTGATAAAGAAATCTATGCTTATCTTACACACGCATTAAATATTCTTAAGTCCTTGCTTTTAGGGCACAGCCTGCTAGACTGCAGACTGCCTCTGAGTGTTGCTTAGAGGAGCACATCGCCATTATTCTGACAGAAACAGACAGCAGGCTCAAAAACAGCCCTGTCACAGCTCAGGGTCTGCAGCCAATCTTACAGGATCAATGACTTCTTAAAGGGGGCAGAAGGCTAATCCATAAGTGTGCCAGGTTCAGTGCTTGCCAACAATGACCAGCTCTCCCAGCTGCTGTTTCATACAAAAGTATGAATTGGCAGCCACATGTCCCAGCACCACTGTGTGAAAGGGTTAAACTCCACTCAGTGGACGAGGCCTGTTAAAGAGAGGATGGAGGATGAGGGGTGGAAAGGTTGTAATCGTTGGGCAATGGACCATCCAAGAATCTGAGGAAACAGAAGAAAATTCTATTCTGCCCTCATGTGCTTCATTCATTGATCATCATTATTTCACATGAGTCTGGTCCTGTATTTGCGATCTCTTACAGCACTCAATAACGATGAAAGCCATTCACGTCTTCTGGCTGATACTGCCTGGGCTCTGGGCTATTCCACACAGCCATAGAAGCAATGAACAGGAATGAAGCATTTGCACATTCAAAGGGTTTAAACTGAAAGCATTGAATCATTCCTGTGCAAAGAAGCTTTGTATCGTCACAAGAAAAAAACAACTCAGTGACAAGCCTGTTTTCTCCATAACTTGATTAAATTAAAACTAATCACGATACCCCCTTCATGTTGTCTCTGGTTAAGATTTGTAACTTTATGCAGTGACAACTAGTTCTAGAAAGTGGCGTGTGAGTGTTTTGGGGAGGATTTCTTCTGAAATTGCAGAAAGTTTCTCCACTGCATGTACTCAGGAGAGCTACAGCGAGACCCCAAGCATGCACTGGGAAAGAGTGGACAACTGACTCCACCAGAGGGCATAGCATTCCACTGTTCTCCTCTGTACCTTTATTTTAACACAACTGCACATTCCCTGCGACAGAGGCAGAACATGGGCACAGTGCACCTATCAGTCAGAGAGGCTCATTAATAACTATTCCATGAATTGCTTTCACTGTGCACGTTCCTCCCGGCACAAACTAGCTCATCATAATGGAGAGCTGATCTGCACACATCCCTTCGAATCCGACAATGTTACAGCTGCAGAACCTTCTTTCAGCCACATCTCAACGCTCCAATTCTCACAGAAATTTTTAATCTACTTGAATTCCAATTGTTGAGACTATCTGGTTGGCTTACCATAGGGACATAGTTTTGTTCTCAGGGCAATAAAAAACATTGGACCTGACTGACAGTGGAGCTTGGGAGTGGGCTGGTAAGTGGCATAGTAGACTCACAGACCTTAGAATAACCCATGGGATATGCATTCATCACACTTCCAGTGCTCTGCAGACTACAGTAAATCTCTCTCCCACTTTCTCATACAACTGTATTACTCACTTCTGGGAGAGTAACATAATGAATGAGCCTGTTTGTGAATTCCGAGAGTCCCAACTCACCCACCTCCCAGGCAGATCTGCTGCATGTTCACATATTTATGGAAGCACTTCATTTCCAAGAGAAGGGAATCAGGCATTTGCTGAGCAACATTACTCCGCATCTCAGATGAAAAAAAGCTGCATTTCTCTTTCATTTATTAAGAATGACTTAATGTGTGATTTTTCATTGGGGAGGTCAGTGGTTAATGGTCTGCTCTACCCCAGCGCGGTGAGAAATGCACAGGCTCTTATCCCTCCCTGCCAGCTTCACTTCCAGGGGCCGATGTGAATGATACGGGGGTGGCAGCCAGCTGAGAACAGAGAAAAATGACATGATCTCAGAAATGTTACAGCAGAATAGCTTGACTCTACAATACAACAGCTCTCCTTGTAGCTCGTGCTAAAACAAGAACAGTGTACAAGGAGAAACTGGTGGAGATTTGCACAGATGTTTACAGTAAAAAGAGCAATTTTATTTCATGGGGAAGGGAGGCTGTAATCACCATATGAAGACACATATGCTAATTACCCACAATACACTGCATTAATGAGTTTTATGCATATTGACAAGTTGGCAAAGTACCCCAAGCTATCAGCTTCTTATATTGCCATGCACAAAAGCACTTTAAATATTACTTTACTTTTTCCCTTTCTTATTGATTTTATATTTGATTAAACTCCAGTGGTGCTGCCAAGTCACCGTTTAAAGTCTGGGTTTTTCTAATTAATTAAGCCACCTGCCTCCATCTGGCTGCTGGTTCTAATGAATACTGAGATGCTTGCTAATGAGCATCTCCGAGTGGGATGAATGTGCATGCAGGCGAAAGCAAGAGCTGTCTCCCTCTCCCCTCAGCACATCTGGATTAGAATCCATTCCTAATATTGCATATTGCACCGCAGAGCTGTTTCACCCATGGCTGTCTGTCAGCTCATAACACAAAGTATTAGCAATAGTCACTTCCTCTATAAAACCACCTATGACAGTTTAACAGGCTGGGTAATTGCTTGTCAGAGGTCCAGATTTAGCTCGGACAGGAATGTATGGAAAGTGGAGGTCCTGTATTGAGTTTGACAAAGTTAAGAAAAGCCATGGTTCAGGAAGAATTCCTTAAAAAACATAGGTCTGCAATAATTATATGGAAATAGAAAATAACTCTAAAAACCAACTTAAAATAAAGCGAGCCATTGAATTACACAAACCCAGTGGATGTACAGTGAGATTATTTTGACGAGCGTATAAATTTGTTCATGCATTTTGTACTCTTATTACACGCATGGAAGAGCAATAATGGATCTTGCTTATCAACAGTGCATTATAAAAACAGCAGAAGAGCTTGGTACATCTCAGCACAAATTGGCTGGGTCTGCCGTTGGAAGGGACTGTCAATGATAGAGTAATGGAACTGTCCATCCAAGCTGCCAAAGAGTACCCAGGCTTCTCTGAAGAAACGGCTTAATGAGATCCTACACTGAGAACAGGAGGTACTTCTTTACACACAGGCTTGTGAGTGACTGTAACAAGCAGCCCAGCCAGGTTGTTGAAGCCAGTACCAAGAAACAGCAGAAGCAGATCATCGGGTCAGCTAGCTACTAATGACCAAATGTTGTAGATGTGTTAGTCTTATTAGTATTATCTTCTATGTTCTGAACAACAAAGTAAGCTATTCCGCTCTGTTTTGCAATTTGACATTGCAATGGTTTCTGAAAAACTCAGGTAGTCTGAAAATACAGCACTCGCAGCCAGCAACATCGCTGCCCGAGCAATACTGAAAAGTGTATAGTGAAAAAGCAACATGCAGTAGTAGTGTGGGGAAAGGACAGGGATCTGTTCTCTCATTAAAGACCAAAAAAGGTTAATGGTAATAAACAGGAGTGGCAGACAAATAGAAACAAAATTAAAAAAATCTTTCTCCTCCATTATCCCTTGTGCCCAGTGGAGGTGAGGAAGCAAGAATGGCAGTTCTACGATAACTGTGTCATCGTCTCCATGCTGCCTGGCTGCCCCCAGGCCACAGGGCTGCGACGGTGAGCGCTGGGGAGGATACTAGAGAGGATGAAGGATGTGACAGGCTGATGGATAGTGGCTATAACTACTGGGGCTCAGCTCATACGGTCCCTGAGTGGGAGAGGAGAGCAAGAAAGGAGAAACAGGGATAAACGGATATACATGTTTCCTTAAAAAAGGATTTTTAACAATTTAAGCATTAGTTAATTTTCCCTGAGTGAGACAAACACGGCCTGAAGTTGAGATCTTGCAGAAACGAAACACCTGAAAGCACCTGAGAAGAGGTGCACTCATTCTCCGGCAGCACAAGATGCCACTTCCAACTTTCTGCAAGGCTGACACGACCACTTGTATTCGCAACTTCTGAAACCACCCGTGAAACAGACAGATCTGCCCGTTCGTTTGTAGGACCTGGGAAGGGCAAAGGGTCGGAGAGAGAGACGGTGATGGTGAGTGAGAGGGAGAAGCAATGCCTGGTATGTGCCACTGGCAAAAGGAAATCCAGAGATTTGTGCCCCCAAGACAGGGCTGCACAAGGACAATGGAGTACCGTGTGAACAGTGCAGTGTTTCCTCTGTCTCTCTCACAGCAGAATTGGCCTGCAATAACACTGTCAGACGGGATTACAGCCCAGCCCATCATAGAGAAAGATTCTCATGAGACTCTCAGCTCTCTCTCACACAGGTGGGGGCTACGCAGGTTCACCCCCCTTCATAAAAGACTAAATACCCCAGTGCCCTAAAATGGAGGATGCCATGACTCAGTGAAGTTCCCACACCAGGAATGTTACAAGATCAAGGCTAAAGAAGCAGCTCCTGCAGCATCGATAACATTAATTTTAGATTTAACTCACCCATTCAATTAGTTAATTCTGAATATGAAGACAAAGCACATGTATTAATGTGGCAGCCAGGGTGCAGCAGAGGTTTGCAGTACATGTGTGGTCATGATAATCAGTTTGTCCAAATAGGCAGGAAAAAAACAAATTAACCCCATTGATGAAAGACATGGGAAATGACAAGTGTACTTTCCAAACTGAACTACAACCTCTGGTTTAGGAAGGAATATTTGCCAACCGCCTGCTTTCAGGAGACCATATGGGTCAGAGGTGGGTTCAGAACAGAATCAGAAAGCGTGCATGAAAAGCACACAAACGCCAGTGATTCAAGATTATTGTTTTCAATTGTACAATGGAAATAATTAATTCTCCATTTGCAGACAGTAGGCATTCAAGGTAAAACATGTATTTGGACTACAAACTGGTAAATGGTTAGGAAGAGAGGTTTAAGAAAAGGAGTGACTGATGGAATCTGGTTGCTGGAATCATTGCAGTTCATCACGGACCTGTACTGGAACCACTACTCTCCCTAATTTATATTAATGAACTGGATTCTCGTATAGTCAATTTGCAGATTATACCCGGCTAGAAGAGAGTTGCAAAACATATAAAAAGGGAAAACAAATATAGCTGGAAACATACAGTACAGCTGACCTTTAAACACACACAAGATCTGTGTGTTTCATACAGATTGCAAAAACAAATGACAAATACAGTATTTAAATGGAGATAAACACAGAGCTGTAAAGGCTACATATAAAAAAAGACTTAGATGTCTATGTTGACACATCATTTACACCTCTATACAATAAAAAATAAAAAGGTAAACAAAGTTGAGATATGTAGTTAAAAGAACATTTCAATCAGTCAATACTACTGTATGTAGACAACAGTTAGAATACCATATACAACTGTGGTCACCAAACGCCAGAAAGATACTGCCACTCTGGAACCCATGACAGACATGACAGGAGGCAAAGTGTGATCCCGTCTGTTAGCAGTCACGTCCCCATGAAGAGTCGCACAGTATGCAGTGTATGGGCTTTGTACAGAGGGAGGAAAGTGAGACTGTGTGCTGTCTCACTTTCCACTTTAATCACTTTTGTCTCACTGTGTGCTGCTGTAATTAAATGTAGACTTTTTCTGTCAAGTAATTTGAGACATTTTGTAATTATTATATAAAGGAAGTTAAAATTAACTGATTAAGACAGACTGATAAGGGAATCGATCCATAATTATAGTCTGACAGCCATGTCTGTCACAGCGCTGCGTAGATGCAATCAGAAATAGATTTGCAGAATTGAGTGACAGCGAACAGCTCCCCTGCCCCACTCGACACAGCCGACCGTGACAAAACTTTCCATTGTTTTTATCCCGGAGACCGACAATCAGCGCAAGGAAAAAAGAAAACATGTCCTGCCCTGAGAAATGAAAACATTCTCTCTGACAGCTTAACAATATAAAGACGAACGGGTCTGTTGATCCTTGTCTGGTGAACTCTTCTCTTGCCCTGTGTTTCTCTTTTGCCAAAATCCAAAACTGGTTTGTAGCTCAAATGCTTACTGAGGTGTGGCTTAAGATCACAAACTGGATTTTTACAATGAAACAAAATGTTAACCTTGCTAGAGGATTTAATCTATTAATATAACCTAAAAATGAGCTCCAATCAAACCTCAAGTAAAATAGTTTTGGAGT
The DNA here is from genome assembly GCF_059453375.1 of Lepisosteus platostomus. Taxonomy (NCBI): domain Eukaryota; kingdom Metazoa; phylum Chordata; class Actinopteri; order Semionotiformes; family Lepisosteidae; genus Lepisosteus; species Lepisosteus platostomus. The sequence continues at coordinate 9,008,033 of NC_142632.1, forward strand.
CAGAAAAGGTTTTCCTCCTGAAATATTCATAACGCTCATACACACAATACTCTGCACTGCTCCCAGGAGTTTAATTTGCTTGGTTTTGCCAGTACAAAGGCGCATGAAGAAAGGATAGAAAGTTTAGGCTTTTAAAAAGGAATATTCAGCACAATCAATTTTTCAGACTTTTATAAAAATGCTCAAATCTAAAAGTCATTTAACAACACAAACCTCTTACACCATTACACTGGTGCATGTAAAAATACAGAACTACAGAAATCAATCCTAGAGACATATCACAACAGCTTGACATGGTCAGTGAGAAAGGGTATGAATTTGAAATGAACAGGTTCTATCAAGACAGCAATCTACATTAATATTCTAGACAAGAGAGTGAGGAAATGTTTCGAAGAGATTTAACCCTCACCAAAACAGAAATTCCTCTTAACCTTGTGCAATCTACTGTGGGGTCTGACTAAGCTGAACAGGATTAATTAAACAGCATTTCGGCTGACACTCCAATAAGGAGGGAGCTGTAGCCAAGCTCACCAACTGTCCCAGTCTTATCCCACTTCGGTGAGCTGTTAAATTGACACTTTGGAAACGTGGGGGCCTTTGATCTAGGCAAACTAGCTGGGCAGAGAGGCGCTCTGTTTTATGAAGGATGTCCACTCCCCTCTCCCATGCACCCGCAAGCACATGGTGAGCAATGAGCTTGTCTTTCCAAATTGAAATCAAACCGTACCTGGAACTAAAGGCACTGTCAACCCAAGGACTCTGAGAGGAGCTGGCCTACAGCAGTGTGACCTTCCCCAGGCAGGCAGGTAGAGGAAGGAGCAGACTGCAACAGGACTGTCCTCTTGTGAATGCCAGGCTGCTGACTCACTGGGAGCTCTCCTGGCCAGTTCTGTACTCTGTGGCTCATCAGAAGCATGGCCACTCACTCTGCTGATTTCAGGCACTTTGTGCTACACGGAGAGCTCTTTGTCTTAGTACGTAGGAAAAAAACACAAGAAGCAGCTGGATTGAAAAACTGTGCCGGTCTTGTTTTTTTTCCCCAAGTCAATCCTTAAGGAACATTTCACAAAAAAATATTTTCTTTTTCCCTCGATATGATAGATTTAATGCTTGAGAGAAGTGGCACATTGATGTACAGCCTTTGTTGCAGTAAGCAGGCACAATGGTGTGCAATTGCACAGGCTGCATTTGACACACACAAATGTACAACCACACACACAGCCTGAGATGCAGATGAACAGTTCTAACTAAATTCCACTTCTGGGGACAGCTATTAAATAAAGGTCTTGAAGCTGCCTGGAATAATAGGGAAGACTGCAAGCAAGTATTGGTTACATTCCAGAAGCCATTATGCAGTCCATAATGGTAACCACCAATCATGGGCGATGAGGTTATTGTCATTTATTAATCATGAAAAAAAAATTGAATTGTGTTTTCTAAGGCATGCTTTGTATAAATGCCCTGACAGGTCTGGCCTGTTTAATTCAGCATGTAAAGTACCTGGCTGTTGTGCAGGCTGCACAAGAACAATGAAAGCTATCAGTTACAGCTTTGGGAAAGCGGCTAGACCCAGATGTGTCGAGTGACAAAGCAATTATATCTACAGTGTACTTCGTGGCTGGACTCCCCCACAGTGACAGTAATATTCCTGCATCTATTATACTTAATTGCAACAAACCACTGAGCACAGAAAGGAGCAGACACAAACAGCTACTCATCTGCTAGTTCAATCTTGTGCTTAGAAAGGCCTGATGCATATGGTCATGCAAAAAGCCGGCAGCTATACAAGAAAGCAGAGGTATTGAGAGAGAACAGGACAAAATCCTTATATTTATGTAGGGTGCTCATTCTAATATGCCTGGTCTTTTATAGCACTGCATGCATTTTATAGCTCTCAGAGAATGGAGAGCACAAATCCTATGTTGGTATGTAATTGCATGTTAATCCTCATATTTAAAAAGAGAAGATGGTCCCACTGGAGCAGCAGAACAATAAGAGGCACCAGCTCACCTCCAGCCAGCATTAAAACACACTAGAGCTACTCTGGCTGTTTCAGTTTTCCCACTGGCTTGTTATTTACGCTCAAACAAACACCTCTGTATTTTCTTGAAACACTTAAAATAATTAGACAAGTGTGAAATCTAATTTTCATTTTTAAATCAAGGAACGGAGAGATTAGCAGTTGCTTCAAGCAACATGTAACACTTAACAGGTAGAAACTAAAATAAGAAGGTTTACAAAGAACAGGGGAGCCCATCTTGCCCCTTGACATTAAGAAATCTCAAAACCTCATCCAGCTGCTAAGGAGGGATCCTTAGATGTCACCGCAATGGTATGGCTGGCCAGCTCTCATCAGGAACAAACTACCGAATCATTAGATGCGGGTGCAGTTTATTGCAGTACGAGTCAGAGGAAAGGCTGTGCAACACAGGCCTTCGGTGTGCCCAGCACATCAGTCTCGTGCAACACTCTTTATGTAGGGAAAGCACCACAGCTTATCTCCCTGAACCAGACAGCTCATTAAGACCACCGAGTCCCTTCACTCAGCACAGTGACTGGCAAATCTCCCACCTCCTCCTCACAAAACAATTAATCGTTTGATTAAATTAGCTTCACCGGCATTTGAGGAAGAATGCAGCTCAAGCAAGGGGATGACTTGGCAGACCCCTGGCAAGCAGGAAGAACACACTTCGGAGCTCTGGAATAAGGCCCTTGATCACAAACTATAGAAGATCATCAAGGTGTCTAAGTCTCTAAGCTGTCTGGCACTTCCTGGTTTAGGGATGGATACAACCTTCCCTGGAGGTTTGTTCATCTTTACACATTAAACACGTGATGTCAGGCACTGGAAAGACGAGAAGAAAAGAAAATTCCAAAGTTTGACCAGTGCCATCAATGAGAACCAACCGTTCTCAATTTGATCACAAGCATGGTTTTAAGGGGATTGGTGAAAAATCTTTCACAGCTACTCAGCAGGTTCTTCAGCTTTCTAGGCAGCGCAGCCATTAGCTATTTTTAGAAAGCAGTACAGTTATAATAATAAATCATCATGGGATGAGGCGTCTGCTGAATTCTCATGAAAACCCAGTTCATTTCCACAAAAATTCAGTTCACCTGAACAATAATTTCATAGACAAGTATACCAGACCTGGCATGACAAAACGAGTGCATTGTAGATACAAGCATGCTACAGTTTTGTTTGAAATATTATCAACACCGTTACACTGTTCTTTGTGGCAGACATTCTAATATGCTCGACCAGCAGTGACCAGTCTGTTAATACTATTGGCTGCAAAGTGACGGTGGGCATTGCTAAGCTCCCTGCAGTGCCTGCAGATCTTGGTGTCTGCTGCTGCCGGTGGCTGAACACAAAGAAGCCTCAACAGTTCAGCCCCCAGCTGATCCAGTTCTGAATTGATATTCGTCCTTAATACTGTCACAATGAAGAGTGCGGACCTAAGGGTGTTTCTGAGGAAGGAAGGTGTTTCTTGCCTTGAGCACAGAAATCAATATGCTTACATTGAAGTATGTCGAATGCTAAGATGGCAAAGGGCAGAGAAGCAATTCCCCACCCCTCTCGCACTTTCCACTCTCAAGGGTTTTCAGAGTCCCAAGGACAACAGGCCCACAAGAAGGTTTGACACCGGTATGATTTACAGTGTGACGGCTCCAGAGGAGGCCTGAAGACCCACACCCCCTTTCCACCCTCTCTCTCAGGGGAGCAATCCATCAGAAATGGAGCCGCCTTACGACTTATAACTTCAGTCGCAGCACATAAATCATGCTACACCACACACAGCCTTCGCGCACGCACTCCTGAAACGGCAACAAATTGGCTAAAACACTTCTAATTGCTCATTGCAGGGCCCAGGCTCTTACCAATTGTGCCCATAGCTGGGATATTTTATTTTAAGAAGTACATTTTATTTCCCCATTAAAGAGTGCTCCTTGAAGAAAACATTTACATTTCTTGGTAAACCTCAGAAAATGGCGAATGTGCACCATAGATGACTGGTTGCCAGATACCATGCCTTTGTAACTGGCGCCGTAGTAGTAGTTATGAATGGTGCGCTTCAAAAATGTAAAGCTTATTTTTGACATCCATCACTGAAGTGTCATGCTTCAATAACACCTACAGATAAATAGGATTTGTCCGTTGGATTACAGATTTGCAGGTTTCCCAGTTAATGCAAAGCAGAATGTACAGTAGTTAATCATAAATGGGAAAGGAAGGTCTCCACTTAAACACAGGCTTGTAAACAGAGCAAGCTGCACAGCCAGGGATCAATGGAACTGCTGTTACTGGCAGTGTACACACAGCGCAGCCCTGCAGACCCCATCAGCTAGCCCAGAAGCAAAGTCCAGTGGGAACAAAGCCGGGAGCAAATTAAACAGAGTGCTAGAATCTATCCACTGGGACGACAGGGGACTCCATTAACCTTTATACACTGACTCTGACTGGACAGAAATAACGGAGAGCGTTCAGCGGCCTGTCAACAATGCTGCTATAAATTACAGATGAGAAATGATGCTTATTCTATCGCATAATACAAATTAACAGAGGTCAAAAGCACTGCTCTTATTGGGCTCAGCTCCCATATTTTATTTTAAAGATCAGGTCAAGGGGAATTGCATCAGTAGGCAGGTAGCTAGCAATCACTCTCCCATTCAGCAGAAATAAAAATGTTCATATGTCATGTATTCATTTTCCAGTCCCTCAGGTTCCAGCACCTAATGTTAAGAACCACAAGCAGGTGATTTCAGATAATTCAAGTTATCCGGATTATTTAACTGAAATGCAAGTTAAATAGGTCGTGTACAATAGCAGAATTTGAAAGTTCACACACCTTTACCACCCTTCATTGGAGGGTTTTTCCTAAACGCATGGATTACAATGATGTGTGGGAACCATGCAGCACTCCCATGCTTTTGAAAATGATCACAGTTAATCTTCACCCTTCTATAAGTGAAATCACAAGACTGACAAGTTTTATGAAAGTTATTAAGAAAAAAAGGAGCAATCTCAAAACAAAGGACGTGAGACAAATTTGTATTTCCGATAAGGAACAAACACTTTGCAGAATCGTTTATATGCAAACAACTTGCAAACCTGTCCAGGTGTACATGTCACAACAGTGAGAGGCACTGCCTCCACTTTTCCCGTTTCCCCTGCAGCTACCTGTGACGCTCCCAAGACAATCCAGACATGCCTCTAAAAGCCATTTAGGGTCGGCTGCACAGCACTGCTGAAATGAACCAAATGAAAACTGCTTTCCTAATTTCAGCCCTGAGATCGCTGCAAATTCTTCCAACTATTGCATGCGTATTGCATTGCTACCATGCAGATAGAAATAGTGCATACTGTAATCATTAAAATATTGTTTGATCTGTCTAGTCTTTGTCCAAATTAAGTACACTGCCTCTTAAAGTGATTTTTTTCCCCCGAGGTTTCACCCCACAGAAAAACAATCTCAGCCACGTAGGACCTCACTCAAAACTGGATGTTAGAGTCAATCACTTTCAGAAGATCCCGTGGTTTGTAAAGGCAGGTGCAATACAACAGGAGAAGTCTGAGGGATCCGAGTTAAACTTGTACTAAATGCCCTTTCCTGAGATAGCTGCACAACCTCCTCTCCCAGAAACAGTCAGCAACTGCTGCTGACCTGGTCACCACCAAGGCCTGGGAAGAAAGCGTCAGCCCTTCCGAGACTGATCTGTCCAGTCAGCTGCGCATTTTAATGTCTTCATATATTATTTACAGCAGACTCATCAATAAAAGAGATTCCCATCGGGAATTTTAGTGAGCCACATGCCCCCTTTCTCATGCTTGAAATTCAGAACGCAGGGTCTGGATAGGGACAAATTACTGGGTGTGGGAAAATTAATGTGTCCAGTAATTTGACTTTTGAATTCCTCTTTTGTAAAGCAGAAAAAAATCTGGTTGAAAAACACTTGAATTCTTTACCCATCACTCTTAGCTGAGTAGGAGACCCAATCAAAATCAGTTTTGCATTCAAATGACAGACGCAAAAATTTAATTACCCACGCGACTAATCGATCAAAGGTTGAAACCACTTTCTGCAAAAAAAACACCTGAACAGAAATAAAAAGCTGCGTTTATAAATGTCAACATGCAGAAACAGGGGAAAGCCCACATGCCCGTCACTCCTTGAGAAGCTCAAGCTGTTCTTCAGCACTAGCTCTCTCACTCTAGCGATCCTCACTCCTCCGATCGGAGCTTTCTCCCATGTTTCTCTGCCACCCTTTCACTCATTTTCCAGTCATCTCTCAGTCCCCTGCTTTCTGCAGGCGGTTCCTGACCTCCCAGCACCCGCTACCAGCATTCCTTCTGCCTGGGCTCAGCTTACACACTTCCTCAAGTCACCATCATTAGGAATGATTAGCACGACTGGACGCCTGGCTCCTGTGTCCTATGGCGCATTCCCATTGGAGCAGGGAGAAGTGAAACGGTATGATTCTCTACTAGACAGATACAGATATCCCCCCCCTGTAAGAGGATCTCCTCAGTGCGGTGCAGAAGAACAGAGACTGGAAGTATCTTTCCGTCCACAATTACATCAGTCAATCACCACCTGAAAACTGGACGATATAATTACATGTTATTTCCTGCAGGGATACAGGGTGCATATTTTGTGAAGAAACATTCTCGTGTGTCAAGCTTTGACCAGAAAGTGATTTGTGGAAGTGCCATTAGGATTGAAATCCCGTTTCCTGTTTCCCAGCGAGCATAACCATACAATTATTTTGAAGCCCATAAGTTTGCATACGTGCAACTGAAAACCGAGATTCAAAACATCAATGTGTCAATGGTTAAATGTTGTCCATATGGGCTGAGCTAAGGTTCAAAGTTCGGGCTCACAACTTTCTTGGGTCTGAAACCTTTCACGTGCATTGCTATCAGAGCAGAATAAAGGCTTTGCTCACTCAGCCACACCGCCACATGACTGTGGAGCTCAGATCACTCGCTAGCCAGCCTTTTTCCTCTTCTGGTGTCAAGATCTGGCTCCGAGACTCTGAAGGCCAGGCAAGACCCCGCCGGGCCCCTGATGACAAGTGTGCTTATTTGCAACCTGCAAAGTCCTTGAAAACGGTCCACATGGACAACAAGAACACAAGGCTCGTTGTGGCTAAGAAATGGTTCAGAAATGCTGGGGATCTGACTCAGTGCCCTGATTTCTCTCTGCTCTGCTCTTGGCAGCACGGTGAGCACATTCACGGTAATATAATATTGGCCCAGACTCTATACATTTTCACAACCCTGGGGGGCATTCGAGAGTGAATAGCAGCCAGCTGGTGCCAGGCAGTGGGGGGGCAGGGGCTGGTGTGTTTGCTTGGATCAGGCCCAGTGCAACCTTTTCTAGCCAAGAGCCATGCAAGAGCCACACAACTGCAGGACCTCTAGACTGTCAGTCATGGTTTTAAGGTAGCATTCTGCCTCTACCTAAATTAGCTGCAATGTAAAGCACAAGCACAGTACATGTGTGTGTGCCAGGCACACTACCAGTACCACTGTATGCACTTCTGATCAGCCCTCTAGCTGAAACACTGTGTCTAATTCCTCAGGATACCTACTATTGTCCACCAAGCCGAATCTCAAAGTGCACTCCCTGGTGGATAGAGTGACAAGAGAACTCGCTGAACATCCACCCATGCAAGATGTTTTCACAGATTAACAGACCCCACATTCTGCAAATATATTGTCCTGCTTTACTGGAAAACGTTAAAGCATCATAGCATGTGAGGCACCTGTGTGTACTTAATTAGATCTATTATTATGAGCCGTTAAAAAATATATATTTTAAATTAAAAAACAAAAGGTCAGTTGTTCCAATTTGAAATCCAGTTATTAAATCTGTGATTATTATACAACATAACTTTTATACCTAGATTTAATCTTATAAATTCAATCATATTTTTATCACCAACGCCTATGCCCCAGCAATGCATTTTTCGGCATCCACTGCTGCTTCCTGTACTATTGAAAACTCCCGGTCTCCGAACTACCCGATCGGGTACTCGGAGTTGGCTGGTGAAATTCCTCCTTGGCATTTCAGTTAACACCCAGACCCCACAATCCGTCAGCAGCAATCCCATCTCTCCCAGTGAGCTGCGAGAAGAAAGCCTGTCTGGTTTAATCGAAACTCAAGTCAAAAGACTTAACTGACCCCTGTCTTTAATCACCTGCACTCTTCCTGCAGGCCCCCATGGATCCGAAACCCTGTGTGTTACTTTGGAGAACTCCCAGGACGTCAGCCAGTCCAAGGGAACTTGGGCACTAAAACAAGGGGAAAAGGATAAGAGCAAATCTGCAAACATGCATGCTCTGAAATGTGTAGCTCGAGTTAAACCTGACTGCTGCCCCTTGCCGAGAGCTGCTTTCTGACAAGCCTTCCACTGCCACTGTGCAATTTATACTTTCTACTGTTAGGCACATCACAGCCTGGCTTCAAGGGTTCATATATAATTGAGACAGTCTTTTGCGGCTTTGATGGTGGCGTCTTTTATTCACATGGAGATGATGGCTCGCGCCAGCGTTTTCAGATCTAATTTTGACTCTTCGTTTCAAAGAAAGAACCCCCCGCCATTTAATTATTAAATGCTCCTGGCTGATGACAAAAGAACCGAGGCGTTCTTTCAATCCGCCGAGCTAATCTTCAAAGACCAGACTGTACGGCACCTATTAGGAGAGGTGTGAGCTGTGCGCCTCTGTACGCGGTCCTTCAAGGGACAGGGGGCTCAGAAAAGCCACGCTCAACGCCCACTGCCTTTGGGCAACGATAATCCTTCCTTGAACGTTTTATGATGCACTGGAATAATAACATTATGCACATTAAAAACGGCAAATTTGGCTTCTAATGCTTTTAGCAAATCACCTTTTTTTTTGGAGGAAATCAATATTTCGCCCAGGAGGAGGAGCTCCCATACAGAATGGCTTCAACCAGCAGCATTTTCCTTTTCTGACTCGTTTAGTCCCGATTCGTTCCTAGGGGTTCCAAACCTGGCTGAGAGCCCTCAGCGGCTGGTGGCGTCTCCCCTGGGGGACTGGAGCCCACCCCCCAGACCCAGTGTTCACTGCGGTCTCTTCACCCGCAGAGGAATCCTACTCTGTTGGGCCCCTGAGCAAGGCCCTTCACCCCAACTGCTCCAGGGGCGCCGTACAATGGCAGACCCTGCGCTCTGACCCCCAGCTTCTCTCCCTGTCTGTGTGTCTGTGTCTCCTTGGAGAAAAGCTGGGGTATGCGAAAAGACGAATTCCTAATGCAAGAAGTTGTATAGGGCTAATAAAGAAACATTATTATTATTAACCTACACCCCAGTGGCCTTGTTTGGTTGCAAAACCCATTTTTGGTTTCTGCTCTTTAAAGGGAGAACAGAACGACGTCTTTCTCCTTGACATCCACCAGAAACCGTCCTGCAAGGTACAGAATCTCTGGCTCATTACTGGACAGGGCTCCAGCAGTCCTGCGCTTCACAGTCCCAGTGCAGAGTGAGGATAAGACCGATGGTAGATTTATTTCAATATTCATGTTCATAATTGAGCAGGCCAAGACCAAAGCTGGATTCATCAGCGAATGAGATCACGGTGCTCAGGGGATTTGGGGGTGTATGTGAAGACCCTTAAAACGGTCATTTCCTGTTCCACTGCAGTAACGTTGCCCTGGGGCAGTCGGAGCTGCACTTCCAGGCCCCGGCCTGGAATATCCAATAAAAGAGTAAGGCAAGTCTACTCGTTTTGTTTTCTCCCGCTCCCTGGAGAATTCCACAGACACGGAATTTTCCACTCCTTGCACCCCCCGCAAAACTGTTATTTGATGCCAGTAAAGCGCAGGGCTTTAACGCCGCGGGCTGCACGAGGAACGGACGGGCGACACGTCACACTCAACGTCACACTCGTCCGCGAGCCGCTCGCGCGCGCGCGCAAGGAGAGCTGTAACGGTCGGTTTCTCGGCCGAAGAAACGTTTTTCCTGAATTTACCTGAACGACGCGAAGCCGATCCCAAGATGGGCGTCCTTTCCTCTCTTCCGGCGCTCTTCATCGCCAAAAGAGCCGAAGTATTATATCCCCCAAGTCAGACTGCAAAATGAAATTTTATTTTATATTTCATTAGCGGAAAACAACTCAACTCAACAAAACAACTCAATTAATATTCCAGATTCTCGGCCCTAAATTGGGAAACACCTCAGCTTAACCTTTTCCTTACCTCTCCAACAACCATACATGCTTCTTTAATAGGTCATTAGGGAAGTATGTTCTTTGAAAAAACAGAATCGTCAATTTTGTTACACAGGACCACACGCTTTTTTCAGGGCTCGGCTGGTACCGCAGAAACCCCGCGAGCGCCGGGGGCGGGGGAGGGAAGCCGGAAGCGCAGCGAGATTCCCCGCCCCTTTTCCTGCCCTCTCGCCTTCTCATACGTCACAGGCACCGCCTCCTAGCCCCGCCCAGTAGCGCAGACTCAGCAGCGATTGGACGATAGTGTCGATTGTGTAGCCCGGATCATTCTCTGGAGCTCTTTAGTAAAAGGGCATTTAGAGCCGAAAACAGGAGGCACGTCCTTGCGCAAAGGGTGGTAGGGGTATGGAACAAACTCGCCAGCCATGCTGATGAAGCCAATAGACTGGCTTCCTTCAAGAAATGGCTTGGTGAGATCTTTGGACCAATAAGCTACTAACTGCCAAGCCATTCTGCACCGAATGGCCTCCTCTCATGTGTAAACTTTCTCTCTAGCATCCTTTCTTTCTGAACCTCTGCTTCTCAAATGCAGCACTTACCCATTATGCGCTCTCTCGTTTCATCAAAGCTTCCCAAATGAAACTGCAAAAACATACTACAGTATGTTTGTGGAGTCTGCCTACCTTAAAAAACCCTAATCGATCTGTTTAGGTTTAAACCAGATAATCCTCAGACCCTCATCTTTTAAAAAAGCACAAAAAAACCTCCCTTCATTAGACCGTTATTCTTGAAGTCTGCACATCCTGTTTGCTGTGCTGTAGTCAAGCCAGGTGTCCTGGGAAGAAGGAAGAGGGATCAACAGCCGCCCAGGAAATCCATCTCAAAGTGGCGAAGGGTCACTTCAGGCTGTGCCCCAGGAAGGAAAAGGCTGTTTGTTCCAGGTGTCAAGGGAGCACTCCATCCATCTGTGTGTCGAAACCGATCTGCTGTTCCCCCTGTAATTATAAGATAGAGTTACTGGATACCCCCCGGATTTCAGTGCCCGGATGAACTGTGGGCTGGTTTTAATTGCTCTCACTGGGGCACTGAGAAGCCCCACAAGCGTCAGGGATTTCCTAGGCATTCTGGGAGGCAAATTGGCAGCTCTAGTTCAGTATCAGTCTCAACTCTCTCGCTTGTTTCTCTTATAGAATCGGCAGTCCAGCCAGTTTTCTATCTCTAAGACCTCAGTTTGGAAGTGACTTCTGTCACCAGGGGCAGCAACAGAAGACACAGTTGAATGAGGATTGTGCCTCTCTAGGAGGGGTGATTTTATCAAACGTGCATCGTGCAGTCATGCAGCCAGCAGCCATGTCACCCTGCAGCTCCCAGCTGGTGACCCTCTGAAGCCCCACAGGTGTGAGCCTGGTCAGTACCTGGATGGGAGACCTGCTGGGAGAAACTAAGGCTGCTGCTGGAAGAGGTGTTAGAGGGGCCAGTAGGGGGCGCTCACCCAGCAGTCTGTGCGGGTCCTTTACTGATGTGGACACTATACTGTAAAAAGGTGCCGTAGAACTGGGGTCCCGACTCTCCATGGTCACTAAAAATCCCAGGGAGTTGGCAAGATTTCCCCCTGGCCTTTACCAATCACGGCCTCCTAATAATCCCCATCTCTGAACTGGCTTCATCACTCTGCTCTCCTCCCCACTGAGAGCTGGTGTGTGGGGAGAGTACTGGTGCATCATCCAGGTGGGGCTGCACACTGGAGGTGGTGGAGGGGATCCCCATTGTCTGTAAAGGGCTTTGAGTGAAGTGCTTAGAAAAGTGCTACAGTATATAAGGGTAAGGAACTACCATTATTAGTTTTAAAGCCTACATTCTGCATATCTTTGCATGCACGCGTGCCAGAAACAAAAACACAATCTGGATCTTCTAAAAAGCAAAGGACTGATCGGATCAACTCTGTTACATTTGGTTTGAACAGCACTGGAGAGAACAGGCTCTGCCGTTCCTGGGCGTCATGCTAGCAGCGCCCATCAGGCTTATCTCTGCGGACAGATGAGGGGCTGTTTGAGATGACATCCTAGTGAAAACAGGGAAAGGACAGCCCGAGCCGTTCACCTTGGCCAGTGCCGAGAGAGAGAGCCAGCCGATGCACGAGTCACCCGGAGGGTCGTCTCTGTGCGCCATCCATCTTCATTCCCAGCGTCGCCGGGGAGCTCACAAAAACAGGTCGTGACCTTGGAGCTCAGGGCCTGTCATTCTGAGCCTCGCTCCGACATTCCAGACCCCCAGGAGTTATAGACAAAGAGGGCCATTAAGCCCTGATTGATTCGGAGGATGCTGTTAAAGGACATTAAGCTTGGAAATGAATTCATTCAAGCATGCTCTAAGTGAGGAGTTCGGCAGTGTTTCCCTTTCCTTTCTTTGGAGATTTTTCTAATCACTTGCAAAGAGAGACGTGCTTTATCCTGCATTCCTAGCTCCAGTCCTGGGCACAGGCAGGACAACTGGAGATGGGCAGGGAATGGGCAACAGGAAGGGCACAGTACTCCCATACCAAAAGAGAGACTGGTTTGAGGGGCGCTTCCGCAGCAAATTGCTTGGATGGACCTTTCCAATTCCCCGGGCAAACAGAAATAAATCCTCCGCACCACTTTGTCCCGAGGTCGTGCACAGTTTTGCACTTGCCCAGGAAAGGTTTGCACGTCTCTCTGCACGGCAGAAGCCCAAGAGGATGCAGGAGGCAAGAGTCACGCAGGTTGAACCCCGAATCCACAGGAGTACTGTATCTCACCTCTCTTCCAGACCCCCCTGCCCTATTCCTTCTGGCCGGCAGTGTGCACCCCACGGCTCTCCCACCCCTTGTTCACCTGCTGTTCTGTGAACGTTCGGGAGGGAGGTTCCGTCTGACTCGGCTCTCCGTAATTAGCAATCACCCCTGACATCATTTCCTCTCCTAAACACTATAAATACTGGACGGGACCCCCTTCTCTCCCTCACGAAAGTCTTTCTGCATCTCACCTCCACCCCACCCCCCCCTCCGCAGCTGCCCCTGGGTCACCCCTCACTCTGCAGGGGGCTCCCAGCCTCCTCGTCCTCCGGCCAGGAGGTTGGCCCTCAGCCAAGTGGGTTAAGCCAAAATGTTGACTAAAACACTCCACAATCCATTCAGTACTCTCAATTCATCTGTGTTGTTAATCCTTGTGAAACAGCGCTAGGCCGTTGCTCTGAATACTTTATCGGAATCAGGACATACATTCTGTATACACTATATATGCAAAGCCCTCTGATCTTACAATGTCCTGCTGTGTATGCAACAAAAAGACGAGCACAGAAGGGAGCAGGCACAAACACAGCAGAAGCAGTATCGGAGGTTTTACATCACAGAGGCCAACGCAGAAGGATGCGATTGTTACCAGCTGTACAGACAGGGAGGGAACACCCAGGCTGCGTTAATTTTAATGCTGCACAAAAGAGCACCATACAGTAAATGCTATACACAAAGGATCTTGATTTTAAATTCTTTTTAAAAACAGATTGGGGAGGAACTCCAGAAAAATGAGCTCCCTCTTCTGCCTATCTTCCCTTCCAACTATCCTATCCTGTCGACATGAAGACACCTTATGACAGGTTCTAAGACAAAGGGTTTAGTATTAGTAACCCACGGTTACAAGCATCCAAATGACAAGCGCTTTGTTAGAGCTGTCTCTGTCAGGGTCAGGGGTCACCTGGGGCCACAACCCCAAAATAACCCCCCCAGCCACCCTCCTCACGGCTAGAAGGCTGATGCTGTATAGTTTTAACAAGAGTGTAGATGCTATACAGTACATCGTTGATGGGAACTACGCATGACTAATGTCACTTCCGCGCATTTAATTGAAACCATCTCGAATTGGTGTACTTTTAAAACGGGATCATCCGCTTGCAGTCGTATATATATCGGGCTGCTGTGCATGAAAATGCACCCAGGCCTCGGGCAGAGCGGAGGCTGCAAGTCTCCGTCAGCAGGAGGGGTGCTATGTGTGCTCGTTGGGGGTAGAAATTGATCTCCGTAACACGCACTCAGAAAACAAACATGAAGAAAATCAACCGGGGCGCAGCGGTGGTGACAGAGAATTCTCCTTTCTTGTTGTTTGTTTCAGAAAAGGAGTCATTTCTCCCTTGGGCGAACTCAGTGTCAGCCCACTCCCCCGGTGGACGTCGGTCCAGCCTGGAAGGTCTCCCCCGCGGGGGTCCGAAGCTGTCGCGTCTCGGCGCGGCGAGAGGCTGGGGGTCTTTGCAGGAAATAAAGGAAACAACGTCCTTAACGTTCTCTCACAGCCCCTTTCCTGAAACGCGCTTCAAATTCAGACTTAACGCATGTGCTGGGACACAGGTGGTCTTCTTCTTGTCCCTTTTCCCTTCCATTAAACCATTACAATCCGCCCCCTTGTGCAAATTACACAGGAGGATAATTAAATCCGGTGACGTCACCACGCGAGAAGATTTTAAAAAAACTTAGAGCGTGTTTGCGTGGGGGGAGTAATACCCCCTCATCACCTCAAACACGAGCCCATTCCACCCTTGAATATGTCCCACACATAACCTGTGTCAAAAGGTGGCCTCTGTTAGATGCCTTGACATTTCTAAGTAAATATCATACTGAAACCCCCCTTCATTCATTAGTGCAGTCGCAAAGGGGTGGTGCTGAGTTATGCAGGCCTGCTACAGTACCAGCTTCCTACTGCATGCCTGGGTAGGCACTCCAGAAGGCATGCAGAAACGGAATGAACATGCAAACTCCACACAGATAGCATCCCAGCTCCAGAATGGAGCCCACAGCCCCAGCTTTGCAACCACTCCACCACTGTGCTGCCTGCATTTTGAAGTCTCCCTGTCAATCCTCTGGTTTGGCTAGTCCCGATTCATAGGTATTTCAGTATTTGCGTGTATGAGCTGGGAACGATTCAGTAGATATTTTCTACGAGTTGCTTTTTAATGCCTGCAATCACTTTCGCCTGCCCTGTTCCCCTGGTGTAATCAGCTTAATCCAAACCTTCCTCCACACAGATCCGCTGCCTGGAATTGTATGGGCTGATGTGCGTTAAAAAAACAAACTCTATTGAAAAAGCGCATGCATGTTCAAAAGGAAAAAAAAACACAGCAATGATGTCAGTATCATGATAAAATGTACAAGTTTCCAAAACTCTTAGTGTCATGATTAAATCACCAAAGCCCCAATGCCGTGGGTACTGGTAAGGTTAACAGACCGGAGTTCTGACTAAATGTTTTTAAATAATTCATGATAATAAAAATCCTACTGCAGGGTGTCCATTTTCATTTATGGGATATAATAATCTGCAGCTGCCAGTGTCTGTCTTTTCTTATCTTGAGATAAAAAAAAACAAATCATAAAACCAGCACAGAGAGCCATAAAATGTAACTGTAACTGCCAACCAATAATTTGGAGGGGTAATTTCAGCCTTAATACCACACTCCCTGAAAGCACAATTTTCCCTACTGCAAGATTATTAGGGGAATACATTGAGTGTCAGTAAGGTACTGTAACATGCAGCTTAGAGTTACAAAAAGGTAAGACAATATCCTTAAAAACTGAACACACCAGCATCGGTACAGACATATCATATGTATCTGTATAATAAAATGTAAGCAGTAGATAAAACAATACACATAGCTTTGGTAGTGTGTGAGTGCTGCACAACTTTACAATAAAGGGAACTTAAGCCACAGTTAAATGCATCTTCAACGTGCTTTTGCTAAGATACTTAACAAGTGCTTTTATTTGTTTAATGGCATTTCCTAAAACAGAGCTTCGGCTTACACACTGGACACCATAAGCTGGGAGCTCACGTCCGCGGTAGCAGCAGACAGATACGTTACCTCCTCGGTTTAAAGGCACGCCCCACGCAGGCAGTTTAAAAGAGCTGAATCCTTGAGCAGAGAGGCAGTTATTCAAAACTCTCAATGGCACTGAAACTTAACACCCAGTCGACCCCTTCAGAATCAAGAGTGAAGCATGAAAAGTATAAGGAAGTGCTTCGAAAACTGAGAACAGAGGCAGTTCTTTACACAGAGTGTGGCAGGGGTCTGTAACAAGCTGCCCAGCCATGCTTTTGAAGATGATACCCTGACATCTTTCGGGAAACACCTGAATGGGATATTTGGCTTGGCTACCGTACTAGCAACCAAATATGCCAGCTAGATGGATCCATTAGCCACCTCTAGTTTGTAACTTTTACACTGTGTGCTTATCTCTTTCTAAGGCCATCTTTCATTATTCATGTGCAGTTCAGTTAAGTATTCGAGCAGAGTTAGAGATTATGCACCATTATCTATTTAAAGCCATTTGTAACACATCTTGTAATTACAGTTTCACTGAACGAAAGAAGTGCCTGAAGACACTTGAGTCAGAGGTTGTGCATTTGAAAGGAGGAAAGAAGAGAGAGGAAAATGTAAAAATAATCCCCACAGCAGAGAATAAAGAGTATTTCAAGACTGTGTGACACTGGTAAACAGCCCTTTTTCCTGCGGTATTCTTATCTTAATTACAGCTTTGCGGCTGTCTTCCAGGATCACCAAGCTGGGGTAATTACATGCTTTGCCAGTCTATGCGGCCCTCACAGCTTTCTCGTTGCTGCTGTTGTTTTCACACCTTCTTGCTTTCATTGAGAAGAATGTCTTTGCGCAGCCCTGGTTTAATTCCCCCGAAGCAGCCCCTCTGCTCCTGTCCCCTCAGAGATTCAGATCCGTCTGCACCTGCGAGCACGCTCCAGCATGAAATCGGCCGGCCCGGAGGCCCTGCGGAAACGTGACACCCCGGCCGGGATAAACACCTTGTACACAGCGCAGGAACTCTGTACACACACAGCCTCCCGTTTCACATAATCCCCAGGCACCTGCATCATGAAGCCAAACAAAGTAGGCTTATCCATGCTGGCTTTCAAGTTGCTGACTCCATGCTGTATTCAAACAGACTTAGAGTAACTAGAATAACGATAGATTTTTTTACAGGTAGAATCTTAGAGGACCTTCGTTCAAGCTTTAGTTGGAGGGATGAGAAGGTACAGTAAAAACTGTTTTAATTTGGAGTACTACTGCACTTACATCTGTCAGTGTCCCCCTATCTGGTGTGTCCTTTAAACCACTACACCCTAGACTATCCACACCCCACTGGACTCACCACGCCCCCTAGACTACCCACACCCCACTGGACTCACCACGCCCCCTAGACTATCCACACCCCACCCTGTCAGTAGGAGCACTGACTTCAGATCAGACATTGTACAGCGCCCCTGGAGCAGTTGGGGTGAAGGGCCTTGCTCAGGTGCCCAACGGAGTAGGATTCCTCTGGCGGCTGAGGGATTTGAACCGGCAACCTTCCAGTCCCAGGCACAGATCCTGACCCACAGAGCCACCACTCCGCCCTGGTGTGAAGTCCAAGACTCCCGAGTGTTGTGCAATGACAGTAACCGCATCTGCAAAGCAAGATATCCCACCACTGTCAAAAAGAAGAACAGGCAGACTCTTGCCTTATAAAAGACCACTGAGGAGACCATTATAAAGGCAAAGTAAGTGGAAAACACTAGAACAGGGAGATAGGTGTGGCAGAGTGCAACACAGAGCTCAAGACATCCTGGCAGAGCACAGTTATTGTGAGGTCTAAGGAGTGAAAAGTCAAGGAGAAAACGCATGCAAACTTACTGAACGTTTCAAAAAGGATTTTGATTCAGAACCAAATTAATAAACACCCTGTTCGTTCCTTGCAGTAGTTCTCAAGATGATTTCAATCTTATTCTGTGCAGCCCTGCATAATATGCCATATGTTTTGTAATGGCATTAGAAAATTGATTTGGAAGTTCCTGTCCTTGCAGCCTCCTTGCTGTCGCTATGCCGTTTCCCCACCTGATCTGATGTGTTTGTATACTGTGTGTGAGCTGTGTTCTCAAATTTGTACATGCTCTGATTCAGAGGGAGACAGGTCCTTTTATATCGCTAGCACTCTGTACTCCCCGTGATCCTGTCAGTGCTTCATGAACTAGCTTTGAACGATCTCTGCTTTAACTCACCTTAAGATGTTATCAGCCTTTGTCAGGTTGCATAAATTTAGGGAGAAAAATCTGCAATCTGGGAAAATAAATGATGTCTTCAAAGTGAAGGCAGGGACCAGCATTATTTGATAAATCCTAGGCTGGGACTTCAATTATAGCGGTTGTAGCTGTCACTGTAGGAAAGCTGATCTCCTTACATAAGGTGCACAAGATATTCCGGCAAATCTAAATCCCAATCTTCATAAACTTGCAAAGGCGGGCCATCACAGCTAATGCCTGGTCCTGACTGCTTCCTAATCCCCCTAAAAATAGTCCAGCGGCAAGAACAGGAAACTTTCCGCTATACAAAGCAGTAGCCTGGTGTTGGCATTGTGCCTGTCAGACTCATCTGTTCGCTGGGAGACTGGAGTGCCGTGCTGCTCTGACTGACAGCTTCAGCACACGCAGAGTAGCCTGCTTCAGATCTGGGAGGAAACAGGCTTTTAAAGCTACAAAAGGCTGCCTCAATACAGGCAGGAAAAAATAGGAACAAACAAGATTCCACAGAGTGCAAGAGTTTCTTCTGACAAGCATAAATGCATGCTCTAGTCCTGTTTTGTGTTGTTGGCAGTACAGAACTGTGCATTTTCACTAGGAATGACAGCTCCCAACATTAAAGCATCATGAAAGGATTATGTAGTTCAGGTGGTAGCTGCGTCAGCATGTGTAGTCTGCAAAGGAACAATAGGTTTATTCCATGCTGAAAAGAGAAGAGAGACAACTCAACATTCCAGCTGTGAAGCCTTCTTCAGGCTTCAGACTTGTTCCTTTGCAGACTACGCCCTCACACCGGAAGAAGACTTCACAGCCGAAACGTTGTGTCTTCTCTCTTTTTTCAGCATGGAATAAACCTATCACTTGTTCCTTTTGCATGAAAGGATTATGGAGTGAAAATTTGGCTTTACCCGCCTGGCTGAGGGCTGACCTTTAGGGGCTGGGAAAAGGAGGCCAGGCCCCTGTGCAGGGTGACCGAGGGGCAGCTGCAGAGGGGGAGATGGTGTGGAGGTGGGGATGCAAAAGACATTCGCGAGGGAGAGATGGGGATCACGTTTGTATTTATAGCGTTTTGGGAGAGGAATGGATTGTCAGGAGCGATTGCTAATTACTGACGGCTGAGTCTGATTGCACTTGGTTGTTGCCATCCCTCCCGAACCTTCGTTATAAACTCTGGCTAGATCGACAGGGGGAAGGCTGAGCTGCCACCTGACTGTCTTTTAAGACGTGCATTTCTGCAACAGGTCTCTGCACCAGACTGGCTAGTTGGCTGAGCAGCTTTTGTGTCTCATTTTGTGTCTTCTTTATCATCCCCATCATACACACACACACAGAAGAACTTTGGAAGATTCACAGAAACGCTGTTTGAAGCTTTTGAAAGTGCTACAGGTACCATTGATCTTTCAAATTCAAAGGTGCCCTTATTTCAGAGACAGATTGTTTTTTACATGCCAATAACAGCAGAAGGTCTTTTTGTTCTGAGGTTCTTGCCTGTCACTTGCGACAATGGAGCGTGCATATCTGCGCCCCACTAATAATAATTGCTTACCCCTATATAGCGCTTTTTCTGGACACTCCACTCAAAGCGCTTTACAGGTAATGGGGATCCCCTCCACCACCACCAGTGTGCAGCCCCAACCTGGATGATGCGCCAGAAAACTCCCCACACACCAGCTCTCAGTGGGGAGGAGAGCAGAGTGATGAAACCAGGTCAGAGATGGGGATTATTAGGAGGCCATGATTGGTAAGGGCCAAGTTACACCCCTACTCTTTTCGAGAAACACCCTGGGATTTTTAATGACCACAGAGAGTCAGGACTTTTTTACAGTATAGTGTCCCCGTCACTATACTGGGGCATTAGGACCCACATGGACCACAGGGTGAGCGCCCCCTGCTGGCCCCACTAACACCTCTTCCAGCAGCAGCCTTAGTTTTTCCCAGGAGGTCTCCCATCCAGGTACTGACCAGGCTCACACCTGCTGGGCTTCAGTGGGTTGCCAGTTGTGAGTTGCAGGGTGATATGGCTGCTGGCTAAAGACGCTCGAAGACGCTCGAAGACGCTCGAAGACGCTCTCTCAAATCCCTACTCCAGAGACCAGAAATAAGAAACACATGGCTCCTTCTTAATTAGAAACAGGCAGGCAGGACTTATTTTCCACACATGAGACACAAATAAATTATAAGGTTGCAAAGATTTAATAAGCAAGACACGGCGTTTCTTATGAAGAGAGGAGGAAGGCAGTGTCAGCTGTGAGACATTCGTATTTGCTGTGTTCTGAAAGGTTGCAATGTCTGTGGTCGAGCCCAAGTAATTGGGTTCGACCCCTCGATTCTATCATCAGGTAAGCCGGAGGGCATTAACCAGGAGGAGAGGGAAGTGAAGCTATGACTCAGTATTTCTCCTTGACAGTATCATACAATATAGATTTATCAAGTGCCTTTAGGCAGAAACCGTCCTCTAGGCATTTTATAGAAGCAAAGACGCCAACTCAAAGATAAGACATGAGCTGAGATTTTCAAACCAGTACAGATGCAGTTACCGGCAGAGAACCTGATAACTAACAGATCTCCATACCATTAGTTTTATCTCATTCTAGAAACGGTCAGAAGTTTTGAGACCGAAAAGACCCAGGCAGGGGTATGCTTTGTTAGCAGATAAGACCAGGAGCAGATGGTGTCAGTGACTCAGACAGATAAGGCAGAGCCAGTCTGACTTTTTTGCACTAGACTTCGTTGCAGAAAATAACAGCTTTGAGGCATCTGGTTCATCATGCATTGGTTTTAAAAAAAACGTACAGACAAAAGGCCAGAATAATGAATCCGAAAAAGACAGCCCCGGCAGTCGTGGTTTCACAAAACCCTTTGAAAGTTCTTGCGTTTTGGCTTCTTGTTTGTGAACTCTCAGGGCAGCACAAACAGCACCATCCCACTCCCCCATGCAGGGACAGCCCTCCGTGGGACAGGAGCCCCGTGTTCCAGGGCTCTCTGCGCTCTAGTGTGTCATGTGGCTCTGTGGTACGGGCTGAGAACTCTCCCTTGGTGAAGCGTGGCGCCTCCGTGCAGACGACAGCTCAGTCTCCAGATGTGCGCTGTCTGCCTCTGCGCTCTTGCTGATCTGCACACCACCATCATGAGCCTCCCCGACTTGCTCGCTGAGGGGGCAGACTCCTCAGCATTAGAAGCACAAAAATGTCACAGATGTCTAAAGTGACTGGCAATTAATCATCAATAGCTACAGTCCAGGGCTTGTCCATCACAAGGTCAAACGGGGCTTGGATTTGTTTTTAGGCAGCTGTGTGGTCACCCAGCTGTGAGGTCTTTCAGAGCAGAACCCAGAGGACCCGTGAGGTTCCAGGCCCTTCATCTTTCCCTGCTGCATCTTGGGAACTAAACTCGTCTTTCCTCTCCTCCAACTCCTCCTTGTAATTTGCAAATCCAAAACCGTGACAGAAGAATAGGCAAAAAGCAGCAGTGTTTACTTCAAATTTCACAGCTCTTACCCAGACAATAATAATAATAATAATAATAATAATAATAATAATAATAATAATAATAATAATATAATTGCTTACACTTATATAGTGCTTTTCTGGACACTCCACTCAAAGCGCTTTACCGGTAATGGGGATCCCCTCCACCACCACCAGTGTGCAGCCCCACCTGGATGATGCACCAGTACTCTCCCTCACACACCAGCTCTCAGTGGGGAGGAGAGCAGAGTGATGAAGCCACTTCAGAGAAGAAACTAATAAGAAGTGTTTTGTTCTTCTCCCGGCACCTCTCTTGCCAAGTCGGGTTTCCAGCCTCCTATCAAGACAAGGGGAACGACAGTGCATCGTCCCACCAGGTGTGTCTCGGTGCCAGTGGCCATTCTGCTCCACATGAGTCCCTCGGTGACTAATAGGAGAGTTTGCATTGACAGCAGTAAGAAGGTATAGATCACCGTGTCAAGACGCAGTGATGAGGGCCCTGCAGTACAGAAACCCAGGGCACTCTTGGTAACTCAGGTCCACTCTGCCCCTGGGGTCCTTTGGCCAATCACATGCTGACACTTTAGGAATCCTGGTCATGGACGATGACAAGAACATACCCTGGGCTTAAGGCAGCGACGTCTGGGCTGTAGACTCAACACGCTCTGGGAACACCTGCATCATCAAGGAGCCCACCACCCTCCCCTTGAGTAATAGACAATCAACCAGGCCCCACTGTAAAAACATATTGGAAAAAGTGTGCAATGGGAGAGACAAAGTCATTAACCAATAACACAACCACATCTCCACTAGTGTGTGAAACTTTGTGAATGGGTTTCATGAAGGCTCATCACATTGTAGTAAAGGACACATGCCCCCTGCTTAGGCTGGTGATTAATGGTGTTCCCAGTAGTGCAGGACAGATTCGATTTACACAACCAATTAGCGCAGTCCTTTGTTAGTAAAGGAGAAGGAAACAGTGTAATAAGGCACTTTGTTTTGTTCCACTCCCAAATTCAATTACTCATGCACTGCTGACAATTAATATGCGTCTGTTTGAAAAGCATCATGCAAAGTGACACGAGAGCACACTGCGGCAATGGATTACAGAAAGAGTCTTAGTTAATATATTCATTAAAATAAAACTGCTTGTTAATCAAATGTCAATTGCACTCTGGGAGGAAGCACATTACACGCTCTATATTAATGGGTAAATGCTAAGAACGACAAGCCTGGTGGAGCCAGTCACAGGCCAGTGCAAGTGTGTGCCATGCTGTTCCAGCTCATTTGCAGCACAGGGACTGAGGAGACTCTGGGGAGCTCACAGGCAGGAGCTGAACTGTTAGTCTCCTCTGATGCATCCTCTGCTGGGGCATTTTTAATGTTTGTTTTTGCTCCAGAGTTTTGATTTTCCTAAAACATTCATGCAAACCTGCCGGAGAAGACATAGGAGTGCAGGAAACAGAAATATTTCAGCCCTAGACTGGAAATAGCACTTGCCTATTACTTGGAACGTGAAAAGTTGATGCATTGCAGCACCCTGACTACACTGCTTCAATCATCAACTTCTCTTTATCTGTTGCGTTGTTTTTGAGTGTAAGAAGTGAACAATCTATAGTCAACTGTGCATTGTACAAGGAATACCAGCTATGGTCATGGAAAGTCCATATATCATCATGAGAAGAGGTGTCACAAATAAATGTGCTTTCCACAACACAGCAAAGCAGAATAAAAAAACAGCCTTTTCTCCTTTTTTCTTTCATGCCCCACACCCCAGGCCCCACAGCTCTAGTGAGAGAGCTAGGGTATCACAGGGGACACAGAGCTCCCCAAGAACAGGTGTCTACTGTGTTGGTGCGAACCCAGCCAATCCCAGTAGATTTTAGACAGTACTGAATGGTCACACTAAGGATCCTGGTATCAGGTGGCCGTTTACACTGGGCAGCTTGGAACCAGCCAGGGTCCACTCTGCATTAAGAGTTAGTTGTGCTGTGCAATCATTGTATTGCTACTACCTGCTGTCCACTGTCTCCTGACCATGCACATACATCTCTCCTACAGAGATCAGTGCAGGCCCACAGAGGTGCACCACTGTTTTAGCATCATACTCTTTTTTCTAGTCCTGGAAATCACTCTATAAGGATGTTGGATGTTTTAAGAAACATCATTTATAGAAATTGCACCCAACGATTTGAGCAGTTGAACAAAATCGCTTCATTATTTCCAAGGGCTCCAGACCTCTTCCACAGAGCATCACACTTAAACAGGTGGAAAGGTGTAGAATTGTGCTTAGTCTCTAAAAAGGTCAGCTCCATTCATTAACAGTTAACAGCATTTGGATTTAATCAGGCTCTTCTAAATCTGAAAATGTGTTATGATAACCGCAAGCTTTTTATGACAATATTGGCTGCAGTTACCCTGCTGTTAAATTAAGTACATGAGCACTGCTGGCTCAACTTAGATTACACAAAAACCTGACTAAATGGAGTTTTTAATGAAAGTTCGGGAAGAATGAAGGCAGCCAAGCTCATTCGACACAGCTGCTGCAATCCCTACTAATTCTGACGTAAGCAACCGGTTTCCATATATACCAAACACCACCCTCTCTTCTCCCTCGTTCGTTTTCTGCATCCCTCCTGCTGCCTGCTGCCCAGTTGGGCGCACGGGGGTCCTATCCTCCCTGTCCAACGGCCCTCAGCCAAGCAGGTTAAGCCAAGTCCTCACATCCTCATAAACTATTCTAATTTCTCCCAACCTTTCGGCTGCTGTCATTCCCCGTGAACTTCAAATAGGCTGAGGAATTGAATTTATCGGCCCTCATCTGCGATGGTGCTGAGGTTTGCTAGCGACTTGGACCAAAGAGGGCGGAGCTGCTACTCTCTGGATTATCCCAACTCACAGCGGTTCTGCCAGTACTGTTCCAAACCCAAGTCAAATGGAAACTACAGTGTCAGATATGTATCTCCTGATTGTGTGATCGTCGCGGTTCCGCGCGGGCTTGTGCCCCCCGCCCCCCACACCTGGGGCATGAACCCGGGTCTCTGGCGTAACGCAACAGGGCACCAGCCGAGTGAGCTAAAGGAGACCTCCCCCAGCCCAGGCAACTGAGCTCCCTGCTACAGGCAGTGAGGGAGATGACGTCACTGCACTAGCTCCGCTACAATTGCACCTTGCAGTAATGCAGACTCACTGCTGGCTGCTTGAAGCAGGTCGAGCTCAGGACGGCCTGTTCAACTTCAAGCTGGAGAAAGCATGGTCCGAAATCGTGTGAGCCACACAAATCAGGCTAAAAACGCAGAGCTTTCCGATCCCATTTTTGTTTCCCTGCAAATCAAAGTTGAAAAGTCTAGGATATCGTGACTGGAGGTCCAGACAGGTCTTGGGCACTTCTTTCATTTTTCTCCTACTGCCCCTCTGCCCATATACTCTATGAGCTCTTTACTAGAAATCGATATGCCAGCTGGAAGTTACTAACAGTGTGTGTGAAAAGTGTGTGCGTGCAATTATTTTGATCTTGTCCACTTCACCCGTCCCTTAACAGCAGCAGCAACTGGGCTCCAGTTTCTGACAGGCATCTGGAGCAGATTAAGGCCACCCTCCGAGGAGCCAGGCAGCGAACGAGCACAGCGTGTGTCCTGAATCAATGTTGACTTCCTCGGACCCTGATGGGGAGATTTAAAGCCCAGATGCCCGGGGCTCCCTGTGACGTGTCGCCATTCCGAACGTGACAGCTAGCCCCACCAGCAGCCGGTGTCAGCTTCACTTTGGGCGAGTTGGCCTCGGCAACAAGACATTGATCTCTTCTGATTGGCAGGATTCCTCCCCCCCCCCGGCACCACCCCTAGCCAATCAGCAGCAGGCTGGGCCTGCGGAACAGAGTTTACTCACCCTGGCAACCACTACCTCCACCTTTTCCCAGTTTGCACACAAAGACACAAACACACCAGCAGCAATCAGACCGCCTGAATCAAAAGCAGGGTCTCACTGTAGCTCCATGATGTTAACCCCTGAAGCCAGCGAAGGACAGAGCCCGAACACAGTCCAGCTACAGGGAAAGTAATCAGCCAGTGAGAGCTGAGCTAGATTACCTTCAGCCCAGGGCAGGGGAGAGTGAGGGGAAGGATTTAGTTTGGCAAAGCTTGTGTGTCTTCATCTTAACTTTGGTGCTGTTGCTCCATAGCAGGGATGACCGGGGTCCTGACGGCCCCCTTGTGGGTGGCTGCATTAATTGACCACGTTGCATGTGTCTGAAAGAACCTCTCCTGTAGGAAAATGAATCTCCTGGAAATGCAGATAGGTCAGAGGTGACACCTCTCTCAGGCAGACACAAACACAGAGCTGGTAGCATCATGGAGAGGGAATGGGTGGTGAGAGACATGGGCATCTCCACTGTTTCATTTTAACACGGCAGAGCTCTGAATAAGAGCAGGACATCTCAGGCGAGAGCGTTTTGTACGCCGAGGGGGAACTGAAGGAATGAGAATGCAGAAAAACGTGTGTGTTAGACCGGTCGGGGTGTGGACTCTCCTCTGCTGGAGCCATGGTTTGCAGTGCGATGTCAGCACACACTGTGAATGTGGCCCATCCTGACCCCTGGATCACAGACATGCTCCAGAGCTCCCGGGGCGGTCTCAGTCTGCACTTTCTATAAACAGCCAGCAGCTGAACAATCGTGGGGTTGCAGATTGCTCAGTTACTCGGGGAAATGTCAATTAAATAGTTCTGTTATAATGAATGTGGGCGTAATAGGATTAAAAAGAAATTGGCAGCTAAAATAGAACTGTCTTACTACAGAGTACCGTTGCCAGGCTTAATGACTGAAAAAGACTATATAGTCACAGATGTGTGGGTGTCTAGATGCCTCAATTAACATATGCACAGTATACATTACAGGAACATAGTCTATGAGAGCACCCAACACAATCTGATAATAATATCATGAATCACTACATTCTACATTCTAAGCACACGCTTAGTGAATGCAATTTAAAAACAAGACAAGCAAGCGAACTTCCAAAAACACAGTCTGTGCCAGTGAAAATTCAATGCAAATCAGAATTTCCCAAGAATTCTCCAGTGAAGACCCTCCGATCTCCAATACCTGCAGTCTCACCTCAAAAGTAACTAAATAGCTAAAAGTCAATGTAGACTCTGTGCTTGGAGTGGTTTGAAATCCAGCAATGCAATGAATATGTCTGAAGTAAGATTACTGAGTTTGCAATACTGCTAGTGGTTGTATATTTACTGATTAATGAGAATGCTTCTAACTGCTAACTCCGAACTGCTACATCTAGGGCACATCTGCAGCTTTACAGAAACTCAGCGAGCAAACACAGCACAGGACGAAAAACACACCTCCAGTATTTGCACAGGAGCTCAGCTGAAAAAAAGAGCTCCAACCGACATCTGACTGACTTTTCTCTCACAGTGTCCCTGTGGATTTCTTCAGAATCAACAGTACAACTCAAACTAGAAGACAAAGTGGAAACTTAAGGGAAGGGATTTTGAAAACTGGGACCAGGAGGCACTTCTTTCCACAAAGGGTTCTGGGAGGTTGTTGGGTGCATCAGGGTGCTCCCACATCTTGTTTGGGCCTGCACTGTACTCCATTTGTACTGTGCAGATTTGTCCTCAAATGTTCACTCTTGAAATGCTGCAGCCTATGTCTCTGATACCAGCAAAACAAGCACAGCACACAGCAGCAGACAATCTGGAGGTCAATTAAGCCTTGATTGAGGCTTAAAAATTAGCATTGATGAGTGGCCGGGGACTTGTTGGAAAGCACTTAGCTTGTAATCCACTTGAGTCCTTCACTTGCATTGCATGCTACAGGTGGCAGGAGACTGACACAGTCACATTTTATCTTGCCTCTGGCATTTTCCAAGCTTCATCAAGTTCGGGGGCAAGGAAGAAAAGCATGCAAATGTTGTCTGAACTAAAGGCAACAATTTCCTTGAGTTTTGTCAGGCTTTTCTGCAGACAGCACAAGTTTATCGGTCAGGTTCTTTGACTGATGTGGGCCGAATGACAGAATTAGCTTTCTGCAATGAATGGCAAACGTGTCTTTGAGCGTGAAACTCTTATCAGCCTCTCTCGCTTTCTCCATTAGCAATTTATGGAATATTTAACAGGAAAACTAATATTTTAATTGAAAATAATTTACTGAGAATGGCGCGCAATCATGCATTTAATTACTTTATCCATAATTCCGTGCTGCATAAATGCCTGTTCAGCGCCGTAGAAAATCAAAATCCATCCAGTTTGCATAAATTAAAAACTTCCTACAATTATTTTTTAGGAACTCCTACATTCTGCACACAACTAAATAAATAACTCCCCCTTTTTATTATTATTTTTTCATTAAAAATATGATAAATACTCAATTGTTGTGGTTTTTAATGCTTCTCAGTACATTCTAAACTTTGTAACGTGTAACATGGTGTAACATTAGATATAGGATATGCACATGGGATACTACTGTCTGTTTTAATGTATAAACTGTTATATGAAGGGTGTGCATGGATGTGTTTCATACAAGTTGTGTCCATGCCGGATATCAAAGTTGTTGCACCTGTCGTGAAATAAATGCCAAATGATTCTATTATCCCTGATTTGATCCAATTAAACGTTTTCAGACTCAAAATGTTCTCTTTAATTAAAGTAATTAGTATTCAGTTACCCAACCATTCCAATTCATTTCAAAGTCAGGTGGTTTGGGAACGTGCTAGGATATAGCTTTGGAGCAATTCATTTTTTATGCCCTTTCCAGGCAGGACTCTCTGAACTTCAAGCCAGACAACAGCCACCAGCTTTTCAGGCCGGTTTTAGACAGATGAACACACAGCTATATCCCAGGAGGGAGGCTGGAAAAAAAAGCACCCAGCACACCTCTTGCCACTGTAACCTGACAGCTACAGCTGGAGAAAAGCCTTCTGCAGGGCCTTCTGCTGCAGAAAACACTCCTACTCCGGTGAGCGGCAGTTCACACATCATCCAAAAAAGCATTAACAGAGCTGTGACAAATACTGGTCCATCGGGCCATTAGCCCAGCTAAATAGACACTCTCAGCTAGATCTGAGAGCTGCAGACACAGTGGGGCCATTCAGAGAGCATGTAGACAGTTAATGGCAGACTGGCTAAGAGCGCTGACATGCAGTGTTCACACATCATCACCCTGGCCCTAACTAACTGCTGTGTGCCTCCTCCGAGTTTCATCACAAATCCGACAGCGGGCCCCCATAAGGGTATTTACTTTGTGTGTCCAGCACACCTCCTAAACAGCAGCTACAGCTGAGCTTTAAAAAGCGCCTGACGGTTGTGTCAGCCCGGGGGAAGGCTCTGAGGCTGAATCATTACTGACTGCTGCAGGGAACTCTCCACCTCTGCAGTGGGGTGTCGAGGGGGACCAGGTCAAATGGACAATTTCTGGGCAGGAATGCCACTGGTGGCACGTTTGAAAGACATGAAAGCTATAGCCAAGCACGTTTCCTAAATGGGCATTGTTGTTTAAATATTGGTGGGCAACATTAAATGCAAAGGTAATTAAACAGTAATACCTATGACTTCTTGCACTTGCACATGAAGAGACAGGATCTGCTTCTTCCCTGACTGATCAGGAAGAGGATTTTCTTAGTTAATTCACACTTGTTCCCAAGTCACACAGATCAGTAATGCCAGTCGACTGTTCCACTCTTCTCCACTAGAAGTTCCAGCTGACGATAGAGAGAATAAACTCAAATGATTCAATTCAGTTATACCAGATGATCACTGAACTTCTCACAATCTTAGTCTTCTTGACCCCTGCTGACCTCTCAGCTATTTCAGGGAGCTGCTAATTAACATTTTGTAAGCAGGTCTTTCTGGTCCTTCACTGCCGAAGGTGTAAAAGTTAATTTAGCATCTTCCCCAATTTCGTGGCTGAAATCCAAAACATCCAATGAGACAGGACATGAGTGCAAATTCAGCAAATGAGAACTCAGCAACAAAAGCTAGAAGACAGTGAGGTTAGAAAAGCCACATTCTTTCACCTCCGACTACATCCTATGTTATCACTAACTGTTGCTGAAAAGCTTCTGAAACGCTCTCCTCACTGGGGTTTCTAAATCCACATAGAATAGACACGAGTATGTCCAAACTTCGGCAGGCAGAATCTCGACCAGGTATTGTGCAAGTGATCACATTACTCCTATCCTGGAGTCCTTGCACTGGCTTCCAGTCAACTTCAAAATCCTCATGCTCGCCTATAAGGCTCTGCATGGCTTGGCACTTCAATACCTGTTTGAGCTACTATCGTCCTACTCCCCACCTCGCAACCTTCGCTCTTCTAATTCTGGTCTCCTATCTGTCCCCCAAGCCCGTCTACACTCTATGGGTGACAGGGCCCTCTCCTGTTATGCCGCAAAGCTCTGGAATTCTATCCCTAAGGATATCAGAGAGTCCCGTTCCCTAAACTCTTACAAATCTAGACTCAAAACCTTCTTCTTTAGTAGTGCCTTTACTTTACTGGTTCTGTTATATAGCCCTTTGCTCCCATCATATTCCATACCCCCATCTACTGTCTCCTCTCATTGTGTATTTCTTTTTCTGTAAAGCGCTTTGAGAACCCAAATCTGCACTTTCATTACACAGAGATTCACCTCACGCTGGCAGTGCTTACGTCTTGTGCAAGCAGATCCAGTTTATAGTGTGTCAAAAGCAGTTGAAATTAAAATGTCTTCAATATACCATTTTTAGTTGGGATAATGATTATGGAACACACACGGTAGCAGTACGGCACCACGTGATCCCTGAGGCTTGTGGCAGAGGGATTTCAAGTGCAGTCCTATGTCTAACTGCACGACCAATTTTGCTGCAAGATTAGGACCTTAAGAGAATTCCATTAGGTCTGTTCCAAGCAGACAAGACTCTGATTACCTTTAAGGTGACCCTGGAAGTCCTCTTCGCCAACCCAACCACCACAGGCAAGGTGAGACTCCGATGGCAGCACGCTGCTGCTCGCCAGCACTGCAGGGTCATCTCTGTCCTGAAAGACTAATTCCAGCATCTTGCTGAAGATGGAAAAGGCAGCTTTTCCGATGTTCTGATTGTAAAGTTGCCCGCATTAGCATAAAGCAATCGATTGTCTATTACAAGGATGCGTCTGTCTCCAGCTCTCCATTGACTCTGTTTAATTATCAGCTGAACTCAGCACCTATAATTTATGACTGGGTTGCTGCCAGTAGAAAAGTTCTCTCTCCCCACCCCCCACCCCCACAAATAAATGCATGCATTTCAGGATACAGATATTGAACCTGAGTAATTGATAAGAAAAGCATACCATTTCTTTCCAGTTCTGCCTCAGGCAATCCACACAATAATGCAATGCACTGCTGCTGTCCTACAGACTCTCAAAGGGGAATCTTCTTTTCCACGGGTTCATCTGCTGAACCGGTGGCTGAATCAGTATTCATTACTGATCAATGAATACACTATGCCATGCTCATTGCTTCAAACAAAGCCTGCTTTTCGGGTTCAGCGCTGAGCCTGGGTAAGATGACATCACCACCCCCTTGGACCCTGGACAGCGGGGGGGGGAGGGGGAGCACTCTTGGGGTTCTGATACTGAAGGTGCCCGCTGTTCGCAGTGTGTGGGATCATTACCTCTGCTTACAACGGGAGCATTAATCTTTCAGAGGTAAAAACTCAGCAAGTGCTTGGAGATACAATCTCACCTAGGTATTCCAAGAACAACAGTCCATTAAAACTTTGGTTTAAACTTTAGACTGTGTTGTTTTTCCCAGTTCATTTAAACTCGTAAGTGGCTTTTGAGAAAGTAAAAGGCTTTACTTCAGTGCGCTCCAATGGCTTACAACATCAAACCGCTTTTCCCTAGAATGACACTCTGCATCACACGTACTCCTGCTCGGCCACTAGCTGAGCCCTAGATCAAAACTCATTCGAATCACCGAAGAAGCATTTAATAGTTTTGTTGATGAGAAATGTTCCTTGCTTTATCAGGGCTTTAACTTTGCGTCTGCCTGGATTTGTTTTCCGACAGTCCACTCCCTTTAGCCAGATTTTCAAAAGCATTCTGAGACGAAGATGACAGTGGTGGACCAGTAGGTGGTGCTCTTCCCTCTGGAGTGGATTTCCAATCCGGTTCCCGAGGATGTACCCCAGGGGGCACTGTACCTTGGGAGCTGCTGATCTGACACTGAAATCCGGAGAGTAAGGGTGTTAACTCCTAAATTCCACTTAGTGCTTGGACAGTCTGGCCTCCCTGAAATTCTCCCTTAATCCCACTGCCCCAGAAGTTTCTCACTGCTCTGCCAACAGCTGCTGGGTGTCACCTTCAGAGGGGGATGAGACAGAGCTCCCCCTATATGTGAAGCTCTTTGGGATCCTTTAGAATAAAGATCACTCCAATAATGCAATTAATTAGTAGTAATGGGATATGGTTAAAAAATCCCTTTTTGCGGATCCTGCACTGGGATTTGTGGGGCTTGCTGGTTGCCAGTGTTTGGTCACTGGAGCAATACGGACCTGGCTGCATCACCTCACCCTATAGCCCTATTGCTATTGGCTGATGGTTTGACAGGACCAGCAGGATTGGCTAGCCTTTTTAAGAGGTTGCCCACTACAATAGTGCTGCAGGTCTCCAAGACTGAATTCCCCTCCATCTCCATACTCACACCCACTCTCTGACCTCAGTCAGTCTGTACTGACGATCCGCAGCAGGAGACCAGGAGGGTTCGTGAAAAGCTGGAAAAGAAGTGAACTGACTGACAGGCAGAGGTTAAAATCGTTAAAATCGGGATGTGTGTGGCTACCTCTGCATAAAACCAACCTATTGGCCCTCTCCACCCACACACATGGCACAGCGAAAGGCTCCGAGCCCAGCAGATTAACCTAGGAGATCGAAACTAGACTCTCTGCACATGACAGTGGTGCACATGAGCACAGCGGAGGCTGGGTTTATTCTAAGCACGTCCACATCGAGAGAGCAATTTAGGAGCGTCCACATGGGACTTGATCACTTGACTGGGACATTCCGGCAGTGGTGACAGTCTATAAAAATGGACTGTTCTAATCCCTACAGAAAAGACGTTGCCACTCATCGATTTTTCTCAGTTTAATCAATCGGTACGAAACAAGATTCTTCCTGTGGCTCTGCAAGGAGGAGGCTCAGCGTTCACTCTGCGTGCTGGTGAAAAAGGTGTCGGATCAGAGCTCGGCAGAGGGAGACAGACCTGGGGCTGCAGCAGGGATCCACAGTCTGCCGCTGTGTGACAGATCACAGCTGGCTCTGAGGCTCTGATTCTCAGCCCTGTACAGTTCGATCACAACAGCCTACGGAGTGTCGCACCTGTATGCCCTGCTTCTTGTAGGCGGGGGTGGGAGAGGTGGGTCGGACCTGTATGCCCTGCTAACTGAATGCAGTTCCCCCAGGGTGAGAGTAGCAGTCACAGCAGTAATTCATTAAACCACATTGAGAGCAAATTGGAGCTGACACAAATGGCAAATAAATGTTGAAGCACCGCAAAGGGCAAACGAGTGGTAGAGACATCAGCAAAATATTATACAGTAAGGGTCCAAAATCAGAGGGCAAACATTACATGGTCAAGTTTGATATAGGTTGAATCACAGCCCCTTTGTACGCAGATATTGGATAGACCGCTAAGCTCAACAGACTGTAGAACTGGCTAACGTATCCAATACCTATGAGCAAACGCTAATGTGCTCCTTGAGCTATGAGCTCCACACCAACCCAAGAAAGTCCCGTTGAGACGTTCCATTAGCGCTGGAATTTCTGCCATTTGAGTTTCAGGTGCTGGTCCAGTTGACTGGGTACCCAGCACATTCTTTTCTGTTGCCCTTCAGTCTTGGGAAAGGTTAAACCAGCATACTTGCACAGTAACGTCACAAGTTTCCTCTGGGGCTCAATTCACTCTGCTTTGTCATGGATTATTAGTACGACATCTCTGCCACAGTTTTGTGCTGCACAACCTGTAGAATGACCTGCCCTTGGCTCTTGTTAAACATCTACACAAAGAATCCATGCAGCACCAGCTGAGTGCAAAAGCAAGTCAATAGGAGACCGTGTCAGTGACAGTGTTTTCTTTTTGTTGAATGAAAAAACCCATTGCCACACTCTACACACCTGTGAAGCAGTGCCCCAGACTGTGGTTTACCTGAACAGATAATAAACATTGTTCTGACTGTTGCTCATCAGACAAAAGACCCTCCTCCCTGACTCACACTGGAGTCCCCTGTGACTTGTACTGTATTTACTGTGCATGGAAAAAAGGAGCAACGTGCAATTAGAGGTTGCTATTTTAAAGCTTGAGAAACCCAGATGTATTAAAGACAGGGATGTTTTAATCTCCTGTGCCAGGAAACTTGAGCCTGCGGCTATAAGACATTTATGGCAGCGGGGTTTTGATTATTACTCTGACGTTTTAACCAACCGATGCAAACGTGAGTCTGTGCTAAAAACACTGCTCTCCTACTAACGTAACCAGCATACCAACCCCCCACCCAAATCCTTAAAAACAACAACATGAAACAGACTCTAGACAATCTACACTTTGGTTTTCTAAACAAATCTTTAAACCATTAGCAAATGGTAAGACTTTCAATAAGACAGATAAGTGGAATGCAAAGGTTTAGGAAGCTTATAGATCAAGAAGATCAGACGTCATGATGTAAATAAGTTTCTTGGGTTTCAGTTGCTGCACAAAGAAGCAGAGTATATTGAGACCCGTAGCCAACAATATTTATTTTTAGTGCTAATGGTATTCTATACTTAGAATTGTTCCATGCAATCAGTTCTTACAGACTGTGTCTTTGCAGGTTGTATAGTCAATTGCTTGAATCTTAGGATT
Source organism: Lepisosteus platostomus (assembly GCF_059453375.1). Classification (NCBI taxonomy): domain Eukaryota; kingdom Metazoa; phylum Chordata; class Actinopteri; order Semionotiformes; family Lepisosteidae; genus Lepisosteus; species Lepisosteus platostomus. The sequence continues at coordinate 9,042,624 of NC_142632.1, forward strand.
CGGGTCCGTGGCTAGTGTCAGTTTGCTCTGTGTGGTTAATGTGGCTCTGCAAAGGCAGGTGGAGACTCTTGAGGGGCAAGGCCAGCGGAATGAGCAGCTCTGACCTTCCTTGCTGGATCTTAAGGGGCTTAAAGTGAACAGCCTGGCAGTGGATCGCAGCAGAGTGGCCAGCTCTCTCCCAGGGCACGCGGGTGTTTACTCGGAGCTGGAAGAGGGAGCACGTGGAGTAGCTCCTTGGTAATCAGGGGGGGTTGTCTTCAAGCCTGGCCTGAGAAAGGCCTATTCGGGTTTGGTTTGACAGAAACCAGTGTTTATTGACAAGGACAAACAAGCCTCTTTTTGCAGCTCTGGGGCTTGGGAATGACTCTGGAACTGCAGGTCGCCTGCTTCAACCCTGAGCACTTCTTTGAACTCCGAGCTGACTCGGAATGAGGAAGAGAGTTGTTTTGCTGAAGGAATTGTGACAATTTACCACTATGGCTAAAAATGCATCACTCTTAACAGAGGAGTGCCCATTCCTGGTGCTGCAGTGCCACTGCCTCTGCAGGGTTTCTCTCTGGAAAGCATCAGTACTGAAGAGGTAGAAGACGCCCACCCAATCCAGTCAATAAGAAGCCGATTTGTTTATTAAAAGCTCAGCTGAAATGAAATTCCCACCTACAACAGGACTATCCACCTGGCTCCCTCCACTCACTTGCACAATTCTAAACCAACGAGTGCCTGTATTCTTTAACAATTAGATGAATCACTACAGCAATTAGGGTGCTGGTTCATGGGCGGGAAATCCAACTCTGGAGAGCCTGTATTTTCTGGTTTTCATTCAACAAAAACCAATTTAATCTTCAGCACCAACCTTCAGGTGCTGGTGCCTCACAGTTACCTGGAAAACCTGGAGTCACTGACCTTCCTGGACCAGGATTGGAGACCCCAGGGCTGGCTGTTCTGTAAAAGTGCAATGGACTTATCAGAGAGGCCGCTGTTCCCAGGTGACAGGCAACATGCAATGCTATAGTGACTGGAAACCTCTGCCAAAACAAAAGCGCAAATCTAACTGGGAAAAATAGCAGGTGTGAATCAAAGAGGAACCGAAGTTCCTGAAACATAAGATTTGAAAAGTCACATTGGGCTTGTAAGAAGCAGAGCAAATTTTGCACAAAAAGGGCAACCAGCTTAAGTGTCATTCAATAGTTTTACATCTTAGTGCCTGCCCATCACGGCAGTGTTTCATTAAGCAGGAAAACCGGATTAGTGAAGGTTTTAATAAAAAAGGAAAAAGGGATTTCTGCCATGCTGAACCACAAAGAAAGCGGGTTTCTTGGACAAGACTGACAGGAAGCACCAGTTTCTGCTTAACCTCTTCGTATTCACTGGCACTCTCAGCTCACAAAGAATATCACTAATGCAGTCGGCAAATATTTACTGGAGAAAGGATTGTACACAATGGCCGAGTAACTGAAAGGATAAAATAAACACACAACACTAACATTTCTACACAGAAAACCTGGTCAGCATGCAATTATTTACACCACGGCTAATCATATTCATCATGGCTCCTGGCAGGAATTGATCAGGCACTGGGCACAGCAGATAAACGAATCATATTTTATTTCAAAAAAAGAAACCATCATTCAACCTGTTCATAGCACATTGGCCACCCCCTTGGTTCTGGAGGACAGCATGGCCATCACAATAAATAATTTCACAAGGAGAAATAATACAGACAGGATATTAAAAACGAAGAAATAAAACTGACATTTGACAGGTTCAAATTAAATGAAACTTAAAAAGGTTCAAACCGCTCATGCTGCCCCACCACTGCCCCTCCTACAAAAACACCAACCCCTTTTCGTTTAAAAAAAAAAAAAACCCCGAAACGGCATCTTGTATAAACCCTTGACATCGCTTTTGCAAAATATGGTTACAAAAATTGTCAGTTCTCTTAAAATCGCTGTAGTAGAAACGGATTAAATGAGGATTTTGTCAAGAATAAAAAGTACAGAAAATGTGCTTTCATCCTTTTTTTATACATTAGCATACATATATATAATATATTAAGAGCTTCTGTGGATCTTTATGCTATAGCTCTGGTGTTAACAGCTGTATTGCACAAGGCTGTTACCTCTTGTCAGCAACTCACAGCGTGTCCCAGCAACCCCTTCCTCCCAGGATGCCTTGCTGCTGGCCCTGACGCAGCCGAGATGCCACGCTCGCACGTTTACAGAATCTAACCCCGTCAGCTGGCACCTGCACCAGTCCAAGCCGTTTCAAAGTTCAGATCTGCAACAGTCCCGACCACGGTTCAAAAGCCCTCTCTCCGTCCCTCAGCGACAGAGAGAACAGATTTCCGGAGAAACCCGTATCCGTGGCCCCGCAAGGGGGCCGCCGTTCACAGTTTGTCACATGACGAGTTTCCAGGCTCAGCTAGTTTTGTCCCCCTCCCCCTCCCCACTGCCCCCCCCCTCCCCACCCCTTCCTGGAGACCAGCGGTCATTTTCAAGAGTGCAGGATACAGTACAAAAGTGGTGTGTGCAATATCTTCCAATGATCGCTTATTTCCTTTCTGATGCTTTGTGTTCTGCAGAGCAACAAAAAATACATCTGGATATGTGAACAACCTCATGCTGTTCCATGGCTTCTCCTTCCCACGTTTCATCCCCAGTTTTCAGTTTTGGGATCAGCTCTGATCTTTGTGACAGTACCTGGCTGTACATTAGCAGCTGGGCTGGCAAACATATGCTAAATCCCTTATCTAAGATGTGAAACGCCTGGACCTTTCCTGGCGTCCAGGCAGACTGGATGCTGTCAGCAGTCAGTCGCCTGGCGTTTCTGCCAGCCGGCCGCGCTCCAGCCTCTCTTCCACTGCGGGACACGGAACGAAACGTCCACAAAATTTCACATCTCATTCGTTGATTGAAACTGTTCACCGGGAAGAAGAAAAAACAACACAGAATTCTAAGATGGAAAACCAAGCGGCACCCTGTCTACAGAAAGTCACACTGGACATGACCCCATGTAAACCAAAGCAAGGAATGTGTATGTGTATTGTGCATTTGTCCAGTATTTGTTAAACCATTCACAGTCGCAAGAGTTTCTCTCTACTGAAATTGTTTATGCTCCACTGCACCAGTCCCACCTGTTTCAAAGTTCAAATCTGCAAACAGAACTCTTATTGAGATTGTAGGTGGCCTTCCATTGGCACCTTAATACTACTGCCTATCCCGCGGTCATCCTGAATAGACCACACCAGCAGGGGAACAGAACAGAGCCCTGCTCAGTAACAGAGGAGGTTTAGGTCACAACTAGCGCTTTTGTGAACCACTCCTCCTCTCCTCTCCTGAGGGTTTTGTGTCTCCTCAGCAATGTCTCACAGACATTTTCTGTGGCAGGTCAGTAGAAAAGAGTTAAAAGAATGAAGAGGCACTCCTGAATCACCAAGGTTTTCCATTCTAGATTGAAAAACCCCCACAATGGTCGCGAACCACACACATACAGCACCTCTAGGCAAAGAGGCAGCTATGAGGAAGGCTGATGTTACTCTGCTTGGGGTTCTGCCCTGGCAGCTGATACAGCCAGCCTCTTGGGCTGCAGTATCTTCTAGGGAAGGGGCTGGACAAGCTCTGTGCAGGAGAGCCACCGTCCACACTTGAAGAATTCGAGGGACAAGTCCTAATTTTCTGAGTTTGGGCTGACCAGCTCTGCGCGGCTCTTAAGCGATGATCTTCTGAGGAATTTCGATGGAAGCCTTGAGGAAGATGGCATTGTCCCGGATGTAGTTCCTCTTCTTGATCTCCTCGTGGGAGATGAACTTGGGGTAGCCGAAGCCCAGCGTGCTCTCGTCCAGAGAGTTCCGGGAGCTGCCGGGCTTCTGGAAGTTCTTCCAGTTGGGGTCGGGGTTGAAGGTCTCGGTGATGTGCTGGGGCTTGGACAGCGAGGGGTCGCTCTGGTCCAGGATGGAGAAGGTGACCTTGTAGGAGAAAGGCCACTCCAGCAGGCTGTCGTACTCGCCGGGCAGCACCCGAATGTAGATGGAGAGGTGGGTGCCCTCCCCACTGCCGTTACCGTTGAGGAAGGCCGACACCTGCAGCTTGTAGCCGTACTTGTGGGTGTAGAAGGGGGGGCTGAAGAACTCGTAGTTGTTCCTGAGCTTGGCCTCCTGCAGCTTGCGGGAGTAGTCGGAGATCTTCCAGATGAGCACGCCGTCGTGGCTGACCGACAGCTCCTCCATCTCGCGCCGCAGCTCCTGGATCTCCTGCCTCTGCCGGCTCACCAGGCTGCACATCAGGGTCAGGTGGGCCTTACTGGTGTCCTCCAGGTGCCTACCCATCGCCACCTTGGGGCACTGCCAGAGACAAAAGAAAGGCCCAGTGTGAGGGCTTGCCCCGCATCGTGGGGCACCTGCACGCCCCCATCGGTCTGCAGCCCTAGCATTGTGGGTAAAACGGTCTGAGAACTTGACGTGACCAGTGGCAGCACCAACGTGTCTTGGCGTGGGATGAAAAGAGCTTGAAAAATGGAATTGTTGTAAGTTTGAAAACAACAATAAAGGTGTAATATGAACATTTCTACCATACAAAAATAAAAGCACATGCAGGAGAAGACGACAGATTCTTTTTTCCCCTAAAAAACAAACACATTTTTGAAAACTCCTTACTGCTCCGCTGCAGGGGTTTGTAGTTTTTAAAGTGGTGCCGAGATGCAGGCACAGCTAAGCGAATCAAGAGCTAAGCGGACCAATCTCCTGATGGAAGAGGAATGATGCCCTGGCGCCGGAGACTGACCCTGTGCTTGCAGCCGGCGTCCTTGAACGGGCACAGTACCAGGGCACTGCCGCAGCTCTCCTTCAGATGGCTGGCCAGATCCTCGCGGGGCACGTTGAGGGCGTTGCACTGGTTTGGGCACTGCACTGGAAACCGAGGGCAATGGTACTGGTGGTTCTGAAGGTGGATAAAAAGATCATCAATACTCCTCAGATCACACAGACATTTCCCACTCCTGTTAACATCAGTCTTTTAACAGGAAACACCTTCAAGGAGCCTTTAATGAAGTAAAACATGTCAGATTAAATAAGTCCATTTAGAACAGAAGTGGATCCTATCCTGGGGCCCATGTTTGCAATCCTACTCATCTCTTAAAAAGCTGGCAACTTCCTGAATTGGACTGAATGAACGGCTTTGAGCCCAGTTCATCAGTGTGCTCCTGCTTTAATAAAGAGTCCCAGAAATCCTGCAGTCACGCTGCACAGCCCCGTGGAGACCACCTCTATCTCCGTGCACCAGCGACCACACTGGCTGCGATTCTGTGCACACAGGTGCTGATCAGAACGCGCCAGCCAGGGCAAACTCAGGCGGACTGGCACGGCGCGCGAGGCACTGAATGCGGCTTTTTCTGACGCGCCAGTGGGCGGCGTGCCATCCGTGCCCACAGGGGGCGGCAGGCACAGGGAGGGAGTGTTCCCGCAAGAGCTGGGAAGAAAAAGCTTTCACACAGTGACTGGTGGAACACTGCTCCCTTATCCCAGGCTGGGAGAAATAAATGAACAAAAAACCCCCAAGCCTTCCCATCAGTGACAGTGCTGCACAGTGAGGCAGGAAGGAGACCGGAGGTCCATATTATACAGCCGGAGTCAGGCCACTGTGGATCACTACGGCGCTTACACTGAGCTCAACACAGCGCCAGCGAGGAGAAAAGACAGTCGTCTGTTCAGACCAGTTCAATGGGTCACCTGCTGCTTTGCTTTGGGAATCGAATGAATTAACAAGGTTCTTGCAAATTTTCCATCAGGAACCATGGTGGGTAAGCTTCGGAAGCATAACAGGGTCACAGTTATATTGAAGACTGATTTTGCTTTGAATATATATATATATTTTCCCCTATTGAGCCATTGCTCCACTGTTACAAAGTGCAGGGCTGCGATGTGCTATTAGCACAGACCGTGTACTAGATGATGAACAATTCGGTTGCCCTTGCACACGAGTTAACTTCCTTTTGTCAGGCTCTTGCTGACCTGGATGGTGTCGTAGACGAACTCCTTGCCGCAGTACTTGCAGGGCTGGGTGCGCTTGGGGCACTCGGCCAGGCTGTGCTGGGACAGCAGCCTGCGCATCATGCGCGCCCCACACTTGTTCTCGCAGTACACACTCTCCTGCGGGCAGATGCCCTGGTGGTTCTGGAGGAGAGAGGGGGACAAACAGGGGGTCACGCCCGAGCCTGGCACCCTCCAGAGCCACCCACACCCCCCCCTCACAAGTCGGCGCCCCCGAGATACCCTCCCTTGCAGAAATAAAAGTGCAAAAAAACCAACTGTGCATCTTCGTAGGCCGCCATCCTGCAGCTGATAGGCATGAATTTCTAAAGGGGTTTGGTGTATTTATACTGGAAAACATTATCCAGTACTGGAAAACATTATCCAGTACTGGAATGTATATTGTACTGGAAAAGCGTTAAACTTGATAACCTAACGTCTTCCAAGACGCTGCTGATGGGATTCTTATATTGATGATCTATTCACTGGTGAGCTGGCTAACTTGGCGAAAGCCCTTTCTCGTGTTCAGGTGCTGCCGTTGCCAGTAGCTGTCGTGTGCAGTTCAGTTAGCAAATAAAAAAAAAGCAGAATTCCTGAAACCAACCGCTGAGAACAAGAGCTCACACAGCAGGTTAAGTCTCCGCTGGAACACAGATGGCCATGTTTTTAGCCCGTTTCTCATATCTAGATATATACCGTACTCTGTGGCTTTTGGGGAGAGCAACTACTGCAGTTTTGGCAGGGAAAAGACCAAACGGCACAGAGCTGACAGGCAGTTTGCTTTCTTTCAAAACAACGTTGGGTATAAAAGGGAATTTTAAAAGAAAACAAGAGTTCATTAAACGTAAACTAACTTTCGGCTAAAAATACAGTCTGAGAAAATATGTTAAGGGAGGCGTAAATGTGGCTGGGGATCAGTTCACAACTAGACTGAGTGTCCCGAAACTGCTCTGGGGCCACAATCCCAGGCTTTGTTTCCAGGTGTACAAGAGCAGCCCTGTTTTTTTTAAAAAAAACACCACCCTCTTTACTAGGAAAAAAAATAAGAAAGAAGTGCAAATGCTGGGCTTCCTGAGGCTTGAATCCATCACAAGGGAGGCCTTTCATTCAAGAGAGGAGCGTGACAGAGCGAGATTTGCTGGTCAGCGAGTTTCCCCAGCAGGGCTGAGACCTACTGACCACTGGCCCAGTAAGACATTTATCAGCCCCTCTCACTACAGCACAGCAGATATACAGACACCTCTGAACAGAGCCACTCTGCAACCCTCATTAATTAATTCACAAGTCAAATTCAATATTCTAACAGCCACATCCCTTAGTAGGTCCCCAGAGTAGGTCTGGGGCACAGGAGCGCAGTTCCAGCCCATCATAGGTCTATACTTTACCAGGACTCTTGTCTCATTGAGCTGGAGCACCCCTATGGTCTTCAGCAGTTAAGGGTTTAAAAACCTGCAGGTCTGTGGACCTCAGAGATCAAAGCTGGCACCTGTGGCTCCTCGGATCTGAATGAAAGCACAGCCGCATGGTTTCCGAAGAGGTGACTGTTCTGCTTTTATTCCGGGCAAGATTCAACAACTCTCCCATCAGAGTAGAAAAGGAACGGTAACTCTGTACTGGGAAAGATCTGCTCACCTCATTGTGTCGCTTGCACAGCTCACACCTCTGCCCTATTCCTGTGGACACATGCACCAGTCCTTCCCATGTCCCTACATATACTTTTGCAGATTGATTAACAGCATTATCAGCTTCCACGTTCATGATGCATATCACTACAGTGACCTGAGCTTTGCGATCCCCAGTTCTCACCTCGTAGGCCTCCCCGGTGAACTCATTCCCGCAGAACTCGCACTTGACCTTGCGCTTGGGGCAGTCGTGCTGGAGGTGGTCCGGCAGGTCCCTCCTGGTCAACTTGATGGCGCAGCGGTTTGGGCAGGGGATCACGTTGAACGCGCAGGTGGAGAAATGACTCTGGACAGACGGGGAGCGGAGAGGCTGGTCAGCAACAGATCCCTCGATATGTCAATAGGGTCGGCTAAGAGACAATTAGTCAACCGGAGCGCTCAAGATGGGAGGTGCTGGGGGTCAAACACTGAGAACTCCATCCAGCAACACGATGCAACAATTAAGCAAGCTGTGTCTCAATTGCAATAGGCATGCAAGTGCAATAGGATGCCGGTTACGATGCAAGAGCTAGGTCATGCACAGTGAGGAGCAGTACGTCGTGCTGACCGCTGGCCTCTCTCTCACCTGTAGCTGCTTCATCTGCCCAGTCCAGCGGCAGCCCTCCTCGCTGTGGATGCAGCGGATGGACAGAGACAGAATCTGCTGCTCCAGGTCAGGGTCAGGGTAGATCTGGAGGAGAGAGCAGCAGAACTGCCATCAGACAATCCCAGCTGTGTTGCAGTCGCCATTTTACTCCCTAAACCCTAATGCACCTTTGGCGAATTTCTGCAGGGAGAGCCCTGGGCACACAGAAACCGGGAGGTGTGGAATATGTTTTTTTTAAATAGAAACATCTCATGAGATGCAGCCTTTTCCAGCTTGACGGTAACAGAATAGCTTCTTTCCTGCTAATGAAACGGCAAATCGCAAGGGCTGCTGACAGGAAACCAGCATTTCTGAACCACTAAGCCTCACGTGGCAGTGGAGCTCCCCAGACAGGCCTTGGATGGAGACGCCGGGGTCACCTTGTCCACCTCTGTCAGACCTTCTCCGTGGCCTGAAGCAGCAGGGAGTCAGACAAGGACATGTTGTCACGGACTAGCGCCGCAACAGTCCGTATAGCTCGAAGCTCCCGTGTCAGATCGTTTTAATACACGTATCTGAGACCCCGCACGAACCCAGAGGATGAGACGGAGGAGAGCAGGAGACGTGCCTGCACTGCAACAGGAAGAGCCAAATCCATTTATCCAATCAGGACCAAATCCCCACGGACTCCAATGGCAGAGTGATCACTGCCGACTGGATCACTCAGATCCAGAATCCCTTTTCCACTTGCGCTCTTGGAACTAGTATGTTGTGGAGAATGAAGACGGTTTTAATAGGTTTCCAGGAAAACTTGCATCATAGTTTTAGTTCTTTTGACTTGGCAACAGTTTTTAAAGCTGCCCTCAGGAAATTGCCAGTTTAAGGTCTGAACCAAACCCCCCCCAGGCGCCGCGCATTTCCAGCAGTAGACCCTCCAGTTGCACAGGAGCAGGGCCAGAGGGTAACAAGTGTTGCACTAAGCTGCTCAGACGTCTCCACGCAGCTTCAGAGCCTGTTACAATGACACCTGCGCTGTGGGAGAGTCTCCTGCCCAAACTCCACGGGAAAGGCAAGCTGTGGCAATTTAATGAAAATAACCCCAACACGCGCCTGCTGTTCCAAGTTGGAGACTTGGCTTAATCGCAGCTGCGTGTTCAGGATTTATTCTGATAGCAATCAGGAGCACCTGAGCTCAGCCCAACCCTAATTTAAGTTCCCCTGCATGAATAGGACACTTTTATTTTGTAACAATCTATTAAATGATGACAAGGAGCTGACAGCTGAATATGAATCATCATCTTTGTAGCGTACACTGAAGATCAGTCGTGCGGTCTGTATTTTTAGCCGTGTTCAGCTCTGGCTGGAATCACAAATTGAACAAGAGTTGTCACACAGGGGAGACTTTTCACAGAGATGGAAGGCGGAGAGTGATTAAAATCTCAATGAACTTTTTCAGCCTGGACCCTTGCTCAGAACAGGAAAGTGGAGATGAATACAGAATTAAGCCTGGTCTCATGCCCTGGTCAGAACAATCCGACTTAAATGCCCCTCTTTCACTACGAGCTCACAGAGGACCCGAGGCTAGGCTTGGAAAGCGGATAAAATATTGCAAAAACAAAAAGTTTAATTAAAGCAACTTGGATTTGGAATTTCCTTTTTAGGAACCGATCATAATTAACCATGTATAATTTTAGAAAGTAACGTGCAGGCTTTAGTTCCAGAATAGTGTCTTGAAAAGGCAGCCAAATTATTGTAAGCAGATAAGCCTAATGCCCTTGTGTTATTCTTTCTCCACTATAATGAAATCCTAGAAAACTAGAGAAGTCTTTGATTCCAGCTGCCAGGCTGAATCTTGCTGCAAAAATACCGCCTTTTGCAGGCGGAGAGTCTGCAGATGAAAAGATCATTCATTTAAAAAAGAGACACCAAGACATTAGCAGTGGGAGAGAAGGGGACAGAGGGGAGAGATTCTCAGCACAGCCTGTCTGACAGCAGAGACAGCTCTTGGGAAAACCCATGTAATGTCGGCCTATAATTTCGACTTCGCTTTTGCAGAAAAGGCTGCTTGGCTCTCCGGCGATGGCGGTACGCCCCGTGCCGTGAAAAGACAGGTGAACCCGCAAAAAACGAAGTCTTTAGTTCGCCAGGCAGCCAGCTTCTCTTCCTGTCAGGTTTTACAGTCCAAGAAAATTAAATCTCTTGTGGCCATTCACTTCTGCAATTGAAAGAAATGGTGTTGGATGGCTCAGGGCCTGATTTTTTTATCCCAATCTTCAGTGTGGGGCGAACCGAATTTCTGCAGAAGCATCTTCAACTTCAGCATGAAGTAAAGCTAGGCTCTTCTTCCGACATTTTAAAACGGAAAGCTCGTCTCCCCTTAACTTGCCTGCTTGGGTGAGTCTCTTAATGAACGGTGTGGATAGCCTTGAAATCACGGCCACCATCTCTTAATGGCTGCTAGCTTCTCTGTGCATTGCTGTAATGTATTAATGACCACAAGCCCTTCATTTACCTGCTCTCTCTATTATAGTAGTCCGCAACACTTCCTTTGGAAATAGTGAACAAGCCTACAAAAGTAAGCTGTTTTGTCAGCTTTGAGAATGCCCAAACTGCTGGCTTGAGAGATACCCACAAACGCCAGCAGATACCCACAAGCACCAGCCCTCTCCCAAACACCAGGATCCCCAGTCTAAAGGTCCCGAAGACACTGCTATTACAGCCTTACCTTTGCATAGTCCAGAGGCAACTGGTCTTCTGGGCATTTAAACACACCCTCACTGCAAAAAAAGAAAAGAGAAGAAATAAAACATCAGGTTGCAGTTTAAGTTTGAGTCTAATCTAGACACAAAGCTTGATCTAGAAAAGATCAAGCATGTTTCTCCAAACGAGCACTCTCTGTTTTCGCCCTCCGCGGTGCGGCCCTGCGGCACTTGTCTAAAGCCAACAAGCAGACTTCTCGGCCAGAAACGTCAGGAACTCGTCAGAACCCGAGGTGGCCGCAGCTAAACGGAACAGAGACCGTTTATCCAAGTGACGCAACCGCACAGGGTGTAAAGGGCACGAGAAGTCGGGAAACCCTTGGACCCTGGGCTGTTTCCAGGGAATAAGCCAGCCCGACTGATGATTTGGCCTTCATTTCATACACCGCCTCTTCGCAGGCTCACAACGTGGGGCTGCAAGAGGGCAGAGGAGGCTCGCGGGCCAGGTGGAGGCCAGGGGTCCGGCAGCCCTGCTCAGCCAGCCAGGAGCGCAACAGCTCAGCAGGCCCGGCGAGGTGGCTTTTTTTCTGGGCCGTTGCCTTTTATGTTTTTGTCCTTTTCCTCCCCCATCTCTCCCAGGATTTATTTCCACAATTACACGGTTTTATTACTGGAAACGAGCTGAAGCAAATCCGAGCAAGGCCAAAATACAATCTATAATGCATAAAGGGCTTTCTCCCTCCCCTTAAGCTTTATTCTGTTCTGTTTGAAGGTCACAATACAAACGTTCCTTGATGTCTTCTGGGTTTTTTTTATTTCACTTAAAAGGGCCCTCACTCCTCTGCCCTGCCCCCTGCTTACACAGTTCACCTCACTCATCTCCCTCACTCTCTCATCTGTCCATCATTCTTGCTTTTCTCAAAGTGCCGATTTCGATTCTCGCATTGTTTTGTTTTTTTCTCCACGGCTACAAAAGGACACCGCAAAATAAAAACACGCACTGCAGACTTCATCTGTCAGGAGAAGTGGGGAAATTGTGTGCCACGTTTAAAACGCATACCGAGCCGAGGAGCTTAGGACTCCTTAAAACCGATTTAAAAAACCAAACTAAGGAGAATGAGAGCCCACTGATGCGCAAAAATATTTCTTGCCGATCGATGCCTGGGCCGGCACAGATTTATGGCGTAAAGCCGACGACAAAACATGAGGAGGAAACTCTCGATTTAAAGTTCAAATAAAATGCCGCTTTCAAATTAGCAACCCGACTGCACAGATTGGAGCCAATGCCGTGATCTTAAAATAATCCCCCCTTGCCCTTTCCGTGCAGAAGAAATCCGAGCCTGTGGAAGGGAAAGAGGCACTTTTAAAGAATTCCCGCCAGTCAGCTGTGCAACATTTGAACTTGAAGCACGTGAGAGGAGATCGGAACAGGAGTGCGTTTCCTACTAGCCCAGAGCCCAGCTTGACTGCCAGCGCTAACTGGAACAGATTACTCCTCTCTCATTAAAGTGATGGCAGGCTTCAAGTCCTGGGCGATGAGAGAGGCGTCACTCTGTGGACTTCCAGTCCGACGCTTCTAAAACCACTTTGATGTTTCATTCATGAAACCGGCTGGCAGAGGAACAGGGCCTCTGCGTAGATGCCATGATGAAATATTCACAAGGACGAATAACGAACGGGTGCGAGTGGGGGGCGGGGGGGGGAGGGGTTGAGGTTCAGAAAGCACGCCACGCTTCAAAGCGACCAATACAGGGGGCAGCTTTCCGAACTGCAGGAAAGGGAGTGCTCTTGCCTATCCACGAGGCTGAGCAAGCTGGGCACGCTGCTCACTGACAGAAGTGCCGCTACAAGGTCTGGCACACACTCTGGGTGTAGTACCAGGAAACAGTGGCCAAACAGCACGCGTCTGAAACGCCTGACGAAGATCTTGAAGAGTAACTGTGCTGATGTAGCAATGTGGATTAGCGGTTCTGGACTGCTTGGGGGTTGCAGGTTCGAATCCTGGGCAGGAGGCAGCTACTGTACCATCAAAAGATTTTTAAAGCACGAAACCGTTACAAAATAACACGATTGGAGCCCAAGAGCAGAACGAGCTCTGAGATCACAGGTTCGAGGGGTATGGTGGGTTCATTCACCGGGTTTTTCTCGGTGCCTCTCTTCCACACAAGAGCGATCCTCCGGCAGGGGCCTGGGCTGCCCGAGAGGTGTTAACAAACGAGGGTCTCGAGGGTGGGCACGGTCGCAGGAGTCGGCCTGCGCTTCCTCCTTCTCCCGTGTGCGGTCGTGGGTTCGGCGCTGCACACTTGAGACGTGGAAGACTCCCCACCAGCGATTCCCAATCGGATGCGGGGAAAAACAACCAGCTGGAAATCCCACGTTTTACAGCACAAAATGTAACTAAAAAAAACCCAGCAGCCACCCCATCATCACACACGTCATGGGCATCACTCAGTCACACAGGTATGCGAGACTACTGGGACCAGAGACGCACTGTACCTCGGTTTTCCAGATTCCGCAAGCGGGAAACACCAGTTCCAACTGGATCCCCCTGCTCTCTTTAAATAACCCTTTCAGAGAAAAGGTAGAAGTTTAACTCTCGAATGCCTGAGGGGGCGGCCCTCTTCATCGCCTGACCTCGCGGTAGAAAAACAAACAAACCAGTGTGCCTCCAGGAAGTTTGGCCACAGACAGCCTTGGACACTGAACCTGCATTGTGCTGGCTTGGAGAATTCCACAGGCTGTAATCTCCAGGAACCCGGAAGAGTCACATGAGACAAAAGGCTACACACACCCCGGGCCATGTGATAGCGCACATGAGCAGCTGTTCCGAATCCCAGGCTCCACGGCTGTCAGCTCACTGGCTGTGAACCTCTCACTCTGTAAGGCTGAACAGAAGGTCTACACTGCCCAACACCCTGGTTAGCAGCAGGCTGTTACACCTATGTCCCCGTATCACCGTCATCTGTCCAAAACAACCCAAATGTCTCATTCCCATGCCACTTTTTCATTTTAAATCCTCCCGGCAATCATGCAGATAGAAAAGGAACAGACCCTAGATGCAACTTTCCAAACTAACTTCAGCCGACGTTCCAAACGACAGAAATCAAAAATCGCTCAGTCCATTTCTCTTTCCTACACCCGCTGTCACTGGCCAGATCGGCCCCTTGTGCCTTTTCTGTCAAGGGCTATTGAAGGCGGAGAAGAGGTGTGATTTGAATGCTGAGGCTTATGTGTGGGAGTGGGGGAGCGTGCTCAAGAAGGAGTGGGTGAGCGTTAGATGTGGACTTCCGTAACTTAGGGGGGGAGCAGTGCTCAAGAAATCGGGATTCCCCGAGAAGCATGGACGAACGCTGTGCCAATCCAAGGAACAACTGTAACGTGTTTGGTGCTGCAGCCGGGAGCAAGCGGTTTTGGAACCTGTGGCAGGGTCAGACACGGTGGATCAGAAGGGGTTCAAGTGTGGAGCTGCTTCAGCATGCGGAGGCCGCAAAGGAACAAGTAGAGATTTATTCCCTGCTGAAAAGAGAAGACAAGAAACAACGTTTTGGCTGTGGAGCCTTCTGTGGGTGTCGAGGCTCCACATCTGAAACATTGCGTTTCTTTTATCCTCTTTTCGGCATGGAATAAACCCTCACTTGTGCCTGTGGATCAGAAGGTACAGCTGTCCGAGGCGAGTGTGACCGTAGGTGGAGCTCCTGAAGGATGTCGATCATGAGGAGGTGGAAGTTTCCAGATGTGATACTCTTGCCAAGGTGGCCCTGTGACAAAGGGATGTAGCGCACAGAGGAAGAGACGGGGAATTTGCCGGCAGAAAAGTAATTTCAAAATTCCTCACAAAGCCCTTAAGCGTGGCTGTGAATCCCTCAGATCCATACGACCGCTGGATCTGCAGCCTGCCAGGAACCAGAGGGGGAAGGTGAGAGAGTCTTACAGACGAGGGAGAACGAGACAGGGCCCACCCTGTTTTCTTTAATGGCCCACCACAGGCCATTAAAGAAGCCAACAAAAATGTTGCCTTGAAACTCGTCGGGCTGATTCAATCGCACCTAAACCCTGTCCCTTCCATCCAACTGTGCAGGGTGCTCCCAGGCATCTGCACACCCAATGGGAAGACAAAGAGGGGATCAAGAGAGACAAGGAAGACAAAGAGGGGATCGAGAGAGACAAGAGGGTTGCCGATGATAAAAGATGGCACTGTATCTGACCCAGTCATTTTCACCACCCTCCTACTGGCGACTGCACTGTACACACTTGCCTTCAAACCCAAACAATAGCACCCAGACGCTGGGCTTGTCTTTGCATGTGTTGCTGCAATCCGTAGCTTGATTGCACAAGGACAGACACTCCTCACATTGTGGTCTCCCCATCCCCACCACCATCCACAAGGGACGCTCCACAGAAACCAGAAGCTGGGGAAATGGCTTTGTGCACCCAACACACAGAACCGACTGTTTAAAAAGTAGGGGGATCTTTGTATAGCGCTTTCCAGCCCCCAACCAAATATTAACGGTTCTGTTCATTTCCACAGGCTCACGTTTCACACCGCAATTCCAGCCAAAGAGGTGAACTCAAGATATTTCTCATTAGTCTAGGGTTTAATTTCAAATTATAAGTTATTTCTTGCGAGATAAGCGCTGATTATTTTAAAATCGGTTAGTGTGGGGCGGAATGTCCGGGACAGTAAAAGCTGGGAACAGTTTGGGAAGCAATGTTCCTTATCCAGGGTCAGCACTGGGCATCGCACCTGGGTGGAGGCTCTTAAACTCAAAGGTCAGAAAGCAGAGACCCAGCCCCACTGTTTCACCCCCTTGCATGAATGCAGCTACACAAGGAAGGATAGTGACAATAAACAGACTAAAGAACAACTGATTGGACTGAATACTGTTTCTTTATTAGGGCGCCAGAGATGTCTTTTGAGTTCATCTTGTGCCTGAGGGAGAGAGAGAGAGAGAAACAGAGCAAAGGAGAGATGGGGAACGAGAAAGCCATTCTTAGACTGCACCTGGAGTTTAAACTGGTACTGCTGTGCCATCTTTCTGCTGCCTTAAGATGTTTGTATACAATTAAAGATGCTTTGTTTTTGTTGGTTTTTTTTTTTTTACAAAGGCACGGCCTCTAGTTTTTATGAAATAGGGTGAGGGGTCATGGTAAAGGTTGGAGTCCCTGCGCTGCCCCCAGTGTCTTCCCTTTTCTCTCCCCTGAATCTTCCTCGTCTTTCCTTTCAGGTCACTGGCTGACACCTCGGCGCAGTGTCAGAGGCGCGGGACAGATGGGAAAGCCGAACGCTAATTACCCACTGGTTTTCCCTAATTTACCCGGGCTGACAAAGCCGCAATCAGATTGCCTGCATCTGGGGTAATGAGGTCAGACAGCGGCAATCTGCTTAAAGCTAATTAGAGAAAGAATGGGCAGGCACAATGAACAGAGACAGACAGGGGCCCTGGACAAACTCCCCCTCTCCCCGTTTTATCCCAGCTCCAGCCGGGATTAAAGAGGCGTTCGTTCCAGCACCAGCCCTGGCAAAGACGGAGGCCAAAATCTTAGGCTGTTACAAGCTGCTGGACTCTTCGGTGTTTGTCTTCCAATCTAAAAGACCTCGTCAAACACAAGCAGCTCGCGGGCAGGAGGAGATCTTAAATGATTTTGTCCTGAAAACGTCAGAGGAAGCTTTGCTCAAGCGGAGCCAGCCTGAAGCTCCGGGACAGTGCATCAGTGCACCTGCAGCCCGCATCCTGTGTGCTTATGCAGGGGACTGTGTCTCAGAGGCCTGGGGGGGCTGGAACATTGGCGTTAATTCAACAGAACTGAAACGAACAGTCCCTTTGCCGGCAACAATGTTGGTTTTGTGGGGGGAGGGGGGTTAGAAATTGCAAAGAAAAAAAAATGTTAACCCTTTTCCGTTGAGATTCAAGTTAAACTGAACCGTCCAGGTACACAGGAGAGAAACAGGGGGAAAAAAAAGACACAATCGGGGCCCACCCACCCCTTCCGGAATGAATCCCTGCTGGATTTGCGTCTTCCTGACACCCGGCCTCCCCGGGAGAAAACCGGAATCGCGTTTCATCTCGCCGGGAGTCCCCTTAATCTGAAAATCCGGCTTGGCGTTTCCGTCTCCTGCTCCTGCACGGAACCCGCGGCCCACCCCTGGGATAACGGGGCTGTGTCCTGACGGCGCCGGCGGGAGAGCCAGACGGGGAGCCCCAGTCCCCCACACCTCTCCTACAGGACCTGGGGACCCCAGCTCCTGCCCCCTGCTTCCAGCACACATTGACTCCCCTTTTCCCCACTGCACAGCTCCAGACAATTACCTACATCTCATTCTTTTCCCAGAGCTCCCCCTGCAGTAAACATCTACGAACAGGGGCTCGCTGTACATCGACTGAATCCGCTCGGAAAAATATTGATCTGTGCCGCTAGCCAGGCCAATGAAGACAAATGTGAATTTACAAGCTCCACCAACATGGCTTTTGTTACCAGAATCGTAACATTTCGTGTCACAGGAGAGAAGACCTTTCATTTCACCCAGGGCAGCGGTCGGCCTCCCCATCTGTAACAGTGGCTTCAACCGGGGGGCTGCGGATATTCACAAGCTGGTGCTGTTGAGCCTCCCTTTTCCAGAGTACGACAGAGGGACCCGTCAAGGAACGGCACAGGCTGCAGGCTCTCTACAGCTAATGGAGTGGCAGTTCAGGGCTGAATCTGAAGAATTGAGGGGGTGGTGACAGCACCCGAAACCTCTTGACCCAAGAGACGCTCTCTGCTCTAGACCCGGAGAGAAGTGGCCCATTGAGAGTCACCACCCCCTCAATTCTTCAGATTCAGCCCTGAACTGCCACTCCATTAGCTCAGCTGATGAAGAGCTGACCCGAACTCTGCCTCCTACAAACCACGGCCCCACACACACCCACCCACACCCACCCCAACCTTCCAAAAACCAGCAGGATTACCTTAAGCACTGCTGCGTTCGAATTCCGGGAGAGTGTCAGGGAAAGGATACCATTCTAAAGGCACTGACCTTCCCCTCTTCTTGTTTTGTTTTAAAACCAGCTGCACCAAAAATAGGACCGTTCCCCGAACACAAGCCTTGGGGCATCAGAAGTCCCAGGCTGCTTCACATGTGGCTCACAGCTGCCGAGCTCTGAAGAGCACTGCTGGTTTGGGGATTCCAGGGCCGGGCAGTGGAATGATCCGAGGAATCGGGTCCACAAGAGTTCTCGAAGAGCTCAGGGACAACGCCTCTGGCAGCGGTGGAAGAGCTTTGAGATTCCCGGCTCTGTGACTGAGCAGTTTACAACAGGGTCTGGTGTGTGTGTGTGTGGGGGGGAGGGGGGACAGGCAATCCAAAACCATACAAAAACAAAATGACAAGAACAAACACGAGTGTGTCCCTGCTAATGCTTTGCTCCCTGGGCTCGGAGACGTCCCTCAGCGAGCCTCTGGAGTTCACGGGGGCAAGATCCCAGGGAAAGGCGACTGGATTCGCAACGGATTCAGGGCTCCGTCTTCCAAAAATCCCCACCGCCCCCCGGGAAACAGGAAGAGCTGGAGGAGGCTTTGCAGCATCGCAGACAAGGCAGGGCTGCGGGACCTGGCCACTATCTCCCAGTCCCATTGGAATAAACGTGCGCAGTCTTGAAACAAAGAGAGAACGCAGTGAGGGGGGACCCAAGGCTTCAGAAAGCGGTCCCCGTGAGCTTGATAGGTCTCAAGTACAGTGCAGGGCATGATGCAGATGGTCAAGCAGCGGTCCGATATTTCAACGAAAAGCCGACGCTACAAGATAACCGCACACTTCCGGGGGTTTGTGCTCATTTTCATGCGGCAGGGCTCCGCAGCCTTGAAGCCGTCCTGCCAGGAAGTCAGGCGTCTTTTTCCCCCCCCCGCCAGTTCTTCGAGTGATCGGCGCTCTTGACATTTGTGAACGCGCGCCGACTGTAAGCCAGTTGGCACGTCCCCGCCGCGCTAAAAGGTTAGCAAAATACCATTCCACCTGCAACTGCCAGCGTGCTTAGGACCACAACGCAGACACGGCGCTAAAAGGTTATCGTTAATTAATTGCGAAAAAATACTCCTAGAATTGGCTGTAGTTTTAAAAGCGCTCGCCCACTCAGGAGCTGAGCTGACACTGTGAAACAAAAGGGCTTTTTTTCTCGTGGAAATCAGACTCCTGAATTCTGCTACGGGTTATTAAAATAAAAAGACATTTTAGGGAAGACAGAAAAATGGAATGAGGCACGGAAGAGCTGGGATTCACGGCCGAAGCTTGTGCTGTGTTTCACCGGCGGGTACAAACCGCGAGCCAACAGGTCTGGGCAGACAGCCCTTGCTCTCGGGACAGGCACGGAGAAGGCGAGGCATTAGTAAAATGCCGCACCCCGCTATTTCACTGCACCCCTTTAAACCCCCTCGCCCCCTGAGCTGCCTGGAGAGAGTGCCACCTACAGGCAGGGTCTGACAGCGAGACAGGTTAGGGGGAAAGCCCCAGTTCTAAGACATACAGGTTTGTGAAAACCCAGCTGCTGCAAAGAAAAAAAAAAAAGACACACAAAGCCTTTCCTACTGCTACAGGTCACTCAATGCTTTTCATTCAGCTTCTATTCCAGTTTAGCCTGTAGCACTGGTGCGGTAGCTCTGTGGCTCAGGATCTGCGCCTGTGGCTGGAAGTTTGCCGGTTCGAATCCCGCGGCCGGCAGAGGAATCCTACTCCGTTAGGCCCCTGAGAAAGGCCCCAACTGATCCAGGGGTGCCGTATAAATGGCTGACCCTGCGCTCTGACCCCCAGCTTCTCTCCCTGTCTGTGTGTCTCATGGAGAGCAAGCTGGGGTCTGCGAGAAGACACATTCCTAATGCAAGAAATTGAATATGGCCAATAACGTGATCTTATCTTAAATCAATGGCCAACTGCCCCTGCATCAGTGAAATCAGCGTTCAGCCCCTGAATCAGCTCATCCACAATAGCATGCCTTTTTTAAGGAAGGACAGATCCATAGGACGGTTATTGATATTTTGTCTCTCACTTCACCTGAAACGCAGCTGCAGAGAGCCCTGTTTCAGTCAGTGCAGGTTGAGGGTGAAAAGACTAGAGAGAGGTTGCACTGTACACATTCTTCTGTAGCCCTAAAACGTTCCCCATTTTTAGAAAGGGTCGCGCGTGCCCTCGGCGGTCTGGTGTGTGCCATGAACTGCTCGCCTACACAGTCCCCAGAGCCTGGGCATCACTCAAACGTGGGGCAGCTGCAGGTTGCGGCTGCGACAGAGCAGCTGGCGCAGCTGGCGCAGACACAGAGCACGGCTGCAGACCGACGGCCGTGTGCTGAACAGAAGGATGCCCCTACTCCCACGAGCTGCAGCCCAGCGCTCCCAGTCGCCCGATTCTCCTGAAACCTGGGATCAAGACGGTATCAGGAAAGGAGCTGCCATTGGACAGAATCCCTCCCCCCCCACTACCCCGCCACCAGTCCCACTGAACATCTGGGATGCCTTAACTGGCCACCCTGGATGGGTTTACAGTCTGTTTTTCACAGCACATGGGAGTGTTAACAGTCTGCAGTCAAGTAATATCATATCCAGCACTGCACCACATTACAAAGGCTACAAAACCACTGACTGGGAAGCCTATAGACAGAATATATAATATTGCATGTATGTTTAATCATGAGGCTCTCAAATGCAAAACATTAGCTATATAGCACAAGTAATCGGAGCAAGAGAAACCTAGAGGAAGGTACTCTCCACAATCTGTGTTGTGTTGTTCCACAACCATCTCTGTCAATCTCTGCCTTTAGAACACTTAAGCAAATGGAAGTGAAATGCAAGTGGAATGAAACCACAGCAGGTCACAGAAGGTCTCAGGACATTCACCAGAAGGCACAGGGTCAGTGGCGCCCCTGCAAGGCCTGGTCATTTCAGAGCGGTTCTTCTGTAGGGTAATTACAGACAGCACGTCGGGCACGTGTGTGCACGTAGAATAGGTAAGCAAGCCCACCCTGCCAGTAAAGCCAGTGATGTGCTTTGTTTCTCTCCTGGCAAGTGCCCACCCAGGCACAGAGTCACCTGAGCTCCGCCTGCTTTCATAAGGAAAGGGAGAATTATGAAAGGCACGTTACTGCGAAACATCAAGTCCGCGCACGCAGCCCTGTCCTCAAGGTAAATGCATTTACAGGGGCACCGAGAGAGGAGCATGCAAATCTAGTGTTTTGCTCAGCGATTCTGCACGCTAAGCAACACCATCACGGCGTCTGCCCCGCAGGTGTCTCCCCGAAGCCGCAGAACATATTTTTCCCGGAGCTCAACCAGTGGACGTCAGAAAAATACAAGAGGCATGAAGAAAAACAGGCATGTTGTGCAATACAGAGCATGGGAATAAGACGCTGGCCTCTTCAACACAACACACTGCTGCAGGCAACAAGAGCAGCTCCTCTGAAGCTCAGATCTTCATCAATCCGAAGCTCTGTTGCTTCTGTTCCAGTCAGCCCTTCCACAGGTAACCCTGAGCCGGTGGCCACCTGCCCTCTCACAGACACATTTATCGAATGGGTTTGGGGAAACAAAGTTTTTTTTTAGAAAGTTTTTTGTGGGGGCTGCAGTTTCATTGATACTGCACTCATTTCAGGGCACTCAAACCCCGAAACACAACCCCTCTTATCTGTGCCACTGCTCTTCAACCCATTCCTTGGCCCTTCTGTGGCCAACTGTTGCTACGGCCACAGCGCCGCTCCAGGGATCAGACAGAGTGCTCGGCTCACAGGCAGACGGCTCAGTGTGGCAGCTCCCCAGACTGCGGGCGTGTGGACCGTCATGGGTAAATCTCCTGTTACGAGAGTCAAGACGGGCAGAATGGAGACGGGCACAGAAAACTGGCTGGCAAGAGAGGAGAGGTGCCTTATCACCCCAACAGAGCAGCGCAAAGTGCACGCCACCCAGGTCGAACTGCTTATGACTCCCTCCTGCGACTTCTGCCTTGCTTTCCAAGTACGGGAAGCGGGAGGGAAAACGCAGTTTCCAAGGCGGGTGGTATCGATCATCCAACTTCGAAGGAGCGCGTCTAACGCGGTCATGTGCTCAATCCGCAAGAGGAAGCAACAGCGGGTGTGCGCTCTTCTCTCCCACAGGAACACGCCAGCTCCGCGTCGTCTCCGGCGCAGTGAAAGAGCGTCGTGTCTTCAAACGGAAGAGAGGCAAACAATACCGCCTTTGATACTGCAGCAGCCTCGCTGTTTGCTGTCTGCTGGTAAGTGGTTCGAAGGATCTTCGAAGCTAAAGAATTGACTGTTTACAAAAGAGCTCGTCTTAAAAGCACTGGGCTCTTTCATTTTTTTAAGTGTAGGCTTTGGCTCGGCTGGTTTTGAGGATGGATCCCTGCACACTCATGGAGCTCTTGACCCTCATTAGCGCACTTAAAAAGAAGCCCTTAAGACCGCAACAGTGGAAACGCCATAAATATTGCATGAGCACACATCTGGAGCTCATCAACACTTCTACAGGTTTGAGAGAACAACTCATGGGGGCTCTTTCATCTATTTTACAGTGCAAGGCAGGGACTCAAAGCTACTCTATCTGCAAGAATGTGGAAAATGCTAATTTCTTCTTTCTAAGCTACATCTACAACAGAGTCATTGCTCCTCTGATGTCTTGAACTCAGCAGTCATTCCTTTACAAAGGGGAAACAATAATGGGGGGAAAAAAAGCAGTAATGAATGCACAGATTCTATATTACTGTCTGGAGAGAGGAAACAAGCTTTTCTCCTTGCATATTTTTGCTTTCCTTGTGATTCTTGCTTGTGCTTTTGGTGAACGATAAAGAAAGAAACTGCTTAGGCAGTACCTTGGTTCTGAAGAGATGGCACAGATCACTGCTGCCCTGATTGCAAAAAATAAATGGATTTTATTTGCAAGCTTCCCTTTGGTTCAGAAAAGTTGCTTTGCTCTCCTCATGTGGACCCATTTCCTGACAGGATCTAAACTTTTCCGAAGTCAGAACTGTAATTACCATTGCAATCGGATTGATTTTCTGGATGCGTTATAGCCACCTTGCATAAGACAAATCCTACAGTAACAAGGGAAGTGTGGAGTAGTGATCAGAGCCAGAGAGGTTGTGCGTTCAAATCCCTGGATGGTCACTGCTGTTATACCCCTGGGGAAGGTGCTTCACTCAGACTGGGACACTGACGCACTTCAGCTGTCTGAACAGGCACAAATATATTTGCTTGCAATAAAAGGCCAACACATCTGATCAATAATACTGGGTAGTATTGAGATTCCTAACCAGTGATTAA
This sequence comes from Lepisosteus platostomus, assembly GCF_059453375.1. NCBI lineage: Eukaryota > Metazoa > Chordata > Actinopteri > Semionotiformes > Lepisosteidae > Lepisosteus > Lepisosteus platostomus. The sequence continues at coordinate 9,065,867 of NC_142632.1, forward strand.
CAATCACAGGAAGTTAATCTACTCACTGTACACAGCAGCAGCAGTAATGAGCACAGGAGATATCTTCTAAGGCAAGAACTGATCAGACCTTTGTTTGAAGCAGCAAACTTCCTTCTGTGATTTCGTTGAGCAGGCAGGAGTGGGACAGGATAGTGTTAACAAGGGCGTTGGGAAACCAAAACATTTCCTTGCATCTGTGTGCCACTTTTCAGGCTGCAGGACCCCCGAGGATCCGCTTCATCCAGAGCAGACCAGAGGAGGAGCGAGGTCAGATTGTACAGGGCCTGAGCAGAATTCAGCCAAGACTGAGGATAACACTCCTACTCTTACCAACAGTGCCATGGGATTTTTAATAGCCAAGCAGTCAAGACCTCTGTTGAAGGACTCATCCAAACACAGCACCTCCTACAGCAGGGTCTCTGGTCACTGCACTGGAGTGTTGATAACGTGTCTCAAACAGAAAACTCACTAAAAATAACCTCAGCCCAACACAGGCCCGCAAACCTCCAGGAACACGCCATAAGTACTCAGCTTCGTGCTTTCCTGTTGCCCTCCAGCAGTGCAGAGGAGCACAGGCTGCTCTCCAAACCCTTCTCTCCGAGACCGACAGCCTCGTGCCACAGTCGCGACGTCACCCCACCCTCCCCAGCAGGGACGAGGTCATAAAAGCAAGCTCATCAACGCACTCGGCGCTTAAGAGAACCGCAGGATTACCGGTGAGGCGATTAAGCCCGGCACTCGGTCTGTCACTGACCTGTCGAGTTCAGGCTCATCTCTCAATACCTCCCACTCGCTGGGAGCACGTTTCCCCCCCGAGCCACAGCCCAGCGCACGCCCCTCCTGCAGACGCCACGCTGAGCACATTTTACACTCGCTTACTCTTTTGGTTGCTCCAGCAGACTCGTGGCAGATTTCATTATTTCCTGTTCGCCGAGACCGAGAGAAAAAAAAAAGACTCACATTTTGCCCCGAAGAGCAACTTTATGGGGAGAAAAAAAAGGAATAGTTTCTTCTCAGGGCTGTAATATTTCCCCTTCGAAAAGGGTCAACCTCTCCCTTTCCCCTCCCAACCCTAATGCCCGAACCCAGCTAAACAGGGGAACTCTCTCCCATCCGCCCAGCAGAGGAGCTTACAGGCTCTCAGGGTGAGCAAATCCCAGCACGATCATCAATGGGATCAGAGGAGGTTTAGGAGCACCCATGGCATTTCATATCTTTCACAAATAACACAGACACACACACCCCCCCCTTCGGAGCTCAACAATAAGAGGTGTTAGGTTTCTGCCTTTTCTAGAGACAGTGACCCCCCATCTAACAAGATTGAGCCCCCCCGCCGCCGCACGGTGCCCTCGCAGCTAATCCACACCCAAAGACTGGGGCAGGCGTGGAGCTCTTCGCCAACTCCGTGCGGCTTATCTGCCGCAGAGGCAGCAGGTGGGCAAGCCTGATAATCCCTGCGCCGAATCACTTATTACAGGCAACCCTGCCCCTCGTCGCCATCTGCCGACTTCGCCCCGGTGGAGTCCGAGACACAGGCCGGCCTGCTCTCCCGGGCCCACAGCTCCGGTCCGGTACCAGCGAGCACACAGCACAGACACTGAGCCCTGCGGTCAGTCCTCAGCACAAAGGGCACTAGTGAACAACACTAGTAAAGCAGGCCGAGAGCTCAGAGTACTGAAACCCTAGGCAGCGACTGCTCTCGGGCCTCTCTGACCTGCTCTGTACTCTCTTGACTCCGCTGTGGTCATTTTTAAGCGTCGTACTGACAGCACAAGAACTCCAAGATCTACGAATGCAGCACAGCACTGCTTGGGGGAGGTGGACTAAACGGGTACAAAGGATGAGAGGAAACTCCCTTCTGTCTCCTTCGTACCTCCAGCCAGAAAGGTGAACATAGACACCTTGCTCACTAAATCACGCCCCATGTCAGAACGCGTCGCTGCTCAAGCCAACTGGACTTCAGCGTCCCTGGTGGTTCTCTCTGTACGTTGCGGCGAAGTTCGGGGATCATTTTCTGGAGAAATGCTTGATGTCATCATATCCAATACTGGCGGACAACAAGAATACTACCTCATAACGCATTCCCAAGCCACAACACACAGCTCTTCTCCTGACGCCAGTTGCCAGGAGTCTAACCCAGCGTCACGCCAGGCGTAGGGTGTGGAGTCAGAGAGCGAAGAGGTTCTGTGATTTTGTAAGCACAACGAAAAGCTTATGTTTTAGGGGTTTAATGATTTTGACAGGTATGCGGAGAAGACTGTTTAACTGCAGCTGCATGGTGATGCCACCCTCTTGAAGCAAGACTGAAGAACCATTTATTAAAGAGGTGTATGGACAGGATCAGGCCCAGTGGGTCTTCTGAAGGGTCAAAGCAGGTCACGACGGCGTGCAGGAACGCCGCCACAGTATTCAGCTGAGGCCGCCTCTTCCAGCTTGTCTCAATCTGCTGGTGGCTAGAACGCCATTAAGTAAAATATGAAGCTTCAGTTTGTCTTCTCCCCCAGACGCTAAGGGGCAGTCCTCTTCTGCGCACAGGGTCATAAAATATGCCAACCCCTGAGTGGCAGAGCTCTCACCACTCTCTAGAACCTAATTAAAAGAGGAGCTCTCCGGGATAACTGGACACAGGCTGCTCTGTAGGGCCTGTCTCTGTCTGCCTGCCTGCTGTCCACCAGAGCTCCGAGTGTCACACAGCAGCCCCAACACACATGCTGAGAGTGGAAACCCCAGACCAGCTGGAAAAGAGACAGAAATCTTGGGACCAGACAGACACCCCCCTTAGTTTCCTGGTCCTGCCCCTGTGCAATTCGCCTTTGCCATTTCGGATCCCTGCTCTTTCCTAAAACAGTTCAAGCCCCTCTCCCGTTTCTCGTTAGCGGCTCCATCTCAAAGGCACTGTGCGCTATTTGTCACCAGTTCGGCAGACGAACGGAGCCCAGAGCTGTTAGCGACATCACACATGACAACCCCCCCCTCCCCCCTGTGAAGACACCCAATGGGCTGGGAGTTCTAACTGGTATCCCATGATTCAGTGACGTTTTAGGCCTACACACGCCACAGAAAGGAAGTTGCTTTCAACACCATTAATCCAGTGGAAAGCAACAACAATTACAACCAGCGTAGGAGACAAAAGGCTGGATTTTTTTTAGAGCTGCGACACTGAGGACAGATTGATAGGATACTGGTGACAGCTTCCTGTGCCAATTGATTGGGTTGCAGCTACATATCCTGCTCCTGGTCAATCCTGCTCCTTCTTATCAGTGAGGCTTGCCCGTATAGACAAGCTGTTTCAACACCTGGCAAGGTGTAACTGGAGAGACCTGGTAAACCGAGAGGGCCTCAGCAGGAATGACAGCCCACGCAAAGCACAGCCCTACGGACGGCGTGGCAAGGAACCCCATCCAACCTGGGGAGAACATGCAAACTCCCCCCCCCCAGACAGAACCAGATTTTGAAGCCGTAATCTCAGAATTGGGAATGATGTGCCACCCTGCTGCAGACACACGATACTGTAAAAAAAAAAAAACATGACAACACCGAACAAGCTTTCGCGGATCTCTGTGACAAAGCCCAGTCAGCTTTTAACAAATTCAAAAAGCCACAGCTTCCGGTGAGAACACTGAAATGATCAAAATCAGTGAAAAGAACAGCATGAATTAGACATGGCGTTATGTAATGACCTACTTTGCTGTATAATTACGCAGGACGTTACATTTTTCTCAATGACTCAAACCCTTGGGGGAAAAAAAACCCTTTTCGCAGTAGCAGAAACTTTTGATGGCTTTCTCAGCAAGGTTGGGAAAAATAAGAGCCATCAGACAACACCAGTGGCAATGCCATGTACAACATCCTGCACACACTGGTAATTCAGCCTCTGTCTGAAGCCGTTCGGCATCAGGTGTGCAACACGGCTCTGCGTGCCTGGGATGGTTTCTAGCACGCTGCCCCTGGGACCCGATGGAAAAGCTGAACCCCGCTGTCCTAATTCCACCGGCTCAACAGGGTTTTTCACAAAGCACAGTTTCGGAAGCCCTTGAAAAGACGGAGCTTTGGCAAACATCTGGAGACCCACCCAAACGTCCCCTCGCCTTCCGCCTGCACCCCTCTGCCTAAAAAAAGGGCCTTCCTTGGCCCTCCTCATCGCTCACATCATCTGCACGCTGCACAGCTCGGGGGGGGGGAACCGCAGGGCCGAAGAGGTGAGTCCTCACCCGCGCTGCGTCATTAAATCTCCCGGTCTCCCGGGGGGGGTGAACAAGGGCGGGAAGAACAGAGGACGTTGACATTTCCGAGGGGTCCCGAGCCGATCACCTCCTCCCTGCTTATACTCGATGCGCCCACCTTTCGGGGAACAGTTCTGCCCGGGAGAGACGAGGAGGAGAGGAAACCTGGATCCCCCCGAGGAGGGCTTTGTTCCCGGCTCTGGACGGCACCAGGCAGCTCCACGCCGCCGGCGTGACTGTCCCAGCCATGAGTCATCCGTCACGGCGCACACAACCACGCAGGCCTGCGTCAGGCAGGGCCCCTGGTCCAGGATGACTCACGTACCTTCAAAGACGGAGGGAAAAATGCTTAAAAAAGGCATCTCGTGCTTTCATACTGTATGTGCCTTTTTTTTTTTTAAAGAATCCCTCTGTCTCATTCTTGTCCTCTCTCTCTCCCACTACGAACAAACTACAATCTGTTCTTCCCTGCTGTTCGGCAAGAGCGTTCGCCCACAGGGTATTTGTATCGAGCTCTCCCAGGGTGCAAGAGAAAGAGGAAACTGCAGACTGTAGGGCTTCCCTGTTTGCATTAACAGATCCCGCGGAGCAGAGCAGACACTGCACTGTGGCTGATCTGACAGTTCCGGAGATAATGGACTTTCACTCCAGGGAGGGGAATGGGCGGAGATGTTTGGGCTGGGCAGGGAAGAGAGGTGAGCTGTGAGTAAGAAGGGTGGGACCCCAGCCTGTTGCGCACAGGCACAGGGGTAGGGGGGGGTGCAGAAATACTAAGGGAGCGTCTGTAAAGATGCACACCTGGGCACAGAACGAAAAGCAGGAGTCAGCCCAGCCCTTGTATCAGATGCAGAGGCGGGAGAAAAGCAACACTCCAGCACAGAGACCGGCTGCCGTTCCCCCCCTGGAACAGAGGAGGGCTCGTGCTTCAGGAGACAGAGCTAACGGTTTCAGAGCTCAGTCTCGGGCCTGCTCAGCAGCAGGCCAGCCCCAAGGTGAGCCTGTAGCCCGTGCAGAGGAAAGTGCTGATAAACAGTGTTCATTTCCATTCCGAGAACGTGCTCCCTCTTCGTCTTTTCTGATGAAATCTGATATCGAGAAGGAACAGTGATAAGAACAGCAAGGCGAAACTGCGCTGTTTATCTTGCTTTGTTTTCAGTGGAAGGACACGTGACGCCCGTTTACTGCCAACAAGCAGCTCAGATCCTGTCCTTCCAGCACTGCCAGAAGGGTCACAGTCTTCAGATGTGCCCTCAGGTATCTCATTTGCGTTTCAAAGCCACACACCCCGCCCGAGGTCAGAGTTCAACAGCCTTTGGATTGTTGAAACAAGGGGAGCATGGGCAATTGGAAAACACAGTGCTTTCCACTACATTGATCTGGCTGAAGGTTTGACCCAAAGCAACTTTCATTTGCCACCACTTGGGTTATTTTACTGGAGCACTTTGGGAACAATGGGTCGTGTCCCACCTGCGATTTGAGCCCACAACCTTGCAGTTAGAAATCCAGAACCCATGTCTACTGTGCCACACCCATTAATTGCCACCTTTCCATCTACCCCCCATCCATTACATCAGAACTGACTGGCGAGATAATGAATTATCAGCCTGAAGAATGAGCGTCTGCATCAGGCCCTACATCTGTAGTACCAGTGCATGGCATGTCCTCTCACAGGCCCTACACTGGAGCAATTGACTCTGCAGGTGGGCATGACAATTCCACCTGGTGTAACAGATAACAGCCACCGCCTTGTGGACTTGGGACTGAGCCCTGGGTGAGAGAGAGAGCTATCCACACCTTGCAATCCAGCCAGACTCGACAATTCCCTGTCCTGACATGGTGTCCCTACCTTTTAGAATGGCTGCCAACCAGCTTCGCCCATGGTCTGCACTGGGAGGGTCACTGGGATGGAACCTCTCCCTTCTCCAGCCCTGCTTATAACGTCCTTACTTTTCACACCATTCGTCTTTCTGACTGGCCAAACTGGGAGTCCCATATTGCTCAGGGTGCAGCACAGATTACAAGTTCAACAGGCCAAACGTTGAAATGTGGTCACGCAAGAGGCACCGGCCCCAGTTCTTCTGTAAAATGACAAGCCAAAAAAAAAAGTATTATTTAATAATAACAAAATTTAGGGATGTAAAACTCTCTTAAGTATGGAGCTTTCTCATTAAGCCTGCCTTTAAAGAGTGCACAGCAACATCGAGAGCTGCCTGCATGCAAACTCTGTCAGACAAAACACTTTCCCCTGCACAACAATGAATTATGCATTGGGCCATGTGTCTGAGTAAGTCACATTTACTAATCTGCAGTCTGTCTTCACTGAGATTTCCAACAGTTCTGAGAACTGAGAACGACGACTTCAGATCCATCCGTTACTGTGATGCACTTAAATGTTGGCTGGGAAGACGTATTGATGTTGGAGGTGCAGAGGGAATGCAGATTGAAGCATGGGGAACGCTCAGTAGAGAAGCCCTCGGAGACACACGGGATGGGTTTTAAAGACATGGGCAGGAGGACCTGGAGAGGAAGGAAGTGAAACGCCGAGACTTCTCCCCAGAATCAAAAGGCCTTGTGCTGTTTTTTTTTAAATAATACTGGGGCAAGCACATTTGCCTCTCTTAGGGGTTTAACTGTTCTTCACACTGCTCCAACACCTGTTCCTCCTAGAAAGAGGGTCTTTCACTTGAACAGGTGCCTTTTGCTGGCCGGAAAACTCCCCCCCATCCCCTTTCCCCTCTACCCAGGCAGCTGCTCTCTATTGAGACCCCCAGACACAGATTCCTCAGATGCCTGGGTGTCAGCTCTGCGACGGGAGGTCTTTTCAGGACTGTAGACCCCCTCCTCTCCTCTCTCCCCCCCTCCCTCCATCAACAAGGACACGCCCATCTTCCCCTTGAAGATGTGCCAGATTTTCCTCTCCACAGCTGTCCAGTGCCGTGCCCAGAAGCGCCGATTGCCCGCAGGCGCGAGGGACAGGCTCCCAGGAGGGGCAGGAGGAAGATCTCCACGTGGAAGTACCCGCGATTGGAAGGACAGGGCTGCCGTGCAAGCAGCCGGGGTGCAACCCAGACCGATCGGAGCAAAGTCAATCAACAGGGCAGAGGATTAGCGATGGAAGACTGAGCAGACAAAAAAAGTCCAGATAATGACCCCTACAGAGCACACGCCAGACCTCCAAGAGCAGCGAGAGGGACAGCGCCTTTCTTTCCAGGACAAAGCAGTGTGTCAACAGTGCTCATTTCTTCAATCAGCGCATTGTCTCAGATGCTCTAGCAATAGGCATGAAGGAGCTTGGTAATGCAGTGTATACATGTCCCGTATAAACGCTCTGGTTGACAGACAGATTTTGGAAGCAGTCAGCAATCTGACTGGCCCCCCCTTGCATCCTACGAGTTGACGGTACTTCACTGCATAGCTGGAATAGTTCCTTTTGTTTCTGCACTGTGGGGTGCAAGTCCAGTCTGTATGGACCGCTCTCCTCGCCATCTATAAAACCTCTTCAGCCTTCGACCAACAGGCGTGTGAGGACTTGTCCCAGCACCGAACCCAAAAACGGCTTTGCGCTGCATTTCCCCCCCAGTTACAAACATACGTTTACACAAAAACCAGCCGTTTCAATGAGAGCACCCACCCCGAGGCCGTCTGTGCCCAGCCAGAGTGAGTAGCACTTTAAAACTTATCATAGTGCAGCTCCTAAAAACAAACTTTGGCAAACAAAGGTCCAGAGAGTCTGACTCCACTTTTTCAATCTGTTATCCTACGTGCAAATAGCACGGGAGCTAAAAAGATTCTGAAAGTTGAGAGCTTTGTGAATCCAACTAAGAGACCTTTAGTGTAGACATGTCAGGACAGACAAACTAAGCTGAGATAAGACAAAGCAAACAAACAGCACAGTTCTGGAGGTAGGCAGGCAGTTTGCCCTCTTTCCCCACAGCCTGCCGCTACACTAAGCGTGCAGGTGCGTGGAGCGAGGGGACGCTATAACATGATGTCACCGGCACAGCTGGATTTCCACAGACCCCACTCCTCCTCCCCCGCCTTCCTGGGCTGCTGCAAAACGACAACAATGATGTCACCCGGAGAGCAGCTGCCAGACTTCAGTATAAAAGCGCTGCTGTCTCTGTGGAGGGGACAGCAGATTCGCTTCTTCAGAACCTGCATCGCGCTCGAAAGCCACACTTTTTACAAAAGTAACTCGCCGTTGCCTTTAATTACAGCCGAAAAGATAATTGCAGACTTATTAATTCTGGAATTTGTCCTGATTTTTCTGCTCATCCGTCGTACCTACTAATTACTCAGGCAAACTGATTAACATAACCGCCACGGATAAATAAAAGCACCCCGTCATGAATAATTCTCCGAGTACATCAGTATCTGCTGGTGGATCCCTCTCCTGCACAATATAAACTCCCTTTCACCCTGTTCTCCAAGAATATGAACTTTCCAGTGAACTCTGATGTTGCTTCCACAGGTCAAATGCATACCTAAGGGCAATTCCCAGCCTTTGTGCGATTCCTGGATTTCTTGTTTTCTCTCCATGTCAAAGACCAGAATTATCTCACCTGTATCCCCTAATTACCGTGTGTTACAGCATGACAAAAGAACCTTCTGGAAACAAGCAGAGACATCAAATGGGCAGCTTTTGTCCCACTGCCGTTTTGTGGCCCCTTTGGTTTTGGAACAATTAAGTCATTTCCTTTTCTTACAAGAGAAAAAGAAACAGAATGCAAAGCCATTTCCTGCTGCAAGGAGATGCAAAACTGCAGGTAGGAGGCAGGAGGGGAGAAGGCAACTCGACCAGCTGCAGTAACCTGTTTTTGAAAATCTGTTCAGTTCCTCACCAAGCCCCATTTTTCAAATTCTGCTCTTCTCTTCTCCCGAGCACGAGACGGGTTCCATGAGTCAGACAGCAAGCTGGCGCGGGCCAGAGTGCGTTCTTTCAAAGAAAGAAACGCGTAGCAATAATTCCCATTGAAGAGCTAAGACCCAAAGACCAGGAGGGCAGGTCCAGAAGACCAGGGAGGGTGGGAAGGAACAATATGGCTTGTTCCTTCCCACCCTCCCTGGTCTTCTGGACCTGCCCAGCCAGCAGCCAGCTCAGGGATCCCAGCAGCTGAATGACTGTTTTCAACACAGAATGCGAAATGCTTGTGATGAAAATCCAATGCTCTCGCCTGCTGCAGGGCTGACATGTGCTCTGCATATCTGTAAGAGCATTGGATTTTCTTCACAAGCATTTCGCATTCTGTGTTGAAAACAGTCATTCAGCTGCTGGGATCCCTGAGCTGGCTGCTGGCTGTCCATGTGCTTTCCTGCAACAGGATTACAGCATTCCGGTTAAACACCCGTAATAATAATAATGAAAACTTCCTTACACTTATACAGCGCTTTTCTGGACACTCCACTCAAAGCGCTTTACAGGTAATGGGGATCCCCCATGCGAAATGGCCAGAGGGAAATATGGCCAGGACACCAGGGTTACACCCCTCCTCTTTTCGACCATAGAGAGTTTTACGTCTCATCCAAAGGATGGTGCCTTTTTACAATAGAGTGTCCCCGTCACTATACTGGGGCATTGGGACCCACACAGACCGCAGGGTGAGCGCCCCCTACTGGCCCCACTAACACCTCTTCCAGCTGCAGCCTTAGTTTTTCCCAGTAGGTCTCCCATCCAGACCAAGCTCAGAGCTGCTTGTAACCTTACAGAGCACTGAAAATGGTCCATCAGCCCGCCCCACCCTTAGGCTTGTGGGGTTTATATACCAAGAAGCTCCACTGTGGGGTGTTCACTGCCCTGTGGGTCACTGATCTGGGGAAAAAGAGGGGGTCTTGCCCAGTCCCCTTATCTCCCATTTCCTATGTTTCAAGCAGTGTCGTGACAGCTAGGCAAAGTGCTTTTTTTAAGGAAAGAGCACATCATGCAAATGAACCAGAGGTTACAGGAGAGACAGTGCCTTTATCAGTTGGCCGTTTCACTGTGTACTGATGCTCACACTGCAACCTAAAACAGGCGATTTCTATCTCACAGCGGAACACTGCTACTTTCATAAGGAATGCATATACTTGGAACCCACATGCATAAAGCACTAAACCTTTTGCTCCAGCAGCATAAAAAAACCTACTGTCCGTTTCTGGCATGATAACAAATGAATATTCTGATGCCCTTCCTCAGCACATAAATAAGTAAACAGATACACAAGATCATTCACACCCTTCATAACAGAGGTAGTGGTTCAGAGGTACTGCGCTGTGCCAAAGTGAGCCTGGCTCTTGCACGGCTCTGGGCACTGTGGTGACTGCCTCATTTATCTCCTGATGAGGCACTTCTGCTGTCTCGCAGGCCAAAGTGGCTCCGCTCTGCGATCTCCAATAAATGACCCGGACAAAGGACAGAAGTCAATTCATTCGGCTTTAATGGAGAGAGATGCAATTTGCCGCCGATCCCCTCTGCCAGTGAAAGACCGACAGCTCTTTATCTCTCCTCCATCGGAGCAACCATCAATCACTCCCTTTCTGCTCCCAAATTCTTCCTTCCTTCGCAATAAACCCATTGTGTGCCGGCCGGAGAATCACTTCATAATGGACAGAGGGGAGGAAGTGGTAGGAAGGGGGTGCTGGTGGGGTGGGGGGGCTACATTTCGGTGAAACAGCAGAATGGAGCCCCAGTACAGACGCCGGGCTTCTGAAGCATCACAACGAAAGACGTTAGCAGACAAGGCGCCCGTTAAAGGAAAGGATGGAACAGAGTGGTTTACCCAGTGGGGAAAGGCAAGCAGCAGCATTCTGGGGTTGCCCATTCAACTTTTGGGGGTTCTCCGCAACGGGCAAAGGACAACAACAAAAAAAACAATGAATGAACGGACGGAAACATCGCTCCCCCACAGGACATCCTCCGCTCCTGGAGACCAGAGGCGAGAGGCGAGAGGCTCAGCGCAGGACCTCCAGGTCCCCAGGGGCTGACTCCAGCAGGCTTTCACTCCACAACAGCTGAAGACCCCAGGAAAAGGGGTAAACTGGCCTCAAATCAGGTTTAATGAGACCAATTTAATCCTTTTCCACTTATTTAGCTACAAAGGATTGGAAGGATCGTCTAACAGTCTGCAGTGTAGGACCCTGACTGGGAAACCCTAGTTCATTCATTTTATTGGGACTTGGCTGTTACTGTAGAATCTACTGTACTCTACCTACTTTATACAGCTCACACATAACCTAGCCCTGACCTTAGTCTCCCTCCCTGAACAGCCAATATCACCCATGACCCTGCTCCCCAGTGTCATGGAAACACCCACTGGAAATGAAATGGAAACACCCACCTTGATCCGTCTCTCGTTATGGAAAATCGCCTTGATTGCATCACCCCAATACCTGGCCACCTCCCAGCACCTCCAGAGTCTTTTCTGGAAGGTTATATGCCAAGTATCACACTTAATTATAACCAGCATAATTAGTCAGTTGGCAGTTTGGCTCATTCACAAATGACTTGCAGAAACTATGCATCAGCAACCGCAGTTCTATAGTCAATAATAACAGGACTTTGGTTTTACACCTCTATATATATATATGAAGGAAATGATTAATTCACTCATGGTAAATGAAGCACATAATCCTATCCTGATCAGCGGAGCTTTGCATCTCTCGGAAACAAAGGAACACTACAGCAATATGGGACTTTTTCGGCAAAAATCCAGAGGTCCCATTTGCTCCCAGCAATTGCAAGAGCCAATAAAAACCTGGGGCGACAGCATACCCCCAACCTGACACGCATGCAAGAGCAACAGCTCTTGACAAAACCCGGCAACGGATCGGAAAAAAAGCAACTTGTTAAGCTGATCTATTGACAAAACGTTTCGATTCTTGGCAAACCGACTGCCGAGGCGAGGAAGATGGGGCAACGGATCTCTTTCGGTCCGTAACCTTCCTCGCATTCCGAGAGCAGGAAAGGTGGAGCAGAGACAAAGGGAGATGGAATGGCGCATGACCCCGATTTGTCACGCAGGATCGAGATATGATGACATTTTACACAAATGCCCGATGATTCAGAATTCTGTTTTATTTCCCCCAGTTATTCTTAAACAATAACATGTGGGTGGATCCGAGACTCGGAGACAACCACCTGCTTCGGCGCACCCAGGGACGGCAAGCCCGGACTCATCGCTGGCTGCTCTCGCTACTCCAAGAATCAGCCACTTCTTCCTCGTCACTTAATCCCTCCCTGGACCGCTCCGGTCCCCGCAGAACAACCGCGGGCTGGTGATCACCTGACGCAAGATAACGGTGCTCATCCGAGCCGCAGGGACCTGCACGTGCAGCTGCCGCACGGGACGCCTGGCCCTGCTCTACCATCATTCATCTGCCGTAGAGGGAAAAAAAAAGAGGACGCTTAAATCGGGATGTTATTGCGGGCATATTAGTCCCAGATGTTTCACGCTAGAAAGCAGAGCAGGCGCAACCAACTTTAAAGTCAAAGTTGCATGCAAGTTCACATCAGCATGACTCAGCTAGATCGGACCGGTATATAGATTCATCTTTCAGGACACAGCTATCATGGGTTGTGGGGTTTTTTTCCCCCCCAGAGCTAGCAGTCCCTATTCACAGAAAAGACGTTTTGTGCCTTTAAAGTCAAAGTTGCATGCAAGTTTACATCAGCATGACTCAGCTAGATCGGACCGGTATATAGATTAATCTTTCAGGCCACAGCTATCCTAGGTTGTGGGTTCCCCCCCCCAGAGCTAGCAGTCCCTATTCACAGAAAAGACGTTTTGTGCATTTCGTAGGGGGTTCTATTTCAATACAGTATTCATTTTTAAACATAAATAGTCACTTGAATATAGGATAGCCGTTTGGAATATTTATTGAAGCATCTGGACGTGGTTTTTCCCAGCACTCCACAAATGGGATGAGTACGTGTTCTGTGGCTGGCTGCGATTATAAACCACCCGCTGCATTCAGACTAGAGCATTCAACTCCCGAGCACAGCTGGGACTCTGAAGATCCCTTCAATCTCTGCTCTCACTCTATGATCGGGCATTCAGCTCCATACCACTGTCCTACAGCTCCAGGACTGGGGCTGGGTGGCCATTCCGAGCCCTGAAGCAGGTAGTGTTGCCATTAGCACTGCAGCAGAAGCCTCACTGTGCCTTATACAGTGAACAGCATCCTGCTCATATCAACGCCAGATTAAAACCCGCCACACGCACCAATCAGAGCCTCTCCGCTCTCCTCTGGAACAGCACAGGCACGAGGGACAGAACCCCCAGCTGTTCTGTCTGCACCAGTGAGGCTGGAGGTGAAATTTCACCCCCAGTCACGCGGCCTCCTCTCTGCCCGGAGGCGCAGGCTGCCGCCCAAGGCCGGGGGAGGCAGAGCAAGGAGAGAAACACGACAGCAGATTCCTAGCAGCGATAAGTCCAGCCGAGGGCCAGATAAGATGAACTAAATGTCAACAAACAACCGGGACAGCCAATCGGGTTGTGCTTTTCGCTCCACTGTCTTTCCAGCGATGGAAGCCACTTTCAGTTGCTAACTTAACCCCTGGTGAAATCTGAGCATTTAGCGCACAGGTCGAGATCTCCACGTGTACAGTAAACAACCCTTTCCCTTGATCTTAAAAGCGGGCTCTCCTTTCCTGAAACTAACCTTCGAAGAAGTACATGTCCAGTACCTATCTAGATAAATAATTACCCGATAAGATTTTTTTTACCGAGACAGGTATAGGATGCGTCTGAAGAGCTTTCGCTGATGAGAACTCAAAGCGTTCGCTTTATTGCGAATTGAAAGAAGCAGTTCGAGAAAGGAAGTCTGTTATTCTGAGCCCAAGTGACAGAGCCATGCCTAGACAGCCATGCCGGGCACCAGTGCTGGATATACAACAATGCCTTGGAGGAGGTGTGTATTGCAAATGAGGAGCACACCGCGCCCTTCACCTGGGCTGCCGATCGGGGCTCAAGTGGAAGCACAGAGCAGTGCGTCTGCCCTGCGGGGCTCCACTCCTTCAGCGACCGGGACTGGGACTGGCTGTGGCAGGGGAAATACTGACAGCAGCCTCTTCTGCTCCCTGACCTGCAATACAGGCACAATCTCTCTAATCCCTCTGGGCTGCAAACTCCCCCCAGCCCCCTCCCCAGCTGCAGCAGACCCACGGCAAAGCCCGTGACAATGACGTTAGGGTCTCTTCGGCCCCCGTGAAGAATGCAACCCCTTCTGCGCAGAGGAACCCCGCCTCGTCACCCCAATTTACGAGCCTACCAGAGTCCAAAATTGCTCCAAAGAACAAGCCGTTCTCACACTGCTTCCTGGCCCCCAAATCACACTTACCTCTGCCCTGCCCCCCCAAAACAGGAAACAAACTCCCCCTTGTTGTCCACATCTTCATTAGTCAGGACTGCCCAGTGCTCAGAGCCAGCTTTTTTCCACCTCTGTGCAACTCTTGTTTTTAAATTTACTGTTGCTGGACTGGTAGGTTTTAACCACCTTCTGGATTTGCTAAAAGAACTGCCTCTTTACCAGAAGGCTTCCCTCTGAGTTCATTCCTGGCTGATATCTTACCAGTTTATGGTACCGTAAAGCTATGAATGTAAAACTGTGACAACCACCTCATGAGGGGAAACTGCAGGAGAACGTGCTTTGTGCTGGTGCTGGCTAAAAAAACGGATGTTTATACAATAAGTGAATATAATCATTTTAGGGGCTGTAGCACTGCAAGCAGGTTTTTGCATCAAGAACGGACTAAAGTAAAAAAACAAAAACAGCACTGAGGACTTTCAGAAACAAAACAAATGCCAAAAACCTATTAACTGTGCTGAAGGGAACACCCCAGCTCACTAGCAATTCCCACCTGACTGAGGAAATTTACATTAAGGTTCCAATGCCTTTTCACCAAACTTCAAATACTGTTTAGCTATTTTGTGGATTTCACTCAGGGCCAATGTGATCTCCGTCACAGCAAAAGCAAAGCACATAGGGCTATTTGAACACATGAAACGCAGGAACAGGATTTAGACCTTATTTGCATTTTATTTAAAGAGCCTTGAAACCAGTTGTCATTAAAAAAAAAAGTGTCAGGACTTAATACAGCAGTGCAAACAGATGGGATACTACCAAACGTGGGGCAGAGTGTATCACGCCAGAACAGCGACTGGTGCCTGTTGCTACATTCCCCTGATTATACAAGCACTGGAATGTCTGGGGCTTTCTATTGATAACATCTGCAGGAATAAAAGCAGAATTCCCAGGCATGGAAAAAAAGCAGGGGTGCCCCCGGAGAAGGCAGGGGTGAGAGCAGCGTGACAGCACTCACATGCTGACGGTTTCTCCTCCGTGCGCGCTGTCAGCCAGTCTCTGACCAGCGCCACGCCAACTGGCAGCGTTAGGACTCGGGCAACGTGGGTCAGAGGCTCCGTGCTCTCCCGCTGGAGCTCGGGAGTGACTTCGTGGGACCGCCCGTTTCAGAGTCTATACAAACATATTCCTCCACACAAAACAACCCTGAATCAGCAGAACCGGCTCCCCAGCGCCAGCGCAGCCGGCCACGACCCCACGAAAACGGACCATTTGTCAAGAGCGAAAGGGCAGCGGCCCCATAACGTTTAACGAGTCACCTGTCGTCACCTCTGAACAGCACCGGCCCCGCTGCGTTCGCGCTCGACAACGAAGCCCCCACAAGGATAACCACGCACAGGTATAGTCCAGTCAGCAAAACAAAAACATAAAATGACAGCGCTTAATTATTTTTTTCATGCTTGCTATGAGTGGGCGGACGCCAGTATGCCCTCACAAGACTTCCGAGTTTCCGGAGAGAGACTGGCGCTGGCAGTCAAACACTGCGATTACCATCGTCCTACTCCAGCTATAAAAAAGGCAGAGCACGGGAGCGAAACCCACTCAATACTATTTAGCACACCGCGTTCAGTTCATCTTAATAAGGCCATTTTTAGATATCCTGTGCGCGTTTTTTTTTTTAACACACGCTCTTCACACACCCCAGGTTAGAAGATGCTTTAGGCTTTTCTACTGCTTTCCCCGTGGCTGTGCACTCGACTAGAGCAATAGTCCGGTCAGAATGCCAGAGGGGGTGGAACAGCACGAATCGCTGATTCAGCGAATAGCATTTCTTTCTAAACCCGGACGATCTCGCAGCCAGGAGCTCCGGCTGCCTCGGCGAGTTTCGGTTTCTGTAGCAATTCAAAGGACGCAGCGCCCTACCTGCCGCAGGTAAACACGGAGCTCACAGAGCCACGCCTTCGCCGGCCGAGAGGAGACGCTCCCTCCGCGGACAATGTCAGCTGCTCTTTTATTTAGAGCAACGCGAAGGAAAATACGAGAAAAAGTATATATATACACACATTTTATTTTTGCAATTGTACGGGTTACGGTTCCGTTTACAGCGAAGCAACTCCGACGCACACGGCTACCCTGTTACGATCTTTTGGACTTGACTGTTTGAAGTTCCAAAGGTTCTCTACAAAATTGGAAGTTTCGCCCAGTCGGCTACTGTATATACACCCCATTGCTTGGGGTCTTCGCCATTTCGCCCCTGACATGAAACGACTGAGTAACATCCCGACACGTAAAGTGTACATTTATTCAACCAAGTATTGGTTTGTGTACAACCCGGACAAACACGGGAGACCGCTTTTTTTTCCCCCACACAGCGCCGCGTCCAAGAATCGCCACCTTACCACATAACAATAAAGCAGAACTGGCTCTTTGTTTTTTTGTCCTCCGGTTCAGTATTTTTTAAAATCAAATCTCTCGCCTCCGTAATTTAAACTGATTGAAATCGACAAAAGACCATCCCCTGGCTTAGAAAAAGAGAACGCGCGCCCTTACCTCAGGAACTCCTGGAGACAGGTATCGCAGAATCGGTGTCCGCAGGTAGATACCTGCACGGGTTCTCGCATGGCTTTATTACACAGAGGGCACTGGAACCGCCTCTTCGGCTTCTCCAGAAACTTGTAATCGAAGCCCGGCATCGCTGCTCGAATATTGATTCACCCGGACGAGATCGAAAGTTTTTTTTCAGCGATCTCCAAGGCACAAGATGACCGTAAACAAAACCGGCGACAGGTACCGATGTCCGTCACCCTGCGCCTCCCGGCTGCCGAAGTCCACACAGGGCGGGGGGGAGACGGGTCCTTTTTCTCTCTGGCACCGGGTTTCTGGGGACGAGAAGGGCAGCTCGTCCGGTCCGGTTCGGGCAGCGATTCGCTCTCAGGGATTTATTAGACGGCTCTGCGCGTTGAGTCCCTGTCAGAGCCGCACACGGAGATACAGTAGGTGAAGGCACCGGCGAACTGGGGATTAACTACTGTGCCAAGGGCACGGAGTACGACCCGCCTCCTCGGTTCCGCGGCCACACCGTAACTGCCTGCCGGAGCTGAGCTGAGCTGCTCGACACGTCCCATCTGCTTAACATCCACCGAGACCCGCCCACTCGCCCGCCTCGGCGGGAGGAGCGCCGGCCCTTCTTTTAACACGGCTTCCCAGCTCTCGTCTTTGTGCAGCACGGCTGCCGGGTCCTAGTGCC